>NW_008794414.1:1513353-1559112 GCF_000699145.1 Aptenodytes forsteri
TTTACTCTTCCAATTCTCTCCCCCATCACACCGGGGGGGAGTGAGCGAGCAGCTGCATGGTGCTCAGTTGCCGACTGAGGTTAAACCACGACAATAATCATCTCTTGTGGTAAATTACTACACTACATCAGGAAACAGTAGCTTCTACTATTGCTTTGCATCTCACCAATACAATGAGACAAAAACCAACCTGATCCATGAATACTTTTTTTAAATTCTAATTTATAAGTTAGGGTAAAGATTTAACTATGTTTAGAAGCATCTACTCATTCAGAACATGGGATTTAAACTGACATTTACAGATCTGAGATTGCGTAAAGGAAAATTCTGAAAACTACCTTTCACCTTTTGCAGCAGTCACAATTTTTTTTAGGCCTGTCTACACACGTTTCTTCAACTCCCAATGAAAGGAGAGATTTGGAGTAAAACCAGAGACTCCTTCAAGTCTTCCCAATGATACTGTATACTAGAATATCTCATGTCTCCCATCCCATGACATCCCTCCAGCCTTCCTGCAGCTGAAGTCTGAGTTAATGTTTGGCAGAACTTACAGGTAACTTCCTCAAGTAAATAAAAATACAAGAGGAAAAAGTACGAAGCCAAACTAACTGGGGATATGAGAGATGGACTGGAGGTTAAGAAAAAAAAAAGCCTAAAGTTTGTAGAAGCTGATGGCGGTGAAAGAGATGCAGGCCTACACTTGAGAAGTTAGCTATGTCAAAAAAAGCCCAAAAGAACAAAATCAAAAGGAAAATGAAAAAATCATGTGCCCAAAAGAAAGGGGCAACAAAATCCACACCTAACAGATATTAATAGGCAGAGAAGTCCAGAAAACAAAGTATGACTTCTAGGTGGCAGTACATCTTCACTCACCTCATCAGCTTTCAAAGCCTCCTTGAGGCAGATCTACAAAACCTGTGAGGAAAAAAGTAAAATTGTCATTGTTATATACATTATTTGCATCTAACTACCACAAATCTCAGGGGAACTTACCCGTAACTACTTTAAAAACAAAATTATCCAGGCAAGATCCTTCCCACCAGCAACACAAGCAGCAGCTCATACTTACTAACTGTACTTCTTACAGTATGGACATAACTTTTTTACAGATAAATATATTTAATTTACATAGTCTTCAAGGCAGCCATATGGAAAAACAGTATTGATTTCATGTCTGACCCCCTGCAATTCAGCACTTCGATCCAGTGAACTAAAAAGGCAGACACCCCGACCTGTGGTTAAATACTGCAGTCTGCGGCACACAACATTTTCTCAATGAAGGAGGAAGGTAGTTAAGGCTGGGGTCATGGCTTGGCAAAGACCAACCACCCACATGAAGGCACTGCTGGAGCTGGTTGTTATCAGGGACACCACCAGCAGGGCAGACCCCACAGCAAGTAGCAAAGAGAAGACACTTCTTCTTAAAAAAGATATCACCTCCAACTGAAAAGTGTAGCCTGTTGGCAGGTGGGGTTAAGTATTTTGTGTTTGAAGGTACTGTGAAAGAAGACAGAGGACTTACCCTCCACAAGCCCTGACCATCAGAAGAAAGCGCCTGTGAAGAGCCTGCAGAGGCTGTACTAGTGAGAACACTTGGGAACACTTCCCACATTGTTTTGGGTTTTTGTTTTTCTAAACATTAATGAAACTCACTGTAGCTTACAACTGAGAAAATGAAGATAGAAACAAGGATAAGAAGATAGAACAAAGCTAAATATAGGTATGGTTACCTGATGCTTTAGATAACTGGTGAGTCATTTGAGTACTTGCACTAGACTAGAATTAAAGCTTTCGAACGTTAAAAGGCTGCTGGTGCACGATCTATAAAAGAATGGAAGACTACATTACATGCATATCGAGGCTACGTCTCATAGATCCTTTTTCCCCCCCTCCTCCTCAAGATTACCTGTGTTTTGTGTTACAGTATGAATCCATTTTGTTCTTTATACAAAGTTCTTTAACGCAAGGAGAACCATTAATTTGAAGAGACTCAAAATATTAAGCTAACGAGATATAAAGCTATCATCATTCAGGACTCTATATAAACACCTTCTTCTGCTTCCCTTAACACTGAAATTTAAAACGTTGATTGTGACTAAAATAGGTGAGTGCAGTAACTTAGCATAATCATAAGCAATCATTCAAGAAAAATGTGATCTAATACTTGTAATTTAAAATTATCTTGCAATCTGACTTACAAAATAAAGAAAACAAAGATATCATTCAGGTGAGTCAACATTTTCATTACAGGCTGCCTATCACAGTGAAAACTCAAGTGAATGAGCATTACAAAAGAACATGTTCTTGTTGAAATAAGTTATCAAGATGTAACTCAAAACAGTCACAATGTAAGCGTGGTGTATATAGGTTTATTCATTTCTTCAAACCTGTTCTTATTAGTAGAACACAGAGAAGAACGACAACAAATAGAAAGATCTACAGAAGACAAAACCCTGCTGGAATAATCCACAGGTAACAGAATACTTCATTTAGAAGTGATGCAAACATATCAAGCTTGGATATCAGAATGGTTACTTTTTAATGCCAGACAGTTCTGGATAGGGATAACTTAAATCACACTGAAATGACTGACTAGTTTTTGGCTGAGGTCATGTATCTTAGTCTTGCTTTGCTCAAGCAGTCCACCACAGCTTGCTTCTGATCAAATACTGTTTATATGACACGTGAGATAATACTTCTCTCCTCTGAAAGTTTACAGCACCTAACCTAATATAAATTACAAATTTTGGCTGCAACAGGCAGCAGCAATAAAAGAGAAAGTTTTTTGTTTTGGTTTGGTTTTTTTTAAACAATATTAAACAGACCTATGCATAAACATGTCTCTTTCTGGAAAATACCTTATAGATCAGAAAACTATTTTTAAGATATTAGCACATACAAATCAGGGAAGGCTGATTTAGGTTCCAGATTGTGCACTTATCTAGCGTAAGTATTTACGCTTATTAAGTCTATTAAGAACCCTATTATTAAGAAGCTCGTTAATTGTTGGGGGTAACAAGCTCTTCTCATGCCACGGTGCCATAGTAGGAAGACTCAGGGACAATGGTGAAAAAATAAAATCAGCTATGAATGAGTTCACTGAAAAATTATTTTTTATTCTTTGTAGTCTTCAGACTTCAATAAATCAGAGATCCTAGTACTAGTTCCTCAGGAAAAATTAAACAGGGACTCTTCTCATTCAACACACACTCTAAGAAACTCTGACAAACAGGCCTGAGTGGAAACATTTAATTTTATCGCATAGCAGGTAATTCTGGATGACCTACTATGATAACCACCATGACATCAGCTACCCCATGGAAAGATAAAGGTTATCTTGAAAAGCTACATTTGGTGGAATGATGCAACTTCTGGTAAGCTGGGAGACAGCCCCAGAACTCGCAACCACAGTGGTAAAATTTCAAGAGGAAATTCCTCCACTGGAAGTCCACCTAAGGCTCACCATGTTGCATGTAAAGAGACCTGCTTCCCTCCATGAAGAGCTCTCTTCAGTGCAGAAAACACGCAGCCTCTGCCTTCTGAACAGCTCAATGCTCTGTATCGCTACTGGTCAGTACTAACCAGGGTTAAGTGAAAAATCCACAGTAGGCATTTAATGCTCGAGATTAGCAGTCAATTGATTAATGTGACCTACTGGCCCCATTTTGTATACCAAGTCCCTTATGCAACCATATCTAGTAGATGAAACAAGGGGGTTATGCCACCTAATGACTTAATTCTGTAAACTTTCCCCACTCGGACAGGGCCCCAAAAAAACTTTGTGTTGAACAAAAATCAGATTCACCACAAGAGTTAAATTCCTTTACAACAGAGAGAAGATTCAATGTGATCAGAACAGAGGAAACAACCTCTGTCCTATATTACATGTTTTTGGAATATCCTTCTTCATAAATTTAAGTTAGTCTTCCTTTTAAAAATTTTACAAAATCCGGAATTTGGTTGTTGGTGGGGTTTATGGCTCTTTCAGGGAAGTAATAAAAATCACATACCTAGTATTTTGACAGTGTACTGCTAATTAATGTAGCTGAAAATTTCATCATCTCTGAAAATGTATCCACTAAAGAAACAGCAGGAACACCTAGTTTGTTTAGTTATTAGGGGGTGGGGGTGGAAGATCTGTGCATTTCCTAGGAGAATAAACTTTACAGTTGTCACAGCTGAAAGAAAAGCTTCCAAAACAACAAAGCTCGTAACTCATCCTGAGTTATTTCTGCATATCAAGATCGACTAGTAGCTGGGAGCTTATCAAACTGTTGGTTGTTATTTTGGGGTTGGGTTTTTTGCTGTTTTTTGTTTTGGTTTGGTTTGTTTTTTGTTTTTGTTTTTTTAAAGAGCTTAACTATAAAAACCAATCAGGAGAAAAAGTAGAGGCAATCCACACACCTCTGCCCCTCAAGTCATCTCCTCTAGAGGAACTGACTGCAGAAATTCAGGTCGACATGAGACAATGCAAAAGCCACAAAACTCCTTTACATATCTGCATGGCTTCCAGCAGCGAGTGCCCAGAGCCAGCTGGGAGACAAGGGACAGCTCCAGAGAGGGACCACAAGGGTCACAACAATGAGTACTTCACTGGACACTGTACTCCAGTGTGAATGCAGCTCTCTTCTCCAGCTGGCAGCCATACAAAACATTGACTTTGATCCCTGGACACTCACATATGTGCTCAAAGATTTTTCCCTCCCATCACCATTTTCTTCACCACCTCGGTTTGGAGAGGACTAGTGAAGGGTGGGACCTGACTGCTTTTTTATCCCAATGAACACTCATCTCCTTCCTTTTACTAGGTCAGAACTTCAACATGACATGATGGAAAAGGCTAAGACCACAAGGTGATCCTCCTAGCACTGTGGGCACCTTAAGGTTTGAAAGCCACAAACAAAGCAGGCAAAACAGTGCTGGAAAAGATAATTTATTTCTCTTGCTGCAGTTGATGACCTTCATGTGACGACTACTCTGAGAAAATACAAAGCACTGAATACAGGAACTCCAGCAAGGACCTAACTACAGCCCAGAAATATCTGGAGAAGCAGCAAGAAATGGTGAATTGATGTTTACAAGTTTCTGTAAACTGAATAGAAGTCTGAGACTTAAGATGGGCAGAGTTCCCTGAGTATGACTTCATGGCAAAGAGACTTTCTTGTAGTTTTAAGAGCGCAATTGTATATAGCTATACATAGAGATATGATTATCTCCGTATTATTCACTGACCTCTCTTAGTATCACAGCAAGCTTTGCAGTCCTGTTGTTCCCCATCATCAACTTCAGATATTGTTGATCAATATCACAATAATATGGCTGGGTCTGAAATCCTCTGAGAAGTGTAAAACGAGCAGACACGAAACAAAATAAAAACAGGAGATTGCTCTAGCAGTGAAAGAAGGAATCATCTTACAAGATCTTGTCCATTCCCCTCTCTGCTTCTTGCAACGTTCCATTTCTTCGTGTGCTGGCCCACCCATTGTCAGGAAGGACCGCCGATTTTAGCTCATTCTTTACCGGCCAGAAATGCCCTGCCGGACTCTCTTGTCTCACCACTTCTCTCACAAGCCCTCCACAGACCTGTATCCCTCTTCTCTTCTGGCCTTTCTGCAACATTAACCACACTGCAGAGCCACAGCTCAGAGAACCTCATCTCCCTCAACCACTTTACTTCCACACGCCATCTGAGCCTGGCCCTCTCTCTCTATTTTGCCTCTCCACCAGTGTCTCTGCAATGCTCTCTCCTGAACAAGCTTTAGTGTCCCTCCTTCCTTACCGTGACACCTTTACAGGGATCCGCTCCCTCCCCTCCTGCCCCATGCCTGTTCCTCCTTCCCCCATGTCCTGAGGCACTGACTGACCCACTTGCCCCAACCCTCTCACCAACTCAAATTCCTTCCCTAAGCAGCTTCCAAACACGGATCAGCAGTGCTGCTGAGCAGCACAGCAGCTTCAGTCTCGCCACCAGCCACTTTCTACCATCCCTTTCCCTCTTCCAGGGCAACATCTTTCCTTTGCTGGCCTCCTGTCCACACCTCCTTCACCACCATGCACAACTGCTTTGCTCCTGCTTGAGGGCCGCTGAATAGGGCTGTTGGATAATTTTGTGTTGTGTATATTAATGCATGCCTAAGGAACAGTAAGCCCTTTATTCTCACTTCAGGTATAAGGTTTTAGAACAATTTTGAAGACAAGAATAATGAAGGACACATCAAAAACTGGAAAGTAGGATGCACTGCAACGTATGTTTGCCAAAAGTATATTGGGCTAGACTAGTCCAGCGCCTTTCCTTAGCACTGACTTTTCTAGATAATAGTAGCACGTACATTTAATCTCTAGACTCTGTTAAGAGTAAGAATTAGAGTAGCAGAAATGGAAGGAATAGCAGCAGCATAAAGTGTAAGTTCAGTAATCAAAAACTGCTAAAAATGGCAATCATCAGCTGGAAACAGAAAAAAGAACAAAGACCACATGCATGTCAGTCTTGACTATGGGCTGCTGTTACAAAGCCATCTGTGATGGGGATCCTGGGCAAAGGCTATCCCAGGAAGAGAAAATCATAATATGAATGATGAAATTTCAGTAAGTTGGAGATGCGCAACCTTTTCCTCGAGAAACAGATTTAAAAGAACAGCAGGACATTTAAACCAGTTGAAGAAAGAAAACCACTAAAAATTTTAAGCCACATTTTCAACTACTCCAATACCTTCAGCAGAGATACTTCAGCAGACAGTCAAGAGGAGAGCTTGCACCTTTCAGAGGTGCACACTCAGCAAAAACCATATTATCAAGAAAATGCAGTTTATTCACCAACATTTCTCCTTTGAATCAGCAGTGACACAACTGTTCAAAATACGGATTGGAGGAAACAACCGCTCGTTTTGAGGAACAAGATTTCTACAGCTCATAGAAAACAGACATCAAGCCTATCATACTTAACACTTAACGTAGCACGTGTTACATGCAGCATAATCAGCAAGATGAGTATACACCAATGAATTCATGCATCAGTATTCTTTTGCATAGGAGTACGGTCATATATTTATATCATGTAGCAGAGCTGCAGCACACTGTAAGAAAAGTTGGTGCCAGCAGAGGGAGGCAGTTGCTCTCCAGGACATGCATCTCCACATTCCCCAATGCACAGTAGGAAGCCAACGAGTTTGTTTTTGTGGAAGTGAACTCACCCCTCAGCCATTGTGTAAATGTGGCTTTAAATCAAGCTGTAATTAGATTTTGCTGTATTTAACAAAACCCCTCTTGTTGCTCCTCTTTTCCAGCTCTAGACAGGAAAGAAATGTATTCGTGAAAGAAAAAAGGAAAAAAGTTTATGCCTCTTCCCCGAGCATGTCCTGGCACGCATGCAAAAGTAAGTACAAAACAGAAAACAATAAGCTTACGGGACACTCAATCTTCACTTTACATAGGAACACAAAGATCTCTCAGCTGGTCCACTGTTAAATGTCACCTCATTTTTATTAATATTCTGCTTTACCACATTAACCTTGTTTAAAGATACTAACAGTCCAACACTTGGAGTCTAGCTTTTCTTCATAAATTTAATTTACTTGGCAGAAAACACAAGTGGAAATCTTCCGCTAAAGACTCAGGCAAACTAAGACTGCCACGTATTCATTTTAGGACAGATCTTTTCTTTCCCTCTTATTTTAACTATTATGGTCATAGAATTCCCATTTTTAACCAAATAGCTTTTTTCCCCCTTGCAGTCTTTATGCAGACTGGTACCCCTAAAATAAAACTGTGTGTGTTTTCTTCAAATCCACTTTACTGTAATACATGTTGCACAGGGTGGTTTTATTTTGTTGAAGTTCTTTATGGACTAACCTGCATATTTCCACTGCACTTTACATTGCCATATGAGGAACTGCACAGCAAATGAAGTTGAGTCCACTCATAATAATAAACAGTTTCAATTGTATTTTGCCTCCAAAGCTTAGAAAGAACTTTATGGTGGTGGCGACAACAGTGGATATAATGGTAAACTGGTGCAAGGAAGTCAAGAGGACATGCCCAAGGCCACACAGCAAGTTAGCTGCTGATCTAAGAACAAAAAGTTTCTGCTCTTAATCTAGACCTTCTTCCCAGTGAGTCAACATCTACTGATAACTATCTGGTCTTATAGACGTTTCAGATTCATTAGAAGAAAGGAAAATACACCAACCGCTAATTACTTACTCACATGCATGCAACCATTGCTTAGGATTCATTAAGTTAATTACAGAAGTTACTCATTTCTAGTCTTCTCTTTTCAGAGAGTCTGAAAAGCGTGCCTTTAAAGAAAAAAAAAAAAAACACCAACATATTTTTCAAGAACACATGCTCTAATACCCTAATTCCCTACAAATCATCTATTATGCTGCAAGTTTTAAGAAACCTAAGGCTGGTTTAGACAACTCAAAAGATAACCTCATTCTGAAGTCGGTTTGCAGTTTAATCTCTAAATGGAAAAGATTAAGGTAAAAACAAATATTGGGAGTAGATTATCATCCTATAGCTGTAGGAGAATTCTTACATTTGTTTTTTTGAAATAGCCAATACTAGCTCTTCCTGAAGGCAGGATAATGAAGTTTGGTTCAGTACCAATCCAAAATAACAATTAAAAAATTCTTATTATGTGCAGTTTCTGCTTCTGAAACTGATCACCTGAGCAAAAGCTCACAAGTATTCAGCATCCTAATTCTTACTGTATCTCTACTGATACAAAAAAAGTCTAAAATTAAACATCCTGCATAAAAAAACCATCTAAATTTGCCATAACCAGAGAGACTATAGGTACACTTATTTTCACTCACCTTCTTTGACGCACAGAAAACAAGAGGGTTTTTTTTTTTTTCCTGGAAGTTTGGCAATTGGCACAGTGTCATGCCACGATCCACAACTATGTGAAACATTATGAATATTAATGTCTAACCAAGCCAACAACTCAGAAAAAAACTGGGGGAGAAATCCCCTAAGGCATGTAGCCAATGGTATGGTGCCATAACTAGGAAAGGGAAGTTTCTACACTAACTCCTAAAGTGGAAGCATACAATAGGATTAGCCTTATCTTATTTAAGTTTCTTAACAGCAAGACTGCATCCTCCTGACAGCATTCCGTTTCCAGCAGGACTCAAACTCCAAGTAAGAGTCATTCTTAAAATAAAGTAGCAATAGCTATGTTTGGCAGAGCTGGAACCATGAGGACAACACAAACAGCCAAAACAGTTTATTCAGGTTTGACTCAAGAGGAAAAACTAAATTTCAGGCTAGATAAAAATATGACACAACATACTTAAAGAAGCTTAAAGACTACCATTTTTAGGTCATGCCCTGTACTTCTTCTCGCTTTTCAATTCATACATAGGAAGGTCAGATCATAAACTGGCTTCCACTGTGGCATTTCAGTTCAGATTACTCTCTACATAATAATTAGTGCCTTTCTTCTCATCACTTACATACTGTTTCGCTAGTCTGAGAACGTTATTTGTATTTATTTATTTCTGAGAAGCTTTTTTAATCACTTCAAAGTACCAGCATCCTAAGCGTAGCTATCTCATGCTCCATGAACTTTAGTGCAAATGCTATATGCGTTTCTTTTCTTAACAACTTCATTACAGTGTTTATACAGGAATACAGTGCTAGTACTGTAACCGTGCAAAGCAAATATGCTGTAGTAAATGTAAGCTTTATTCAAAGCGTAGCTTTAAAAGTGTTTACGGCATACTCCAGCCTGGTGTGCCAGTGCTAGTGTAGGGAAAAAGGCAAAAGGAAAACTAAATGACAGACCTTTCATGCCAACAAGAATTTTGGAACAGTCAAACTAAAAACCTATGGGCTAAACGGATTGCCAAAATGCATCAACCTGTTTGTTGAAGTCAGCTGCATTTCAGTTCCAGATAGATAGTCTGAGTAGAAACGGTTGAATACTGGAAAAAATGGGGGGGGAAGGGGGGGGGGAATATGCCTCTTTCTTCTAAAGATTTGTATGTTGGTTCCTTATAACACCCTTCCTTGAAAGGGTATTGGGGGGCAGTACCTCTGGTAATTAAATATTCTGCAACACAAGACAAAATTTGCAAAAGAGCAGCCAGGGAAAAATTTATGACTGTATAAACACTAAAGATCCAGATTTGTCACTGTGACTACATGATGCTAATGCTGAGGTATTTTGTCCGTCTTCAGGAAGCATTTTAGAAAATAAATTTAAGCTGTCCAAAATTTCTTGGCAATATCTAACATCTGAAATCTCTATTACGTCTAAGGTATCAGCTACTGGATATAAGCTGTCCTTATGTTTATAGGAAACATAATAATCACACTGTCACTGTATGCTCTCCTACACTACTATCAAAAAATATACAGCATATACATTCAATACATCTTAGAAATTCAGTATTTATCCTATGAATAAAACTATTCAGTAGTTTGAAAATTTACAAGATTGTTTTAAAGAACGTTTGAAACTGTACTAAAATTCAGGCCTGTAAATCTGATGTTTTCACTGTTTTCCTCCAGATAAGCAGAATTGTTAATATTTGTAATTTGGATTCACGTACTTCTCTATCAAGTCTCACATGGTAGCCTTTTCAAAGAAAATAACGCAGCTATCAGCAACACTGCTCTCCATCTTAATTGTATTCATTATCACCTTTCTCCATTCTCTCAAGAAAAAGTCCAAAACCCCTCCAACCCCAGACTCTCGTACAACTCAAATCCCCATCTTCCTCTTTGCTAACCCACTGCATCCCGAGCTACCCCTGCAAAAAGGACCTCAATTCCTCTACAACATCTTCTCAAGCTATTTATTTACCATGAGATTGTTAAGTATATGGGAGAGAAAAATGGTTAGAGAATAAAGAAACCTGGATCAAAGTTACTTGAGAAATGGAAGTAGAAATTCTCTTTTTAAAAAAAGATTAAATGTACTTCTGGCAAGCTAATGGGCAAGTATCAAGTCATGATTTTCCTTCTCGTAGAATTTAGCACAACCAGCACACAGACCACCAGTGAGGAACTCCTCAAGGAAATACAGCACTTTGGAAGAAAAGCAATGTCAGGGACCCAATCCTGAGGGCTATTTTAGAAAAGAATTTCTGCCAGAAGTAAAGCGCTTAAGCAAGACTGAAATCCCATTAAGGAAGAAAATAAGGAAAGAAACACCAACAGCCTCTTATAGTAGAGAGTTTAAATAAAGTCAAAGCTATTAGTGAGGGCATAGGGGAGTAGGAAAGGAAACAAAGGCATAAAAGTTGGTGTACTATGAAAATCTGCACTGTTGGTTTCACTTCTTCAGAAAAAAAAAAAAGTTCTATTTTAAGAGCCTTTTTTTTGACTGAACCAAAACAAGACTGTTGCATTTTACCTCCTCCAGCAGGAGAAAATGGAAGAACATTTATTGTTCAGAGCTTCTGTACAATGCGGAAAATTATTATGCTAGCCCTTAACACTCCTGTTGAATGAAGCCCTGTTTTTTGGTTTTGCCTTTTTGTTGTTGTTTTTGAGGGGGGGGTGGGAGTGGGGGGGTAAGACTCCACTGAAAGGCACACATGGCATGTACATAGAGCTGCTTTTGCTGATATCGCTACCACAGAGCTAAGTACTTTAATTCAGGAAACGCAGAAAATAACTGAACAATCTGAGAAAAAAAATCGTAAGCAGACTGAACTTGCTATTTTGAAATTCCAATCTGGTATTAATGGCAATAAAGCAGAGAAAAGCCATGAATAAAATCCAACACCATAATATCTCAGAGATACAGCAATGCCTCAACAAATCAAAATCATCAGTTTTGGTTTGCGGTACAGAAGTTTACATTTGAACGCAGCTGGATCGCAGTCAACTAGCCAGCTCCCATAGCAGCACCTTCAAGCTGTATTGATTTCTACGGAAGAAAGGCACTGTAAATCTGCTTGAGCAGCATTGCGTCATTCTTTTGGTTGGCTTGAAGAAGTAAATTAAATGTTTTCCATTAGTATGGTAAAGAAGCTATACAATTTTGTTTTTATTTCGAATTCAGTCTCAAGTTACGGAACACTTTAGCTAACTCTGCGGCAAGGACTACATGTTTCATGTTTGTAAAGCCAGCAATTCAAGCTTATGTGAAACCAGATGTGTACGCTGCACAGTTCCCAGGGCTGTGGAGTTTTTTTTAAATGTGTTGCTGTCGATTAAAAAAAAGACCCTGCTTTTCAGTTAAATCATAGAATACACTGAAGCAAAATCAACACGCTCTTGAGGGGAAGAGAGGAAAGGGGGAGAGCAAAGGGAGTGGGAGCAGAAGAAAACTTTAAGGGAATAAAACCCACACACACAGAGCAGCATATGAGCAACGCTGTAGTACAAAGAGCAGCACAGTTCTGAGAAGCAATAAGCATAACATTACTTGAGGTAATAAGAACTCCTTGATCAATTATTCATATAATTTACAACAACAGTTACAGCTGCATCAATGAAAAAAAGAATCTAGGGCAAATATAAAATCTTCTCAGCTATGAAGTGCCCTTGATTTTCACCAGAACATTTGGCTGTCTGGTATCACGTGTTTCTGGTTAGCAACATATCCCTCCTCCAACAAAGGGAAACAAGAGACAGAAAGGCACAGAACAAACTGCCTTGCTGGAAGTAGTGACAGCATTCAAGGCTGCATTTCAATCTCAGACACCGTGCATCACCAAAAGCTGACAGCACCTTACACTTCTGTACATGAATCCTAACCGCCACCACCCCACTTAAGTACCTGCATGCACCCCATGGGATTATGCAAATACCTTCTATGAAGTCTTTACTCTCTCAATGTGTAAAATTGCACTTTAAATAACATTCAGAAGAAATAGTCTATTTTTTTAGTGCATGGTTATCTCAACTTTTATTGTTTCATGTACTCCTAAGGTAAATGTAACAAAGGAAAGCAGTAAGGAGAGAAATATTTCTGGATTTTTTTTTTCCTCCAGTTTGAAATCACTGTATAATCACCATCAGGTTTTCTGCTCTGCCAAGGTTTCAATACAGTATCCTCAGTTGTTCAAGACAACCTTGCCTGTGGACTGGAGAAACACAGCTGAAACTGAATTCAAAGAAGCGAGAAGCAGAGAGAAAGGGATGAGTGGGCCTAACCATGCTTGGTAGTCTTACTCCCAGGCACATACAACAAATCGTAAGGGAAGGTTATGGGGTGAAACGCTGACCATGCTAATGGGAGAACGCATGCCAATTTTGATTTTACTCTACTGGTGTGAGGACAATGAACTTTGGTCTAGTTCGGAGCCCTAATTCCAGTTTAAACTAGAAAGATCAATAAAGGATTAACAAGAAAAATCTGCAATTTTTCTCTGACAAATCAAGGAATATTTTTCTAAGGAACTTTCCAACAATGAAGTTAACACCTTGCAACAGCTATTTTAAAAAATGCAGAAGTTGGCAGACCTTTAGAAAGACCTACATTTAATCTTGAAGAAATCTGTGGAAAACGTTTCCATTACTACTCACTTTTTTCAGCCAACTTTCTACACAAAGTTCAATTAATCTTGTCAGTAGGAAGAAAAGATTCTGCATATATCATCACTACATTCAAAATCCTGGCTATCTAACAAAACCATAGTATAGTCAAATCTCCCAAAGTGCCTGGGTCTCTAGCGCTGATAGGTTCAACAAAGTTCTTGGGGTCACATTTCTTTTTCATCCATCAGCATTTGTCCTTTACAAGCAAGAATGAGTTCTGGCTGACCGTATTAAGAAATAATTATAGTGCTGGTAAACAGAAATTCATCATATGCAAACCTCATTCTCCTTCCATCGCTGAAGACATCCGAGAGTGTTTCCATATTTTTGTGGCCACTCGAAGCGAGCTCTGAATGCAGCAGTTAAAGTGGGATATGTTTCTAAAAACAGAGCATGCTGTAGAGCTCTGAAACAGCCTGTTCCCTTGTCAACAAAGAACTGCGGATATATCTTTCTACTAATATAATAAAGAATTACTTCTGGCTCTAACCTACAATGCACTATGTTGGTTTTGCCCCCCTCCCCCAGCATTTGCTATGACAACATTTGTACCAGGTAACAAGCAGCAATACACACAAAAGAAGGAGAAAGCTCAGAGATGCATTTGTGTGTTTATTTAGTAAGAAAAGAAATCTTTATTTTGAAAATTATATCAGCCACTTCAATTTGCTGGAAAAATGAATCTTTTTACCTTGATGTAAGATTTCTGAGCTCCTGCTAAGGCTGCCTGGCCTGTTTGGAGGTCTTCACCTTTAGCAGAGGTCTCCAGATGGAGGCAGGTCTCTTCACCCTGGAACTCCCAGAGGCTCCTCGCAGCAGTGCCTGGAGACACAGCAACACGGAAGGCATTTAGCTTCATCGTCACGTGTCAAAGCCACAGTTTTAGGACAGGCAACAAGCATCCTTTTAGGTTGAATCCTTTGGCTTAAACAACCTAAACTTCAGAAATCAGAAACGTATGTCTTCTTTTGGAGACTGGAAGGCTGCAAAGAGGTGGTTAATGATACCGAACAAACGCTCAGTCAGCTCTAGATGTTCCCTAGCTTTTATATTGTTAGTCCTAACAAGCATAATCTCCAAGCTCTGAAACATAACAGGTGACCTACAGGTATCAATTCTGAGTTTCTCTCGTCATTATTTTCCCCATACTGAAACTGCTCATAGACACGCTTCGGGAATGCTTCAGAGGAAAGAGCACCAAGTGGTGAGACATCATCTTCTCGGGGGAGTCACGGAGTGCTGCGCCACTGCAGGCAAGAAACCCAGCCTGCAAACCACCTTACCTCCCTGAGCATGACCTCCACCCAGCTGACAAAGCAGCCCTCGTTAAATATGCACTCCAGAACACTGTCTTTTGCTCAGAAAAATTCAAAATAAAAATCCTTAAACTCCACCATCAGAAGGGAAGGATAACAACGAGACTGCCTTTCTGAAATGAATGCGATTCTCCGCTGCTTCTTACATGCAAAACAGCCATACAGAATTTAGTAGGTTACAAGATGAGACCTAAATCCCTGTTTAGGTTTATGTTCTTTTTCTCAACATGCCACCTGGGGTAAGATCAGCTCTAATCATAACACTCTAAAAAGAAAAGTACTCAGGTACCTGAGATTTCTGGGTTTGGTTTTATTTGACAGTACGTGCTCAAGCACCCTTACTGGCACAAGCAGATGGCACAGCAGCTTCTTTTAAGCAAACATTTCTGAGCAGTTTCAAATTATTTTAATTTTCTAATCAGTTATTCACGCTAGAAACAGGACTGCAATCAGGTTACAGACCGTGTGATGAAACACGGGGTTCCTTTAACAGAAAATCTCAAAAACATTTGCAGAAACTGTTTAAGCACAAATTCAAGTTGTCTCATACAGTTAACACACCAAACAGGCAGCAATATTTGTCACGTATCAATTACTTCATGTTTCCCCACTCCCAATCTTTGGGGAACCTGCCTGAATTTGGGTCTTGACATTAGTACACCTAAGATGAGGGTTCATTTCTGTTGGGTGGGTGGATGGAGCTTCGTCTTGGAGACTGGCTGCCTTCGAAACAGCAGTACAACACAAACAAGCAACAATAGAGGGATTTCAGAGACAGATGGGCACCTTCATGTAAGCGCTTATAAAGTAGAAAAAATAACAAGAGGAAGATGAAGGCATAAGCATATTCAGAGTGACACAGCATTACAGCTACTCAGTTAGTATGGGATTGCTGTAATATTGTTATTCTGGTATTTGGTAAAAGAAGAAAAAAAAACAAACAGTATTTTAAAAACATGGGAGGAAAAAAAAAAAAAAAAAGAGATGTTTTCCAACCTTGCCTTGTTTAGTGCAAAAGCCCAACAGCAGATTACAAACCAAAAACACTCTTGTATTATTACAAATTATTCTGATATTCCAAATTACTGTATTTTAAGCAGTAATTCTGAACTGACACTCATTTCAGTCTCAAAACTAAAGCAACTTTGCAAGCAAAAGGATGGCAGCAACTCATAGTTTAAGATCCCTGTAAGTTCATATTCGACAAGTCAGAGGGAAAAAAGGGAACACGGCCATTAATTGCAGCTAGTAAATCGGTTCCAGCCATGTTTCTTGGCCAATAGCTTGACCAAGTTCAAGTACAAGCACTTTTATCTCCAAGTTGAGTGACAACTTTTAGAGCTATCAACTGGTCAGGACAGAAGACACCCCCAAAATCCCTAGAAGGCTGCTAGATGTACTGCTTAAAAAGAAAAACTTGCGACAAAATACTGTGGGGAAAAAAAAAGGTTGTGCCTTTTTGTGCAGGAAAATATTCAGCCTCACGAATCCCTCCCCTTCTGCCCTGTTGAAATTGGAGTCCCTTGCTTTCTGCTTCTCCACTAAGTTTCTGGTTTAGAGTCTGCAAAGAATATGGGCTGTAGCTCCCAAATTTACATCTGGTGCTGGTAACGTTACCAGTCTCCTACAGGAAATACATATCACCAAGTTGAATATATTCATGTTTAAAGTAGAAAATACGGTATGTGCACAAATAAATATATGTATATTAAAGTACCTGCACAATTATCAGTCAGCTTCTCTGAGGCACTCAGAACTGCACTTTAAAAATATTTTTATGAAACTGTTTTGTATTTATAGACTACATCCTGAGTTTCAGCCTTTATCCAACAAGCTGGAGCCTTTTATGACACACGTAGTTTCCTGCTTCACTGTCCAGTATCAACAAGTCTTTGGGCTTTCTTTCTAAAAAGAGTTTTCATCCTCACTTGCTATGTTCTTCCTCTCTTTCATTCTCTTGCTGAGTATGAAATCAAAGTTTTAGTACTTACAAAAATACACATCTCAAGGAAGAGAAGCCAAACCTAATTCAGAAAGATCCGTGAATGAATGAATAGGCTTCTTATTCTAACAATCCCAAAGGCACCGATTTAAACCTTCAAACCTCACTCGAGTCTACACTGAGGTTTCCGTAATCCAAACTAAAGTCTTTGTCAAGAAATCCTACATTTTTCAAAGAAATAAGCTGATATAGAAACTCAGCAGCAGATGAGTAAGCATTCGATAACCTGATGCTTTGATAAGGCGTTACCGTAATCGCTGTCACTGGGGAGAAACTGAAGTCAGGAAACTGAAACTAGGCAGCTGGAAGAATCTAGCTACTTAAATAAGATATACTTTCTGTACCAAAAGAGATATGAATGCTTTCTGCAGCCAAACAGAGCACAGATCCTGAGAGAGAATAAAGTTATTTAACAAAGCAGATGAGGTATAGGAGGTCTCAGCCGTACATATAACTAGAAACAAGGAAATATTTACCAATGAATATTGTGCCAAAAAAATTCAGTCTGTTTAATGCAGACCCTAAATTTTCACAGGCAGGAGGTGCTGAGTCGCTATTCTCACATCTCTATAGCTTTCAGGTAAAAAGCTCACATCAAACATAAATTGGAAGGTGTAGTTAATTTAGAGAACATGATTTTCAGAAACATTAATTAGTGAGTTTTGTTAGGAAGGGGTCATATCCACTAATTCCGGCAGTTTCTACTCCTGCAGACAGACATGTTTTCATTAAAAACACAATAAAACTGAGCTGTAATCTGCTCACTTATTCAGCATTAAACCACTGAAAAGATGGAGGAATCAAATTAAAGAAAACCAGAAATATCAGAAGTCAGGCTTCTCACAATTAATGTTAACATGTTCATACTTCACACAGTGTTACAGTATTAGTCTGTATTACCTTTGCTGGCAAATAAATGCATAAGCATCTTCAATATTGGAGTTTTTACTTCTGAACCGGAAATCTTAACTTTCACATTTTCTGACTTTATACACAGCTGTTAAATTTCACCCCAACTTAGACCAAGAATAATAAATTTCATGACAAAGTAAGACACCTATAAGAAACTAAGAATCGCCTTACTCACCACAAAGTTTGATGAACATACTGCTAATTTTCCCAAGCAAGAGTTACATCAACTGGGTTGTCTTTAGAAGTCTTTAAAGCCTGAGACATCTTTAAAAGTCTCACAGTTTCACTACCACTATTCTTGCAGCTGTGAGCATCTCACTAGAAGACTCTGGATCAGCACAGCTATCCAGCCACTATATACGGTCAGAGAAAGTTACAGTACATTTACAGAAGCAGAAGGTACATTAATCTCCTAAATGTTAATTATACTGACAGAAAGCTTCAATTAGAATCAGATTACCAAGTCCAGCACACTAATTTTTTTGTTTGCTGGTTTGTACATGTGCATGTTTGAAAAACATATCTAAGAGAAAAGACAAAAAGCAGAATTTTGTTTTACCCTCATTAGTCTTCTGCCCACAGTCTCAGATACTCTCTTTTCTAGTCTCCAAGACTGAGGGTTTCATTTAAGGTTTGTATCAGTTATGGATTAAGCACTCTGTGTCCATGGAAATACACACATCAGGTACAGACAAGCTGTCATTTTATGGTCCACATGCACTGTTGCACCACTTATCAGGAAAGTAAAAACAAGTTAATGCAATCATATGATTACTTACAAAATCAGAGCTTCTGTCCTTCCAACCTTACTCACTGGACTTCTTATAAGTTTGTAAAGGTAAATGATAAAATATGCATTTATTCTAGGAACTTTTTAATGGAAGTCTAGCACTTTTCTGGAATGAATCACAAACAGTCATGAAAGTATAAAAGAAAAAAAAAAACAAACCAAACCAAAAAAGGAACACAGAAAAACAGGTTTTCTGGCCAGCATGCTACCTGGTTCTGCAGGATGGGTTTTCTCTTTCTAGAATTAAAAAAATGAATGAAAATAAGTATAGACATTTTGATGGAAATAATTAGGGTTCTTAAGCATCAGTGGGCAGCCCAGTAAAACAGGACTCCAAAGACAAGTAAAAAGAGATGGCGTGTCTCTTGAGGAAGAAATTGTCTTGGAGGGCAACGGAAGGCAGGGAAATTACAGTACTTCAACAAAGCAGCGGTATGGATGGACCTGATGGGTTTCCTTCCTCTCACTCTCTTTGCACACCCGAGGAACAACAGTCGAATGCCAAGCAAATAAATGACAACAAAAAGGCAGTCAGATTTAGGTCTGGCAAGACAAACAGCTAAGATAGGTAGTTATCGAAGTGGATGGACACACCTCTCACGGGGAACCATTCCTTCAAGAAACTCCACTGAAAAGCAGCAGATGACTGAAAGTACTCCCCAGCTGAAAGCACAAACACAGTTCAAGAGGTACCAACTAAAAACTGCAACTGGGAATTTATGAACTGAGTTTATATGCTAATGTACAATCTCCTACCATCTTCAGTCTCTATGAATATACACCTCTTGCCAAGGCACTTGAAAGAAGAAAGCCTGTATACCTGTGAACGTTCCCGGGTTCGGTGACGACAGCAGAGCTAAGAGTTGAAAGAAAGGCTGTGAAACATTAAGGAAAACAAGGTGTATGATGAAAAACAAGTATAATGATTCAAGTGACAAGAGAAGATAGACTTAAGGAGGGGCCTGGTACCATGATTTATTTTAAGTAAATATGACTAGGAAATTCAATCAGAACATCAAGTTTAAGTTTTCCCCGTGAAAGGGAATAGAAAAATACCGTGCTGCCTTATTACTATAAACGTTACCCAGAACCATAAAATAGGGAACGTAAGTTGAAACTAAGGCAAAATAAGAGAGCCTTTGTAAGAGTTTCTGGTGACTTCTCTAGCAGTTAAAAAAAAGTCAATTAAGCTCCAAAAAAGGGCATCATTAAAGTAATTAAGAATCACTCATTCAGGGATACCAATGAGATTCATGGCTTGCAGGTCTCGAAAATGGTTTAAGACTTGGACACAGCCCTGGAGATTTCCATTTATAAAAAACAGTGTACTCTCTTGAGTCTTTACTGATGATCCAGGGAACATGTCAGCATATACTATCTTAAAGAATTATGTCCAAAATATAAATGACAGCCTGGGTATAACACCTGAAGTAAACCAAATTCTGAACTGTCCTTTTCTTGAGTTTGCAGTTTAGCTTTATTCATTTTTCATAGTCCCCATGAAAGCATAACCACTTTGTAGTTCATGACATGCAAGCTAAGTAATTGGTTTGACTTTAGGACAGACATTAGAAGCAACCATATGCTATCACCATCCTTGCCTGCTATTTGCGAGAAATCTTAAGACAAGACATTCATGAAAATATACATGAGAGTAATTATATGCATGAAAGAATTATATGCAGCTGAAGAGGGAATCACGTATGTTACACTATCCTGTCTGCATTCTCACAACAGACTTCCAAACAATTAGCAGCACTTAATGGGTAGAGCTGGAACTCTACTAAGCATAAGAAAAGCATGGAACTAAAAAGCGTGAACTATGCATGAGACAGATTTTAGACCTGACAAGGGTGACACCTCTCTCTGGCTTTTAATAGTGACGCCATTATCATTTTAAGAAAGATACTCTGGAATGCATAGGCACTTTCAAAAGTCTTTGCAACATCAAAGCTAGACAAATGTTACTTAATGCCTTCAACAGATTTGGACTCATGATTGTTTTTGTTGCAAATCCAGCCACAGTTGGAGAAGTAGGATTTTTACGCAAATTATAAAACAAATTTACTGTAGCCTCTCATCTGCCCCTCATCCTGCCATATCTGCATAAGACAAGTTGTGTAAGAGACATGGGAGTCCTAAGCCTTCTATCCCGGTACTGAACCACCACATGAGATGTGCTAGTTCTCCCTTGGGTATGACCAAGGGACAATGACCCACATTCAAAACAATAAAAGTGACACCCAATCCCATTAAATTATCAGATCAAGACAGCTCTCGGGTTTTCAGGACACAGTTAGATGCCCAAGCAATTTTGCCAGGGAACAATGCCAGGAAACTGCAAGAGTGGTTCTCTGAAGTACCTGAAGACTAGAGGCATTATAGCACTTTCGTCAGAACTGTGGGAAGTCTGGGAAGTATGAAAGTGCCAGATGGTGACCGAATACTGAGCCATGCACATATTTTGGAGGAGTTTCAGATCTTGCTCACTGCCCAACACAACAAGAACTAGATTTACAATATAAGCTTGAGAACTAGAATAGGTACATATAATTAATAATGAGACATTTGCAAACACAGAGGACAAAAAAAAAAGAAATAAGTAAAAATTGACATGAAGAATCTGCTGAGGGAAAGAGTCATCGATTTATCATTTCATTAGGCATGACTGAAATACAGATGGACACTACACACCGTAAAGGCAAATTTTCCTCTGGTCTGAAAGACTCTCCAGCCCACACTTCTACATGCAAGTTTCCAGGTAAAGAATTTTCATCAGCAAGTTATTAAAACCCCAAAGTAGCAAGAATTCAGTTTAATCTATATTCACTTGAGGACAGCCACTTGCTTACTCTGCATCACACCCAGACCATGCAATTCTCTTGCAGTACTTCACAACTCAGTATAACCAAGAAGACTAACTTGGTTCCTGGTTATTCAACTTTAATTATTTCTCTTTGAATGTTTTACAGCTGGAGGAGGAAAGGATACAGACAGATGAACTCGGTTTTGGACTTCACATCAGTCAACAGATGAAATGTTAGTAATAAGAGACATGAAATAGATATATTGCCCATGATAGGAAATACTAATCCTACAGCTGGGCTTCAAAAAAACCCCACAGACCACTTTGCTGGGAATGAGAAGATATGCAAAGCTTTGACTTGGGGTCAGGCCACAGGGTGAAACATACAAAGAGGACATAAATCAGAGATTATTTCTAAAACTTACTTTCCAAAGCACAAGAAAGCAGGCACCAAAGTATTCATAAAACATACCAACACTGAAAAAAACCAGGTACAAGGGCAATATATAGTGGTGCACAGACCTCAGCCAGGCACGATGTGCTGCTTGCTGCAGTGGTCAGTCCTACTCCCTGTCACCAGCCAAGGGGACCCGGCTTGACTCTTTTGGCTCTCACACCCAGGTTTCATCTGCATGCATCCCAAGGCAGGGGAGCTCACCAGGACAGTACGTAACTGGGGGATACCCCAGGACCCCGCACTACTGACCAAGCTGCAGATTGAGGGAGGCTCAGGTCAACACACCTCAGGAGTACACACACTACAAACTTTTCCTAGAAACTACATTAAAGCATGATTGTTGTTTATTAAATATACCTAATACTGGACTACAAAAGACTACAAGCAGTTTAATGCCTCCCTTCGTGACCTGTTTCAATACTTCACTACCATCATTGATAGGAACGGTAAAACGGTATCACGGTAAAACGGTATCACAACTAGCAGGAAAAAGAGTGCTGGGTATAGGATATCAATGATCCAACTTTAATGAGGCAGTGGAAGGAGTCCAGTGGTGCACAGACCTCAGCCAGGCACAGATGTGCTGCTTGCTGCAGTGGTCAGTCCTACTCCCTGTCACCAGCCAAGCTTGGGGACCCAGCTTGACTCTTTTGGCTCTCACAGCCAGGTTTCATCTGCATCAGACCTAAGGCAGGGGAGCTCCCCAGGACAGTACGTAACTGGGGGATACCCCAGGACCCCGCACTACTGACCAAGCTGCAGATTGAGGGAGGCTCAGGTCAACACACCTCAGGAGTACACACACTACAAACTTTTCCTAGAAACTACATTAAAGCATGATTGTTGTTTATTAAATATACCTAATACTGGACTACAAAAGACTACAAGCAGTTTAATGCCTCCCTTCGTGACCTGTTTCAATACTTCACTACCATCATTGATAGGAACGGTAAAACGGTATCACAACTAGCAGGAAAAAGAGTGCTGGGTATAGGATATCAATGATCCAACTTTAATGAGGCAGTGGAAGGAGTCCTTGCACCACGCCCAGCGATGCACGGACGCAGGATGTCTTACTAAAAGCTTTCCTCCCTGGACCACAAGAAGTGGAGCCCACTCCTATGCCATGGGCTCAGTGCTTAGGACAACCCAGTAGATGTTTACAAAAGCAGGGATTAAGCACAACATGCCAGCTCTGCAAAGTCTACCTTCAGAGGCATTTAATAGTAACATTCTTGTGCTGCACATCACAATTTTGAGAAGCAAAGAAGGAAACAGCTTCATATACTGATGCAACTCTAGCTTAGAAACAGGCCATTTAAGGCACTTCTGTACAGAAGTAAAAAATACATAAAATCCCAAGATTGTTTACTTTTCTTTGTTTAAAGCTAGTTATCAAAATCTGGTTATCAGTTAAAAGATTTCAATGAAAATACAAATTAGTGCTACCCAACATTTAAGTGCAGTGCTGCAGCACTTGCATAACCCAGAGGAAGTGAATCCAGGCAACTGCTCCTCTCCAAGTAGTGCGAAGCTGGCAAACACACAGGCAAGGGGCAAGCAGCCAAACCAACTACTAATGCTAAGAGCAGTATAAATCAACAGTTTGAATCAGAAAGTTTTACACTTCCTTTCTGAGGACTTAAGCCACTTATTGATTCTTTTATAAACATTTATCAACCTTGTATCAGGTCGCTATCGTAAGGCATGAAAGTGGCACCAGTTGCAGAATACCTCCATCTGTTTGACCTTGATTTGGGCCACTTTTTTTGTCAAATGTCAAATCAGGAGCAAAGCTTAAGAGACTATATTCTCACACTGTTCTGACAACTCAAACCTAAACTTTTGACACTTTTTTTATTCCTTATAACTAAAAATATCAATCAGGACTTTCCTCCACCATCACATCGTATCACCAGATGCAGCATGAAAAGCCACAGATAGCTGATAGGGCTTTTCCATGGGTTGCCACATGCACAGATTTCCTTTTATAACTCTTATCCTCATTTAACAGCACTGAGGTCAGGGAAGAAGGAAAGAGCATACAATATTTAAAAACAGCTTTCAAACTAGGAACAGAATTCATAAAGTAGATAGCTATGTCATGGCAGCAGTCAAAAAGGAAGAGAAAGGACACACGGGAGGTTGCAACTTGCTAATTGCCCATTTTCAGTCCATAAAGCAAGGTCTCTTTTCTACCCTGAAGCCAAAGGGCAATTCAGCGTTCATCCTACCCTGTCACTCATTCTGCAACTACCTAGCAATTCTGTTTTAAATAATAGAGATGGACCACTAACACTTGCACTGGTTAATCTTTGGCATTTCAAATGATCCCACAGCTAAGAAAATAATGCTGGTCATTTGGGTTACAAAAAGATCTCCAAAATACATGCAACATTTTTGTATATCAAAATATGTATTTTTCACTGGAGGCACTCACATGTCCCTAATGATGCGTATTTTGATGATTCCACCGGACTAATAAATGTCAATATAGCATTCTCCCTTGTAAAAGTCAATAAAATTTGTTCTATCAGGTATGCTGATGTTCCTGCAGAAAATTCTGTGCAAGTTACCTACAAAGATAGGCACCCAAACAAGTATTAAACACCAAGCATCGAATTTGAACATTCTGAATTGTAAGCTCAAATATATGAGGCATCTAAGAAGGTGCTTGTTAACATACAAAATTAAGTATCAAAAGCACTAAAGACAAAAGGAACAAACTTTAAAATGAAGTCAAACATCTAAAGAGATTTCTACCTTGATCTTTATTGCAGTGCTATCATTTCTACTGCTACATTTTCATACCGTACAAACAATGCATTTAAGTTTCCAGTTATTATGTTTGTGTGCTAATAAAAAAGGGGATAAGTTTTCAGAGGTGTGCCTCCTCAGACCCTACTGAAGGGTTTCATATGATGCAATTCAAGACAGAATATGTTTCAATTTGCTTGCCACAAAATAAGGAATGATTATTTTATTACATTTTAAAGAAAAAATAGTATACCAAAAGTCACCATTTGGTCACTAACCATAAAAGTTACAATAAAATATGTGGGATGTGAACAGAATTTGATAGGTATACTTAAAATACACTTGACATTTTTCTCTCCTGTGTTTTGTGCTTTTAATTATCTTGATAATCTTTGCTCATTTTACATGCAAATAACCTAACTAACTATGCAAGTTAACTTTTTAATCCAGCAAATTTCAAGTGATTTTCAACATAGGAAGAATTGTTGGGAACAAACTTTCTTTGTATTGACACTACTTTAGCAGTTACACTGCATAGCAATTTATTCAGGATGTTATAATTTAGTCCTGTGTGGGTGTCAACTGACTTGCTTCGAAGTCTGCTTCGCATCTACAGTAGCTATTCAAGAAGAAGATGCAATTATATTAGTCACACGGGCTGACTACAACGTCTAAGGCTTCTGCACATCTCACTTTGGGAAGTTAGGACCTGCAACTCCACACGTTGGAAGACTTCCCCTGAAAGCGATAAATACAACTTTTCTTGCCTTTTGTCAGCACAAACCCAAGTTTTGCGAGGCAGGTATCATTGGCAGGTCCTGTAGCAGCAGATGGGCAGGCTTTCTGCCCTCCTCCCACACCCACAAGATCTTGGGCGGGAACAGGAGAAAAGGAAAGTGTCAATACAGGAGTACTGAACACAAACTTTTTAACTGAAACTGACCTTTTCTCCCTCAAGTTTGCACTCCTTGATACAGTGTTAGACATGGAAATACAGACTAGTTCTCTAAACCTTCACGTTTAAAGGAACTACTCCAGAAACAACTTCAAGATGCCAACACAGATGGCATCTAACAACCTAATTTTTTTGTCAAGTACAGCAGCCACAGCTTATAAACAGCGTATTTTAGAGAAGCCTCTTATCTTGATTTACAGAACTTGCAAATTGATGGAAAATTCATTACATCCCCTGTGTAAGTTGTTCCATGATTAATTATCCTAATTTAACTACCTTTGCTTTTGGTTCAAGGGCGACACAGAAGCTTAAGGGAAAATTAAAGGCTTCGTAACAACTGTTTTCCCTGAGTTTGTTTAAACCCCTAATACAGTAGATTACTGTAGCTGAAAGAGCCAAGAATTTCCCTGTTCTTCCAGTTTACATACTTAACAGCACTGTTCCCAGTTTTTGCAGTTTACATATTTAATGCCAGGCTGAGGCGCTGGCGCTGTGGAGCTAAATACACAGGGCAGTGACCGCCAAGGAAGAGGAGCAGGAAAGCTACACAAGGCCAAGGGAGAGATTTCATGTTTTAGTATCACCCAATGAATTAAAACAAGAATTGGCAAGCTTTCCAATTCATTTATTTTGCCGACATGGATGTTTTCACGAAAGAAAAAAAATAATTTGGTCCTGTGGCCAGAGCTTGTTTTAGCAACACCACGAGACCTGTTTTGGGTGGAACGCGATCACCCGCGGCCAGGAGGCCAAGGCAGCGCTGGAAGACCGGGGCCATGGCGTGGGGCCTGGGCCGGACAACAGGAACACATGGGGGGGAAACACCGAGGGTCCCAGGCCCCAAGCACGGCCCCGCACCGAGAAACGCACGAAACTGTTCCCACATCAGCTCTGAAGCAGACCAGAAGAGCCTGCACCTGTGAGCTTTTACGGTGGTGATCAAAAACACACAGGGGAAGGAGAGCATTTTAACACCCTGATGGGAAGGGTAATGCTCCCATCAATGTTTGAGGGTGGCGGGTTCCTCCCCCACCAGCACTTCCCCAGTCAGGAAGCTTTCTAGCCACGGAGGATAATTTTTGTTGAATAAAGCCTTAAGTTAATAAAGAATGAAATCTCGACCTAGATTTTCTCCAAGCTTAAAAAAAAAATATATATATACCCACAACACAACACAGCCTTCCTCTACAAACACTAACATATTATACTCATTGTACACCAGAGCACTTCAAAACAGATATTTCACAATTAAAACAAAAAAAGGCTTTTCATGCCACTCCCTTACCCAGCTTTGTGTAAGAACATGAATACAGATGATGTTTGATTAAAACAGAAACCTGAACCCCAGGTTGAATGTATTTACTTTTCAAAAGCATTTTACAATTTGATTTTCTTCTTGCCTGCTGTGATAATTGATGAAAACTACACAGGGATTAAAATTAGCACAGGTGTGTGTCTACACAGTTCAAAGAGATTTGATCCCAAATGAAAATAACAACAAAACAAAAAAGCTTGAGTATTTTTAGGAATGGATTTTTCACAGCCTAACCAAATAAGCCTAGATTAAAAGTAGGATTTTACAGTGTAGACTTCATGTTACTGAAAGTTAAAACTCATATTTCATAAAGTATCAGAAACTTCTGTACATGATACCTGATTTAAGCTGGTATTACAGCCCTCCATATATCGTAAGTGGATCCAGAGGAAAAATAAAGGCACTTAAAGCAGTAAAAAGCACTAAAATACAAACAGGCATGTATAACAACAGACACTTGGCATTAAACCAACATTATTTTTAAATTTGTGAGAGGTAAAAGGAAAGCCCGTGAGCTGAGAATATTTTACTGCCAATATACAAATCTGCACAAAACCAGTGCTTATTTTCTTTGCCAAATTTATACTGCTACAGCTGGATCACAACTTCCTTGCACCCGTGAGGTCAGGAACCGTTTGAAAAGAAATGCATGATACAGCTAATCTTTGTGCCAGCTAATCGTACCTAATGCAAAAAATGTGAATTTCCCCATTTTTCTGTCCCAGCCTCCTTCGGCAAAGCTAACTAGCATGTCGCTAATCCCAAATTTGTTGCACTACTTCATTAAACAGATTTAAAAGACAAATACACACAAATCACACAGGATAAAGACTTTATTCTGTGCTCAAAGCTTATTGCTGAGCTTCTATGAGAATCGAAAAAAACAGTATTCAATTGTATAGAAAACAAATTAATTTGTCTCAAAGGCATGCCAACGAAAGACTCTACACTTACCCAGGTATTTTTATACGACAGCTATTTTCTTGCATAAACTATGTAAAACACTGTTCCAACAGTAACATATATTCAATCTTCTTTTTGAAACAGAATCCAGTTTATTTTTAGGCCTCTGAATAATAACAGTAGAAGATTACAAATATATGGATCAGAGATGGAAGAATTCCCTTCCCTCCCTCCCCCCCCACGCAGGGGGGCAGCTCGCAGCTCCCTCAATGTGGGACACGAGTTAATTAGCGGTACCTCCAAACAGGCTTAATTTTCATTTAAGCTTCTTTTTAAGTAGTGAGAATGAGGGAATGTTGGCAATCATTTTGCAGAAAAACATCAGTGAAATTATCAACATCTGGAATTTCCCAAGCAGCCCTGTAACTACACTTACCTCCATGCATTTTCATGTATGTCTTACCACGGATTTATGTTTTTCTAGCATCCACTACAGCAGGTGCAGGTGCTATTGCAAATCTAAATTAACTCAGTCTCCATGTCAAAAATCTTATTGACTTTAGAGGTTTTGAAACCTCTGAAGTTTTGACTTTAGATTTTCTAGATTTTCACACCAACCCTCAGACATCTCACCAGGGCACCAAGCCCAGTCTTTCAATAGACTGGTAAAGAAACTGAAATTAAGACATAAAATCCTGGCAAAAAAATAACACACCACAAACATACGCTTCCAGTATTTTTTTTCTTTAAGCAGAAAGCCATCATTTGCCATTACTACACAATTCAAAAATATTTCCTTTAAATTTCTTATAAACACTAAGAAACTAGTTTTCCTATTGCTTAAACCAGCTTGTATGCTAGATGTTGTTTTAATTAGTGATGACAGATGATTTAAAAAGCTCCCTAAACACAAAAATGGATGAACAAAAGGAACTGTGTAAGGAGAAAACAATCTTTTACCAACTTCTTGATCAATTAAACATATTGGTGAACAAATTTAGTTCCATGTTTTTGTCCTGGCCAATATTAATTTTAGATGTAGTTCAATCTGTGCACAACTGCATTTAAAACTGGATGGATCATAAAAAGTACACAAAGCAAGACCACTAAAAGAAGTGATCAAATGATTTTTCACATTTCACAAAATTCTGAAGGTCAGTTCAAGCCCTAAGGAAGGCAAAAACTGTGGTGTTTTTATTATAGAATATCATTCTGTACATAAGAAACCGTATCTATTTACTGTAGAGTTAAAAAGTAACAAAAAGTAGACTAAGGCGTGCATTGAAGAAGATTAAGACTTCAGATCCTAAATAATTTAGATACTTTGAAATAACCTAAATCTAAAATTGCTATCATTTAGTTTTAATTAACAGATAACCAATTCCTTTTACTGCAAGAATTTGCATAGCACATGGCTAATTACTACCCTGTGAAGGGTCTGGGGGAAAAAAGGCATAAATCTTAACATAGTTCATCAATACAATAAAAATCAGAATACCATTGTTAGTGCTTTTTTTTTTTCTTTTTTTGAGAGCAACTATAAATAAAAACATGCTCTTTAACACAGAGGCAACTAAACAGGAGTAAGACTGTAAAGTGAATCTGCACAGGAAACCCGGGATTAGGGCTGAAACTCTATTCTAATCCTTCTGTCCACAGAGGGAGAAGTCAGCAGGCAGCATGTGGTCTGGGCATGCACCTGCAATACACAGGCAGGATTTAAAATACTTATAAAAAGATCAAGCTTTGTCTGAGAAAAGTTTCTTTTTGGCTTAGGAAGTGGAGTATCTGCCTTCCTCAAAAACAAAAAATAACCAGACACATCAGCTTGTCAGTGATTTTGCCAGAATGATACCTAGATGCAACACATGTACGCTTAACCCATCATTCCTGGGAATAGACTTCAAAGTGAGAAAAAAGTTCAAGAAAACAGAAAAAAACTCTCTTGTTGCGAACATACTGAACAATTCAAGTTGACACAGTCATACCAGCCCACTATGTGAACTCTGCATTACCCTTCTGTAAATTCCTGGATTAACTGATGAAGTCTAAGCACTTGGTAAAGGTCTTCACAAACTGAGGGGAGGAGCAATCCTTCAAACACAATGGAATTCCCCTAACAATTAAATAATCTTGAAAGATAGCATCATTTATCTGGTGCTACAAAATGACTAGTGAAAGGGCAAGGTTCATCTTTAAATATCATCTCCTTTTGCCTCACACAATCTTTTCCGATGCTTTTATGCTACGATGTGAAGAGAAGTCACATTAGGTGCTACAGCAGGAAACTTCCAGTTGGGCTCAGGACCTCAGGAATTCCTGCTGTTGCTAACCGGGGGCTCTTCTGGTACGCCTGGGAGCTAAATGAACACCAGCCATTCAAAAGTCCATGGACCCATTTTGTTTCATGGAAAGATTGGTCCACTATTAAAAAGTCCATGGGGAGGGGTTTCTAAATCCTGTGATTGTATGTTTGTCATAGAGCGCAATAAAAAAGGAGAACCACGGAGAATGATATACTTTCCAGTGCAGCAGCTCTGAGAAGTCTCCATTTTCCACTGAGACTGAAACTACTACTTTCAGTCCTAAGTCATTTGTCATAGAATTTTCAATACCAAAGCAGCAAGAGACATTTTGTTTACATTTGGTGCTGCTTCTCTGAAAGTGGAGTAGAATTTAATTTGGTGAGATTTATCCATAAACTGGGTTCAACTCCTACCCTATTTGTAGCCAACACTGACAATAAAACCACGATTTAACACTGGGGATTGGAAACATTTGCAGGCTACTTTCTGACCCTTCCCCCTCAAGTATACATGACGAGCCGATTGCCATCAGGACTGGTTTAATACCACATCATATTCTACCACTAGGTACTTTTCTTGCCTGAAGAGTTAGCTACAGTCAACCAACAGATATCACAGAGCAAGGGAGAACTTACTTGTTTCCGTACACCACATGCATGCTTGTTTGTTTGAAATGAAGCTACCGGATCACATTACTAAGTATATAAAGAATTTTATGGTGTTCATTATTGTTTTAAAGCAGTCAGACATCAGTTGCCATATTTGAGCTATGAAGAAACTGTCACAGGCACGTTAGCAAGCTCCTAAAAACTGGCGCTCACTGAGCTGATACTAAAAGATACTTGGAGAAATAAAATAGCACTTCAGCTTCCAAACTGGAGACTTATACATAATTGAGATATGCAAATAGGGATAAACAAAAAGAAAATCAAAAAAAGCCTTTAAATGATCTGACTCTATCTGCAACCATTTTCCTACTGATAAAGCCACATCCTTGATTTTCAGCTTAGTAAGAGGAAAGGCTCAGGCAGTTATTTTGTATCTGCTAATTTCTGAATATTATTAATGTGCTGTTACCAACAATCAGGTACTATACTAATGGTTATTTAGAAGTTCATGGTAATTATATAACTTATCCTTTTTAAACAGTTTACTGTATTAAATACTAAACAGCTTTATCCTGCATAAAATCGAGCCAAAAATGCAACAGAGCGTCTTCACTGCAATCCTCAGTTTTTCCTTTGAAAAGCAAACTCATTATGTTCTATAAAGAGAATAAAATCCCTAAAAGAAGACTAAATTCTTTCCTTCTCAAAGGCAGGCTCTAAGAGATTGCATAAAAAAAGATTTTATTCTTGGCTCAAATATGAACATTTGGAAATTACTACTTTTGAGCAAGGACGCACCCACTTAAAGGCAGAAGAATTTATTTTGAAAAGCGGTGTGAAACTTAAGGGGGAAAAAAAAACCCACACATATTAAGCACTTCCCAGCTTTTGGTAGTTCTCCAGATAAGAAAAAATCTCAAAATAACTTCTTCCCCATATAACCATTTTCTCATAGATGTTGCCAAGTTATCTCATACCACCAGCAAGAACTTCTACAAGAAGTAACTACTTCCAGACAAATCAACTCAGAGCACAGTCATTAAGTGAAAATTAAAAGTATTTGAGGTATTTTAGAAGAGATACCTGAGAGCTGGGCCTGGGGAATACACTTCAGCAGGCACCCACCTCGCACTGCCTTGCCATCGGTCTGTTCAGCGCCCTTCAGAAGTCATCGGGGAGCAACGCTGTAGCTCAGGGATTGTGGGCCACCTCCTCAAGGCCCAGGGAAGGAGATGAGTTTGAGCCCAGCCCCACCGCTAAGGACTACGTTCCTACTGTAGCTAACGGTCCTCAGAGGAGCAATGCTTCTCCTTTGGATGCAGACCATGTACTGTAACTGTTTCCCCAGATTTGGTCCAAACCAGCTGCAGAAAGGGAAAGCTCATCTAGAAAATTATATCAGGTCCCTAAAGAAACATTTAGGGCTTTTAAACAAAGACTATTATTTGTGCATGTACACATGTGGACACCATTGTGTTATGGCAAAAATACCAAGGCATGGGGAGGAGGATTCAAGTCTTTTGTCTCCAAGATGATTCAAGATTACCTGCGGACATCCACATAATGCTTCTTGGATGTTTAGGAATGCTGCAGGTCCCACGGTCAGTGGTGGAAGTCATAAACCAGAGCTCCCCTGACAACTCCTTTTCCCTGCCTCATGCATGCACATTTTCCTGGGAACCTTGTTTTGTGTATTCTCTTGGTGTTTTACGTGAAGGGATTGCTACTTTCTTTCTATCTATGATGCAAAACCTTGACTGCGACCTTGGAGTGCTCTGCACAGTCAGGCTTCTGGCACATCAGCCCTTGAAGTCAGCTGCGGCTCTCCCGTTGAGCGTCTCTCACAGAACCAGAGGTAGGGGACACCAAAGGATCCAGGAGGGAAGGCTAGGTAGACCCTGTGATCCAACCCAGAGGCCAGCCATGCCCCGATCCCAGGGAAATCGCAGACCAGGCCATATACCGTGGGCTCCTGTGGGAAACCCAGACCTGCAGCACAGAGGGGAGCCACAGCGCTTTCCAGAGGCTGCATCTTCTCAAGAGCATCAGGGAGCACGGCCACGAGGCATGCCCTGCCACGAGGACACATCCAACGCATGTGTCTTGCCATCAAGACCTAACAGAGGACTGCGGAAAGACTCTGCCCCAAGCATGCGCTCAGCCTCTGCCTCACTGCTGATGTGTCTCCACAAGCTGCCTTTACAGCAGGGTCAGAAAAAACTGGCATCAGATGGCAGCTATTTTGACAACTGCACTCACTTCACAAGTGTCAGTCTCCAGCTACAATTACTGCACTGGGCACCAGCTCATCTTTTTTTCCCCTTTTTATTTAAATACCCACACCCTGGAATGTACATAGGAGTAGATTAAGGCACTTTTATTATATAGGTCAAGTCTTGACCTGTTCATCTACATACATTAGCATAGAAGTATTACAGACATCAAAAATGAAGCATTAATAGGTAGTTTAAATAAATGTCCTAGAGATTGTTAGAAGAAAAAAAAAATTAAGACAGAGGAGTAATAACTGAGAAAGTGAGGCACTACTTAATTTGAATCTTTTCCCCAAGAGGATTTTCCCTTGTGACTAGTTAGTTGTATTTTACGAGTGGACAACATAATAAATCAGACATCTTTATTTTACGTCACTGTACATTTCATACGTACTCAGGCTGAAGACTAACTATATATTGGCAAAAATACCAATAAAATATATTACCAAAAATATCAAAAATGGCCATATTTTCAAGATCATTCAGATCAGTTTTGAAACACACTTTTAAATCATCTGAAAAAGCTGTACATAGTTTCCATGTAGAACACATCCCTTTTCTTCCCAAGTCAGAAAAGAATTGGTTAAAATAAAAACCGTCGCGTAACTAAGAACAATTAAGCAGGTACGTTCTGTAATTTCTCAGCAGGGGGAAGAAGTTCTCCTACACTTCAAGCTGCCAAAGGCTGTGAAGCTGTGATCAAAGACGTGATAATATTAAAAAAAGAGACGCTGGACAGCAACCCAATGGCACACTCCCTTCTTTCTCAGGAGCCTTCAGAGGTACAAAGACCAGCAGCCAGAAGTAACCCAGCCATACTCCAGCACTGTAATTGCCTCCTCCATATCCTTACCAAACCATGCCTCTTCCTTATCCTTGGAGAACACTCACTAGAGGTGCCGGTGAAGTTTGTAAGAAGCTCTGTGGTCACCACTCTACATTCTCATTTATACTTTGATTAATTGTCATACCAATGAGCTAGTTGATCATGGATAATAATTGTAAGAGCTGTTTGACTTGATGAACAAGATAAACAATACTAAAGCAAGGTATATCTCATTGTCAGAGACCGCAACCTTTGCAAGTAAGGAAAAATTAAGTTCTGACATTGACTTTAGAAAAAACCCAGCCTAGGAAGATCTGCGCAACTCTGTAACTGCAAAACAGCTTCAAATAAAGAAAAAAAGTTGTATCCATGTGACTGCTCTACAGAAGAACAATAGGATATTTTCTCGACTCCAACTTACCAGTTATTAGAAAAACACTTAAAGTGGATTTTAAAAGTTTGGTGTTCTATATATTGCCTAATAAGAAGATAAAGGTATTAAGGAAACAATGGTAAATCCACAGTTGCAACTCCAGAACTGTAATGTAAAAAGGACTAAGTGCAGAACTGTTTTATTGCTTCTTTCAGTTTAGTATAGTATGGTACCAAATTACACTTCATTGAAGGAGGACTTCACAGGGATTGCTAGCACTCTTCAATCTGGTTCAACATCGAAAACAGCTGACTATTTTCAAATATTAGATGGCTTTCACAATTTGCACAAAGTTGAATGAAGTATTCCATGAAAGCAAATCACACTGATTAAGGAACAGGTTTTGTTTCTCATTAGAAATTCAACTTTAAATTAGTGGAAGTTCTAAGCACGGGGAAGACGTAGCAGAAAGACTGGAACCTCCCAGCAGCCAACTTTGCATTAGACAGTATCTGTATCACAACTGCCATAATACAAACTGCCTCCTTGCCTTCCTGTCCGACTCACACTGCAACTCCTTCAGGCTTAAACCACAGCAATGGGTGACATGCCACCAGCTTGCAGCACTGCAATACTAATCACATCCACACCTAAGCCACAGCACAATTATTAGATGCAAATACTACCAGGGCTTTTCTGATACCAGCCTTTGTCCCTCCGGTCTCCACCTCGTCCCACCTCGGCTGCAACACCTACAGGAAACAGAGTTTTCAGGGAAAATGTTTTGGCCCTGCAGCAAAACGGGAGCGAAGGGTACTGGGAGAGTGAGCATAGGTCTATAGGGTGGGCAGCTCTTCCACTCCACAGTGACACCGATCCCCTCTGACCAAAACATATAATAATATCCTGCTATTTGGCAGTAAAGCAAGCCTACTATCATTAGTAGCATTTGATTAGTATTGACCATAATAGCACAGGAGGCAAATATCCCTCTCTACTCTCTGGCTGAACAGTACAGCCCACACGATGCAGTAAAATGTACGTAGGAGGTGGAGTGTGAGGATCTGATTTCACATTGGGCAGGGCACCTTATAAGAAGTCTTTTCAGTAACAGTCATCCAGAAGTAATATGGAAATCAAATTAGTTGATTGCAACAATCTAAACAGAATCATTTGATACCTTCACAGCAGTTCTTGGATAACGAGAGTTTAGAAGGAAAAGTCCTATCTTTTATTAAATCCAACATAGCTGGGGGACAGGGCCTCTCAAAACAGCTTTTGCCTATTCCATTTTAGACCAAGTAATGAAAACATTAATGCTGTTTAGCCAGCAAAGCACAAGTTAATTTAGCTTCTATCTCCCCAAAGCCTATAATTTTCTGGTCTAATCTTCATGAAGAGCACTTAAAAATGTTTCAAATATAAGGTGAACGTCCATATAATCATCTCTGCACATGCCTCTTTATGAGTGGTAAGGACGCTACTCCAGAAGGCACTGAAGGGTGCCTAGTTCCCCTCCTGGGCACCGGAAGGACAAGAAGGTGTACCTACAAGGTTAGGGTATAAAAATAAGTCCAGGAAGCAACATGTGGGTTCACCATCATGCTATGGATAAGCCAGTTGTAAGGACACAGCTGTTTCATAGAATATCTCAAGTTGGAAGGGACCCATAAGGATCATTGAGTCCAACTCCCTGCTCCTTGCAGGACTACCCAAAACTAAACCATGACTAAGAGCGTCGTCCAGACATTCCTTGAACTCTGATAGGCTTGGTGCTCTGACCGCTTCCCTGGGGAGCCTGTTTGACGACCAACCACCCTCTCAGTGAAGAACCTTTTCCTAAGGTCCTGAACTTCCCCTGACGCAGCTTCATACCATTTCCTCGCGTCCTATTGCTGGTCACCAGAGAGAGGAGATCAGCACCTCCCCCTCCGCTGCCCCCCTTGAGGAAGTTGTAGACTGCGAGGAGGTCACCCCTCAGCCTTCTCTTATCCAAGCTGAACAAACCAAGTGACGTCAGCCGCTCCTCGTAAGTCATGGGTGCACAGTATCAAAGTTACAGCCATTGCACAGGTTGCGGACACGCTGAAGCCCAGCACATGCTGTAAATGCTCACGCAGCACGGGCTTCAGAGACAGAAGGGGGACAGCGGCAGCGCAGGGCACGAACAGAGGGAACGTCAAGCAAAGTCCAAGGGGTGCCCGAGATGTGAGGAGACGCTATGTGAGGTGCCACTGGATCCCAGGGAGGCCACCATACTCCAAATTTTCCATATAATGCTTACAAAGGTGTCGTCTAGGATGGTCCTATACAACTGTTTTAGTCCAGTGTCTGATTTCCTACCCTACAGAAAATAAGCCCTTACCTCCTGGCATTAAGGGAGGCGTTCTTATTTTTTCATTCACATTCAGCATTTACTTGGACAATTTTCCTTCATCCTTGATCCCTCCGGCCCACATAATAATACAGGTCATTGCGAATAGTAGGCCACTGACTCGATTTTGCATTTTTATTACATTTGGGAGAAAGTATGCTGCAATAATTTTGTTCTATCTCATCAGCACTCCTGTTCTTTAGCGTATTTTCTGGATAAAGCCCATGCAGACAAATTAGCAGGGTGATATTTCACGCAGTTCTTGGTCTTTATGGTTCATTCTCTCACTTAGCTCATGTTTGCTGTCAGTTGCCAGGTTCCTAGATCAGGAAAGGGTAATTCACGCATCTGCCTACTGTAACAAAAAGCAGAAAGGCCAGAAGGGAACAGTTGATTTTCCCGTCTTGCAGAGCTTTGAAATATCCCATTTAAAATTCCACTCCCAACAGTGACAGCCCAAAGAAGCTCCAAGAAAGGTATGCAGCAAATTTTTGTCCTGAATGCTAATTTTACATTTGCTGAGTGAAAACCATATGTCTATGTGTGCATTTCTGCAATTGCACTTTTTCATTCATTAAGATGAGAAATTGCTTCTTTTATGCAATCTACTACTATTCAGATAGCAAAACTTTGTGACGTCTGGTAGCAGGCTTGCTGTTTTTGGCTTTAGGAGGTGTTTTTTTTTTTTCCCTCTTCCTGTGAGAGGAAAGCTTTTCCCAAAGGATTTAAGCGATTTCATAAAACAAATGTAAAAACAAAGACACTTTTGTTTAAGGACTGAAGGTTTTGTTTTGTTTTAAGGGGGATGGAGAGGAAAGGAAGAGAGAAATGACACTGATCATCTTTCTATTAAACAGGAAAAAAAAGCTGATATCTCATTCCTAAAATAGAAACTTTGTGATAGCACAAACTTGCTATAATAAAAAGGTCATCAGAAAAAAAAAAAAATCAAGATTTTTTTTTCCTCAAATATACAGATTTTGTTTATTATAGTCACAAGTGAACACCTCAAACCATTATAGCAAAGATCAGATGAGAACAACATTTTCTCTCCAATTTCAAGTGCTTACACTGTGGATTCCTATATGCTCTGCTTCATTAAAGTCAGTTTCTCCTTTCCCTCGCAGTCTATCAAACAGGAAGAAAGAGGAAAAAAAAGACCTGAAACGCGTGGCTTTACATGCAGAAAGATTTGGGAGATTTACTTCAGCTAGAACTTCTGAAGCTTAACCTAATATGCAACATTTCATTTACTGAAACAGGACCCAATACTACAGCAGGAGTAACCCCCTGAACATGCACAGCAAACATTGCAAGATGGGGACAACACAATAACAATAAAAAAAGGAAAAACTAATTAAAACATCTGAAATCCTTCAGCAAAGCATGTGTGGAGGTCTTGCAGGAAATCTGAGCAGACTTTCTCATCTGCACATGTTCCCCAAGCATTTATACAAACGCATTGCAGAAATCTCACGTGTTGAAGAATTGGGATTCTAGTTTCTGATTAGCAGATATTAATTAATGGAATTAACTGATTCATCAGTAAGTCCCTACATATTGTATCAAGTTCTATTATACAGAGAGAAGTCCGACAGCCACAAGTGATCTTCAGTGAGAAAATAACATCTGTCCAAATGGAGCTAAAGCAATCCGTGAAGTCCCATTCACGCTGCCTAGCATTTAAATTCATTCAGGATTGTCACCCACTGCAATCATCATTCAACATCCAAAACAAACACACTGGGAGAACTCAACAGCAATATACTTCAGTAATATCAGAGCTCAGAAAGGCGAAACAACTTAGATAATAAGAATCTTGCAATTAAATACAACGTGCAAGTGAAATCTATCACATTTTAACTACTTGTACTTACATGACTAATTTACAAACGTTAGTATTAAATTCGATTTTTTCTAAATGTAGTCTTGAAGTACGTGCATGCATGGAAGGTGACAAGATGTTCTTTTAATTAAGAAATTAAAAAAACAGGTCTAAAACCATTGGGGGTGGACAGGAGGAAAAATAAGATTCTGTCAAATAGATCACAGCAACATTACTTTTTATATATATAAAATAAAGTACGAATAAAATGTATATTATAATAAAGTACAAATAAAACGTATATTATCATCATAATCTCAAAAGTGGTCTACCCAACCATTATTTAAATGATTCTCCTCCATCCTAGTTCAGGCTGCACATATATATATATATACACGCACATACACACACAAGAAACAGTTTCATTTCTAGTGGCCCCCTGACCTCTCAAACGGTAACATGCACAGATTAACTTGTCAAATAGAGAAAGACAACATACAAAGGTCATTACAAATCCAAAGGTCTGGGTCCACTCATGAATTTGGGTAGTTATTTAAAATAGACTTGTCTAATACCGTGTAGAGAACTGGACAAAGAGGAAGACACTACTACCAATGGTTCTTTCACAACAGAAGGACACTCCTTCAGCTGCTATTTGCACAAAAAAACACCAGGTGGAAATCTGAAAGTTAAACTACTGGAAGGCTGCAGAACAACCTTTCTTTCCCCATTCTTCTGCCTATAATTCTTCTCTTTTCCTTTGCTTTGTTTTTGAACTATGCAAGACACTGTGTAATTTACAGATGCTCACACCTAAAAGGTTCTCCTGCAGTTTGCTCTAAGGTTCTGCTTTGTTCCTTCCCCGCTGTAACCTCTCTTCATTCAAAATGTGCTTTTCTAAATAGTGCAACCCCAACCAGCTAATAGATATCCCACAGTTACATCACAGCAATGAATAAAACATGAGCTTTCCAATTTAATTTGGACACGTTAGTGTGCATACTGAGTTCATGTGTAATATATAAGCGTTTCTCCTTCATTTCCCTGTTCACCAGTTTGTTCATTCACAGTCTTCCCATAATTCTCATTTTCTCAATCACATTTTCTCTCTTGTATTCTTTCACATGTGCACGTCCCAGGTTTTACCTCCATCTCTTATACCGCTTGCTCCTTGCTCCAATCCATTTCTCTGCTTCCCAGTCTGACCGTGCTCACCACGAACACACAGTTCCTTGACCTACTAACAAGAAGGATATTCCTTTCCACTGGCTTGAACTGCAGACAATAGTGGATGCTGCTGTTATCTTCCCTGTCCAATAAAGTCTTAAAACATTTCCTCCCATTCCTTAATGCAGACTTTTCCAAGACCTCAAATTGTAACAGGAAATTATTTGAGTGATTTTCTTTTTAAAGAACACAACAAAGCATCAGGAGACAAGTGCTCTGCGCTCTGATTTGCTAGAGACTGTTTGAATTTAGGTTGAAACTCCCCTTTGTATATCTGAAATAACTTTTCCACGTCACCCATTAATATTTGGAACTTGAAGGCTGTCAAGTGAAGGATGCTATACAAATGCAAAGCATAGCCCTAGTCTCATCTTTTTTAATGATACACCCAACACTCATATAAAAGAGCAATAGGAGCAAATGAAAAAATCACAATAAGCGAATAGCCTAATAATACATGCTAAAAGATACCAAGACGATAAATTCAATTTTCCCTGGGATTGTTAAATTATTCTTTTGATGGCTCAACACAATCTCTTCATGTTTATTTCCTATGGGGGATGCTGACACATTGAGCTCATTACACAGCTCCTCTTTAAAGAAAACACACACATACACTTAAAGCAAACACCTAGAATTTCATAGTTCAGATTTTTAATAAACTATGCTGGAAAGGAGTTTGCAACTGGATTATTTCTAGGGAAGTTAGACATCTGCCTTATAAATTCAAAGCAAACAGACATAAAGCAATATCAAGATACTGATCTTGCTTTGATGTACAAACACATTCAAAGCATCTTTCTTTTTTAATGATTCTTCTCAAGATATGTCCACACAGATGACATACATTCTTCTTCCTTTTTGAAGAGTCATCTTGAAACTTCCAGAAGTTTGACTGCGCGTACAAACCCCCACTACAGGAGAGCTTATAAATGGACAGACCCTGATGCTATAGCAAAGATCAAATTAAGTCAACATGGTGGAGGCTTCAAACCACATTCGCTCACATACACCATCATTACGCTTTCTATGAGGCACATGCCTCTCTGGTGTGTACCAGACAAGTCTTCAACAGTTACTAAAGTGTCTGAACTGGCATATGTCATACCTCAATTTGTTCCCAGTGGTTAGGTTGCATTGGCCTTTGTATAGCTCAGCACCAGCGCCTAGGTCAGGTACTACACCTGCAAAACGAAGCCACAGACGAGCGCACGTCCTCCCGGCTGGGAGGCCCCACCCTGGGTCTTCAGCAGTCCTGCTCTTCACCTACTGTGCAAGACTCTGCCCGAGTCCCTTCCAAGGTGAAGCCTCCCTATTCCTGTTCCCAGGAACACGGTCCTCAAACAAGAAGATGCAGCCAGTGCCACGGAGCACTCCTAAGACCAGAGAGCATGAGATCAGGCAGAGGATAGATAGGGGCACACACTCAACAGGAAAGCATAATCATTTTATTTATGGGTTCAAGTCAGCCATCCTGACCTCCAGCCTACAAGTCCATTTATGCATTTTCTGTCCCACACATATTAATTTGTGGTTATCTTTAATATTTTATGAGTTATACTTGATTCCACTCCATTATACACTAAAAGAGAAGAAAAAGCAGCAGCTACTAATGGGTACTAAGACAAGGGTTTTACTTGTTATAAAACCCATTCACCATCAAGTGACTGGACAACACATACTCCCCAAAAATAAGTATTTCTGCTCATCACATCTTCACAGAATTGTTTTCTATTTCTGTTGATTATCAGTAAAGATCGAAGCATAAAAGTTATGGTAGCTTGATGTACCCAACCTGCCCATTTCCTTAACAGTCAAATGCAAACTTAAAACACAAACTGGAACTTAAGAGAAGTACAGCTGGGAGGGCATCCAAAATCTGACAGGAAACTCATTTTGATTTCCCCGTATACAATATCCTAACATTCATTCAACAAGTCATCAAATCATCCTCCTGTATGTCAAGTTTTTAATCCAAAATTACAGATGAGCCTTCAGTTTACGACCCTTCCTCTTCTCCAAGAATTTGCCTGAGGGAATTTATAAGCAGCTACTATCTCCCCCTCTGCCATTACTACGCTACAAAAGCCAGCGTAGCTGAAGTTTTCATCTCCTGTCTAACTCCAGACTGTTCACGCCCCATCACCCTCGTAGCCTGGATGTCCCTGTATGTGTTCGACTAGAATTTAATATTTTCTGTACACAAGTAACCAGAACTATGTACAGTATTTGACATGAAGTCTCCCTAATGCCTTGCATAATAACTTGCCTATCTCCACTGAAGAGCTCTCACCGAGGATCACATTTGCTTTCATTTCATGCCCACCATCAAATAGAGTCATCCCTGTTTGACTGCAGCATTCAGTCCTTTTCCTCCAGGCCTGTTTTAAGGGATGACCTGCCAGCTGATAGCAGATGTGTTGTTAATAATCACTCAGTAGATAACTTCGCTTTTAGCGCTATTTAACTTCCTCTCATTCCTATTGCTTCAGTCATCACAGACATTCAGTTCTTCCTGTGCAATAATCCAACCCCGATCGGTGCTGACTATGTTTCCTAACTTTGCCTCATCAGCAATCGTCTTTTGCATACAGTTATCTCAGCCAGTACGGTGAAGTAAAAAGACCAGCCCTGATCCAGAGCAGTAATTCCTTTAATCATGCAGACAGTCACAATTTCTCCTTCAGGTTGCTCTCCCAAACCACCTCACCACTCTTTAGCCAAGCCACATACTTCCAATTTAGTAATTTTCGGTGTCACGCCATGGTGTACACACAACGAACTGAAGCCTTCTGCTCCTTTTGTCTAGGAGGCTCAGTATTTATCCAGTAGTAATATGATTTTAGTCTTCCATGACCTCATTGAGGCAAATCCATGATGCATTTTATCCTGTTTTCCACTTATCTTTGTATACTTAATTACTTTTTCTATTCCAAATTTGTTCTAAATCCTTGAATACTATTAAAACCAGAGTAAAATGTGTGAAGATTTCATTCTCTCCTCCTTTTAAAATAAACACAAGTATACTTCTTTTGCTATATTGCGATCACAACTGCTACATTCAACTTGACAGACAACAACCAATCCTTTTTTTTTAACCTGGCTTGAGTGTCCTGCACCAACTCTTTCAGACCCCTAAAGCAGAGACCCTTTGCTTCCTTAGTTTGACTGCGTTAAATCTGGAAGCAGGCATAAGAAATTTATTCTGGTCATTTCTGTTTGGCACCCTATCTTTCTGCCATGTTCAAATCCTCATCCCTATCTAAAACTGGTTATAACTGCTAATTTTGGAGGCATTAGACATATTTTTCAACTATAGTCCGGTCCTCACAACATCATAGCCAAGTTCTTTTCTCCTCCTCATCTTAAATTTCTTCATGCTCTAGCTTTTGGCAACTCACATGCTATCCCTGCAGTTTCTGCTCTCCGATGATCAATCCCCTCCTTCGCTTCATTCCTTACAGGTTTTCCAGTAACTTGCAGTATCTTATTCTCGCAGCAAGGTCCACAGCCCCACTTGGCAAGTTTTTCCTCCTCCTTAAAACGCAGTTTCCAAGCAGCTATTGTACCTTCCATTTAAGACAGTCCAAGGCTTTTTTTTTTTAAATTTTTTTCCAACTTCTAACTCCTACAGGTCTTCAGCCGTGTGGACTTCACAAACTAGTTCCTCTAACTTCTCAGAACTTGCCCTGCTAAAATAAAACTTCCTTGAAATAAAAGCGCTTTGTAGTTGAGATATTACCCTTCAGTTTAATTTAAAATTTTTTTAAATCTTTCCAACTTCTAACTCCTACAGGTCTTCAGCCGTGTGGACTTCACAAACTAGTTCCTCTAACTTCTCAGAACTTGCCCTGCTAAAATAAAACTTCCTTGAAATAAAAGCGCTTTGTAGTTGAGATATTACCCTTCAGTTTAATTTAAAATAGTTAACTTGTGGCTAATCAACACATGTGCTTAAGGCCTTGTGGAACCGAGCCGTAATCTAGCAGTGGAAAGCAAAACCCAGTGTCAGCCACGGAGAGACCAGAGACGTTCCTTACCCAGAGTTCAGATACGCCCTCTAGTTCTGGGCAGGCTGTAAACATGAGCCTTCATTTACTCTGCATTCCACTACAATTAATGGCCAAAATCTACCCTATACAATCTCCCTCAAAGCACATTTGAGAAACATCTTCCTTTTATACACTAGCACGGTATCTCAAATGCGCTCTGTAGCTCTGAGCAACCAGAACACGTTTGCAAGGCTATGTTCTATAATTTGACTCAGTTTTGCCTCACTAAATCAACGTTAGCCCTCCAGATTTTGGAGCATAACATGAACCTTTAACAGAAAACCATCTCCCGTCCACTAGAAGACTGCACCCATATTAAGTGCCTCCAGCAACAATTTGAGATCTGATGTCTCCAGCGTGCGCACCACAAGCCTACAAGGAGCAGGGAAGGAGGGCGCTGATGGCCAAGTGCTACAGCAGGGCACAGAAAGAACCCACTATGGCAAAGTGACAGCAAATGATCTCCATATGAATCTGGAAAACACTGTTTCCCTCTTAACTTTAGCTTGCAATACAATTTTCTTAACATGCATGCACTAGCATGAGGGCAGTCTAGGCCTTCTGTGCAACAGAGTGAACTTGCTGGCATAGGCTATCAGTTCCATCGAGGCAGTAAATCACACTAACCACCACATTCCTGGTATACCTGCATCTACACTGCGGCGCACAGGCACCTGCCTGCTACCTCCTGCCCACAGAGGCTGAAACCCACAGCAGGAAAACTCAGTACCGCAGCATGAAATATCAACTGACATCACAAGTTACTAACCCACATAAAACAGGGGCCCTGGTAGGGCATACAGCTTGTCAGCTCTAACAGCCCCACGCCATGGCAAGGGCTGCCCACCACCTCTGAAGGACTGATGGTGGTCTCTGCACCCACCTCCCTTGGCCACCGTCACCAACAGGTACATCTCCCCAGGGAGCACATTCACACTGCTAGGTACCTTCTGCTCTCATGAGCAGTCTCACTAGCTCGAGCCAAACCTTTGCAGAAGTGGGGTGTTCAACCACCCTCTAAACTGAGGAGTATGGCACTGGACACTTTGAAAAAGCAATTAATTGTGTTAGTCACACACAAGGAAATAACGCGCCACCTTTTACTCCAGAAGTGCTTAAAAGTGTTTTAGCCTGTTAATTCTAGGTCAGTTGAGCGCATGTGTGGTATGGATTACGCTGACCCTTTTAGAGCTCTCAACGTTTTTAAATAAGTAGGACACTTAACATTAGACACAAGCAAAGTCGTGCACCCCCTGTACGCCACACACCAAGATCAGCCAGCAGGCTTTACAGGCAGAACCAAGGACAAGTTGATTGAAATAAATTATAAATGCCTAATCTAACCCAGTATCACATTAAATCAATATAGGAGTTTTACAGAAAAAGGAAGTTGAACTGAAGTGACCTTTGCAAAGCCACCCAACAAATCAGTGGCAGATTTACAAACAGAGCAAGTATTTACAGCTAAGTGATAAAGAGGTCTACATTAAAGATAAAAGTTGTCTTGCTACTTGCAAAACACAACAGCATTGTCATTTTAAGCACAAAGGAGATGTTTCATCCTTAAATATCTGAACGCAGTAACTGCAGGCTTTAAACACAAGCAAGGATCAACACGCAAATGACCATAAAATTCAAGTTTAAAAAAGTTAATACTATGATTCACTGGAGATGTTAATTTGCCAGTGCCAGGTCTTTGAAAGTTTTAACCTTCTTCCCTGCCCTATGCGCTGCCATATATATTGAACCTTAGGACACAAATAATTCTATTGCTTTCCCTTCTTTTCACATATGCCTTGTCGGAGTAAGGGAAGAAGGAGGAAAAAACCAGACATTTAAGTAAATTACCTTTTGGATAAGCCTGCTCCCTTCTCCCAGCTGAAGTTTTCTTTAGGTCAGATTAGCACTTTGAAATGAAACCAGGCGCCGGCAGGCCCAGTTTCAGGCCGTGTTGTGACAGATGCGGAGCAGACCCCGAGCAGGGCGAGCGCCGACCCAGGGGAGCCGGCCATGTGCTCAGCCCCGCATCCCCCCGAAAGGGCATCCCGGGGAAGGAAGTTCACACTTCGCACCGACTCGGGGAAATAACTCGGAGGAGTTCAACAGCTATTACTTCCAGCGGCTTTCTCCTGGGCCATATGTTTTCCCCTGACATTAGCGAGGAATTTCAGAGGAGCCAAAC
>NW_008794414.1:1559936-1570435 GCF_000699145.1 Aptenodytes forsteri
GAGGGGAGGGGAGGGGACGGCGGCGGGGTGACAAGTTGGACGCTTACTCCCACCCGAAGATGGTTCCTCCGGCCCTGGCAGACGCGGGGTAGCTTCACCGAAGTTAATTTGGGTCTGTGATGAAAACCCCCTCCACCTGTGCCAAATGCTGCTCGGCATCCAGTATTGAAGTCAGCCTACACGCGGTGCTTCAGCTGCCTGTTTATGCCTCAGGAGCTGACTGGTGACTCCTGTTAAGTTGTTTTTTTTTAATGCAGAGGGTAGATGGGATCATTAAGTTGGTTTTTTTTAATGCAGAGGGTAGATGGGATCGCAAAGACTGGTTTCTTAGCATTTTGCACTTGGCAGTCACCAAGAACTAGTAAAAAATTAATTTTGGATACACCTTTGTCCCATTGTCTGTGGTAGTTCACAGATTTTCTTTCAAACTGTCACTCATTTGCCTACCAATCTACACATCCAGTTGCTCACTGATCATTGAGGTACCTTTTGAAAGCACATTTTTTGCCACAGTGTTCCATTGCTCATCCTATAAACCTCCTCCAACCTTCCTGACTTCAGTCCTTCAGTTTAGATATTTCAACACACACAGTCCCATCACACCAGTTAAAATATTTCAAACTTTGTCACTCATTTGCCTACCGATCTACACATCCAGTTGCTCACTAATCATTGAGGTACCTTCTGAAAGCACATTTTTTTGCCACAGTATTCCATTGCTCATCCTATAAACCTCCTCCAACCTTCCTGACTTCAGTCCTTCAGTTTAGATATTTCAACACACACAGTCCCATCACACCAGTTAAAATAGTAGAAAGGGGAAAATTTCCCCTCATTCACTTCTCACTTGGAAGAGACTGACAGACTTACAAATGCTCTTGTATGAGGCCTTCTCTGAAGGGTAGTTAAACTCCAGTCATTTGTATAGAGGTAGAATGAGCAAAAATGACTCAACCTACAGGACTATCTATCTACAGGTGACCTTTTAAGAAGGCAGTAACAAAACTAGACTATCCTAGGGTTATTAAGACCAGGCATAAACAGAGAAGCTCCTTAGCCTCCCTTAAAAGCTCTTTCCCCTAATGTTCGTTAAGCCCCCAGCAGTTAAAAGATCCCACCTGGAAGTCCTCACTGTTTGCCCAGGGCTCTGTTTTCCAGGCTGCAAGGGGCAGGGTAGCACAAGGCTTTTGGTGCTAAGCTAGCTCCTTCAATACTAGCCCGAGTCGCTTTGGCGCGCCACAGGCTCTTAAGAAACAGGTGCTTTATCCGTTCCTCTAGCTACTGCCTAGAAATCATCTGTGAGGCCCATGAGGTGCCTGTTGCAAGGCACAGGTGTGTGAGGAAGGAGGGGATGCTGCAGCGCTTGGGCTCTTCCGTGTAACTAACACGGACCTTCTGCTTCCTGCGCATGTTAGCATGGCTGCATTAGAGTGTGGGAAATAAAAGTATGTGACTTGAACCTCGACTCCTGTAGCTGTGTTGTGGGGGGGAATAAATTTTTGTTTTTATTTTAAAATTAAAAGGAAGCGGAATTGATATACTCCTGAGTGTTGGGGAAAAAAAGTCTGAAAATATAAGCCAATGTAATAAATGTGGAGAAGCCTGCCTAAGCCATCAGGCAGCCTTAAGTAAAGCCAATGTGCTAGAGGCGTAAGCTACATCATATAACCTAGGTACTGCCAAGACCTGCTCGCTGCATTATTCACTGGGGACAGAAGCCAACCATCAACCCCGTAGCCTGTGCTGAAGGGAGCCCCTGCCACACAACAGGGTGCTTGTTTGTCATGTGTTCAATACACAGGCACCCCACCTCGTGTGACCACTTTTTACAGGAGGTGCATTTTACCCTTCATTCTTTAGGCTGGATGTCTGTAATAGGGGGAGGAATAGGCAAATGCAACTCATCTCCTTTTACGTGACCTGTTCTGGCCAGAAGAATTCCCCATTCCTGGTCAAAACAGAGACGTACCAATATTTTAATTCCAGGTCAATATACAAATGTGTTAAAGCCTAGGCATGTGTATAGCACTTCTATTGTGCCCTTAATGATAAAACAAGAGCTATGGAGTTGTTTCTTACACTACTAGCTGGTAAGTTTTTCATACCCAGGCATCACATGATGGATAGGTTTATTAAATTATGCCACACTGTGCAACTGCTGCCTCTGGGAAGAAGTATGGAATAATACAATTAATGTCTCACCTTTTAATTTTAATATAGCTACATAAAATGTGTTCTTCATTCTCACCCTCAAGACCAGTGACAGCCTAGCCTCTGCCTCAGACAGATGACCAACCCGTTGAAGCAGTGGCTAGAGATCCCCCAGCTGCAAGGCAAGCTACAGACCTGAGCTGATCATGAACACCCATGGACTTCAATCATGTTCCAAATCCCTTTAATGAAACCAACACCCTGGCCCCAGGATGATGTTTAAGGGCACCTTAAATGTTTATCCTTGTACACAGATCTTTGCATTTTGAGATGCCATAACCCCTGATTTATAAATAATATCTAAGGCAAGAAACTAATTCTATAAACATGCATATTAAGCATGATTAAGCATGATTAAGCTTATCTAATTCAATAAGACTACTCAATAGGAGTAAAATAAAACGTGCATAAGAAAATGTGTTGTCTGGAACTAAGCTAAGAACCTCTGGAGATAAACATAAAATTACCCAGCTTCAGACTTACTTCTTCTTTACACTTTCCTAAGAACAGATTATTATAAAATGCATTAATCTTGTCAGTCCATTAAAATATTTCACAACTTTCAAAAGGTTTTGAGATACAAAAATTTAAAAACCCAGCTATTGATCATAACTGTCTCCCTAAATCCGTATTCTGACAAGACCGAGAATAAAGCATTTGTTGCTCTAATCAGTAGGTTTACTCAGAAACAGCTGACACTACTTAAAATTGTGTTAATTAACACAGGTTCTCAAGGTCCTGTTCCAATGCAGCACACCACACTGGTGAAGACAAGCTCTGTCCACCTTAAACAATGTGTTGTTATTGTTCATGCTACTTGAATCTGCCATTAACAGTAAGTCTCCATCTCACAGCTGCTTCTAAACTTAAGGCCTGCTTGCATTCAAAGAGAATTTCAGTTGTATTTTGGCATTGCATATGCTATTCACAAAGTCACCTGTAACTGTGCATAAGAATAACTGAGAACAAAGCATCTCGTTTCCCTCTGTTTAGCTCTAGAGGCCTGGCTGCGGGATGTTTGGGTTTTGGATCTGTCCTGCTTGGGTAAACTTATGTGTAATGATCAAAACACATTTCAAAATGCAGGCTGCTGCCTGAATTACCGCAGCACTCAGGCTGAATTAGCCACGGCAACTCAAGTACTGAACGGTGCAGCTTCCCTCCCTGCCCTTACATCTGCAGGATGTATTTACTCCCAAGTCCCTCCAGTCTACTGACCAGGAGGTGTGAACTGAGGTCAGCGACAGTCTGCGTTAACGGGCCAAGCTGTAACCTGCAGCAGCTACACCACCACCAAGTATTTCAGTGTACTCGTCCTTGGCTAAATCCACGAGTGAGGCATGTGCGTGATTTCTGATGGTCAGCCTGGTCTGCCTCCTCAGCCCATCCAGCCATCACCTCAGCTACGCCTGCTGAGGTGGGGGCGAGATGGACGGAGAAAAGCACCGCTTTAGCCATCACAGCTGGATCAGCCCATGCCTGCACATCACTGAGCTGTGTGTGCACATTCAACAAAGCTCACCGAGCAGTATTTCACAAAAAAAGGCTGCGTTCTCCATTCCCACCCCCCATGTATGTCCAGCTGCTCGCACAAACAAGGTCGTGCAGGACAATCTAGTCCTGTATTTGTGCACTGGGCAGTATTTTTTTTTTTTTTTACTTTAATAATAAGCTCTGTAGAAAATGTGTGAACAACATGTTAGTGGGAGCTGTAAATGGTGCAGGTATTTAGGAGTGCTGGGGGACAATCTACCTGTATTTGTGCACTGGGCAGTATTTTTTTTTTTTTTTACTTTAATAATAAGCTCTGTAGAAAATGTGTGAACAACATGTTAGTGGGAGCTGTAAATGGTGCAGGTATTTAGGAGTGCTGGGAAGAGTGTTTTCTCAGTATCGTTTGAAGCAGGGGGCTGATGACAAAGGAGAGGTGTGAGTCACGCTGAACCGTTCTTCTGGTGCTCAAATGCCATAAGAAACAAGCCAGAAACACCCTTCTCAGCTCCCTGAAGGTCTCAGCACTACATACGAGGACTCGCTGTTGTCTTCCCTCAGTCACTGCATTCACCCCGTCAACTTGAATTTGGCTATATTTAGGTTCCAGCACAAGGCATTAGTTTTGTTCCTGTTTTTCTCTACTATCACCTTGGGCTTTACTTACAAGGTTGTTACAGTTGTGTTTACTTTCCAGTTTCAGGTGGTGTGTGGAGGTAACCCCAGCCGAAACGGAGGAACTGAAAGGTGTGAGGCCATGACTATGTCATTTGACATCCTGCCTCAACCCATGCAAGCAGAGAAATAAAGACGCGTCTGCTCCTTTTCCCTCCATACACCTACTTAGAGAACATAGATGCATTAACGCTGAGCCAGACAGATATCAGTTCTTTAATTAGGCCTGTCCTTTTAAGTGCCCCAGGAAAATTATTATAAGAAATACCATACGATTGCCCAAGAACAAATGAGATATGCTTTTAAACACCCTTTATTACTAACATTGCATAAGCATTCCAACAATCAAATCTAACAGTTTGTTATCATAGTTGCAATCCCTTTGGCTTAGTAGCAGCAAGATGAATAGCATGTCGTATCTGTTCTCAGCAAATAGCTGCCTGCCTTTGTAAACAAAACTGTCAAGACTGATTCTCCATACATATTTGCAAATTATATCCATTGGTTATGTGTCTTGCAGCATATTTAGTATGCTGCCAGGGGAATGTTACCCTCACATCACTTTTATATGTTACCAACATCGTAATCTTGTCAAGGAACAGGTACCTGGAGAACTATGGCTTGAATTCACTAATGTCTCCTGCAGACCCCTGATGAAAAACATGCTTATTACCTAGTTTACAAACATTTGAACCTAGCATGTAAATGCACTCCAAGAGTGATTGCGTGATTACTCCAATAAACAAGAATCACACAACCTTATAGTAAGTGATTATACACTTATTTTAGTCCTAAACCTGTTATAGGTAGTAAGAAACTTTTAGTTACATCTCTGAACATCCTGTTGACTTCCTATGTGTGTACCTATCATTGCAAAGCACCTTTCCACTAACAACGGGTAGTTTACTGTCCTTATCCTCAGTTAAATCCACGAGTGAGAAGTGTATGTGATATCCTGATATTCAGCCTGCTCCAAAGTGTAGGGCCCTGTGTCCTCGTCCCAGCGCCAGCGTTTGACTTACTGGCTGGCCAGGAGAAATTCACTTCAATTCCTCAGTTTAACTGTATGTAATAAGATAATAATATTACTTACTTCACAGAGGAGGAGGGTAAATTAGTTAATGTGTGCCCTGTGCTCTAAGAATAGAGAGTGAAATATGAGCTTAATACTGTAATTTCAGGGCCCCCCCTTTGGCATTTCATGTTTTTTGAATTTTATTTAATCTGCGTAATACATGCAGAGGACAAAATCGATAGTCACTGGCATTTTTAAAAGGAAGAATTCCCTTTTTATTATTTTTATGTGGCAAAACCTGTGTCTATATCTCTTTAACAATTATATAAAATATCTTAAAATACTGATATTTAAAGTGCTGTAATTTTGTTGATTACACTTACAGAAGTAGGCCCATTTCTCATATAAAAACATCTATCATGCTAATTTTGACATTTTATGATAACGATATGTAATAAAGCAGTGTCATCTCAACAGAGAGTTCTAATTAGTAGCCAGTAACACAATATAGTCTTGTATAATTACAAATTTTGTGTGTGAAGAGAACTGCCTTGTTCTCGTTACAGGGACTAAAACCACAGAGCATCACATTTCTCGTTATTGTACCAGAGGAATGTAGGAACACACTCATGACCACATTAGGGAATGGCACATAATAACAGAATCAGTAACAGATAGAAAATGTGATGACACTGAACTGCGATGCAAAATTTATCCATGGAAAAGCCCCCACCCTACTCATGTGTTCACATCACCCTGCAGCTCTCTGGCTGTTACACAGCTCTCGAACACCAGGGCAGGCGTTTCTTTTCTTCAGCTAATCAAGCCAGCATGGGGAGTGATGCTGTCGGGGAAGGCTGGATCAGAAAGGGAGATGAGAAAGATCTAGCAGTTCCTATAACACACAGTAAACACTAGAGGAGAGTCACTACGGGAGTCATGGCTTTCTCCTTTAATTACCAGGAGCTAGAAAATTCAAGATCAAGAGAGATGGGTCAATATTGCCAAGCGTGACTGAGTACCGTTCAAGCCAGCTGAGCTGCGGTGTGGATGTCAAGAGTGTGAATAAAACCAGAAGCTCCGAGTTCAGATTTCAGGGTCTCACCATTATTAAAGCAGACCTATTTTTATTTCAGGTGTTGTGTGAGGTGCAGAACTAGCTCAGAAACACATGGGGAAAAGGACAGAACACCACACCTAGTTCTCAAGAACAAAAAATGTTTTGGATTGGTAAAGCATTAATGCAGACAGGAGTGTTTGCTTGTCTGAAAGAAAGCTTGCTATAGCCCTTTCTAAAGATGTATTTACTTTTTTTTTCTCAGAGGGTCAGCTTTACAAAGATCTCAGGAACGGTTAAGGAAAAGGAAGGAATATTAAAAGATGAGCATGAAATGAGTTATATGTAGAAATGAATAGTTTGTTATTTAAACTGATATATCAAAATAAAGATAAATTAATCATAATGTTTATTTCATGGTATCTATTGTATTTCTACAATTTTCTGAGTATGAGAACAGGCCAGTTGTACAGAAATACTGGCAATCAAAGTAACACACTAACGTGACAAGTGAAAACTTAATCAAAAGCTGAGGTATAAGATCAGACACATGAAACCTTGTATAGTCTTCATAGTTATGTGCATTTTTTTTTCTCCTTTTCATTAAAGCACTCTGCTAGAAAGAACAGGTGCCACTTTCTCAAGAACTTCATCTGCAAGAATTGCTGCCCTGAACCAGCTCTTTCCCATTTTTTTTCCAGTCTACATGAAGAAGGGTCCAGAAGGCCGATGGTTTTAAGTTGCATGAGAGGTTTCACTTCCCCTTTGGCTTAGAGCTGGCAGCAACACTCACACGCTGTCTGCGCCCCAGCTGGCGCAGGATCCTACCAGGGCGCAGGGTAAGTCACATTAATGTCCCTCTACTGTGAGGCCATCAGAGAGAGGTTATTTAAAGCAGTTTTGCAGAATGTGAAACTACCCCACCTTCCATAGCTTGCTTTTTCTTACTCACTTGGTTTCTCTCCCGGGAACAGCTCAGCAGGCAGCACAACGTGGCCTTATTCATTGTCTAACACCAAATGTGCAATGCCGCCCTGGTACTCACCCACGGCGTTCCTCCACCGGAGCTGCAGCTGCATTCCAGGCACTGCTTCCCCCCAAGCCCTGCTTTCAAGAGTGCACCAAATACCCTGGCAAGGGCACATTGAAAAAAATAAAATGTCAACCCATGTCACTGCATCGGAACTGCTCAGAAGGCGCTCGCCACCCCCCAGAGTTATCAGCTCTTGCTACTAATAGTTACGTGGCTCACACTTATATAGTGTGTGTGGGTAGTGACTGTGTCCCTTTCTCTGCTGGCTAATCCAAGAGCTTCTTTTGACAGCTCATACATGAAAAGATTTTGTTATTTTTTGAAATGTAGTGGTAGAGGTTTTATACTTTGGGCCAGAGTGTCAGTGGAGGCTCTTTGGGGACGCGTGCATTGGAAGTGACAAGCAGTGAATAACTGACATCAGGCATAAGTAATATTTGTAGTCTGACTTTGGTATGTTATTCTTTAAAAAAATCCAGTCTGTAAATACAGTCTACGTTTGTTAGCTTGAAAGGAAGGAAAGGGGATGAGGGCAAATACAGAAGAGAGAAATGAATAACCAACGAAAGTAGAAAAAGCAAGCAGAAATAAGCTAATAAAGAGAAAAGGGAGTGGGAGTATTAAAAGAGAGAATATAGACATACAAATGGATCAAAACTAGTATAAAATTGCAAAAAAGCAGGAGAAATATTGAAGATGAAAAGAATCACAATATATTAGAACAGGAAAAAAAACCTATGAAGAAAGCGTTTGTAAACTTAGTCTGAATTCCTATATACAGTCAATAATGACTGCAGCACCCTATGAAATAAGGGTGCTTTTGTAAAACAAGTATGTGTTGAAGTCCCATTGATTGTGAGACACTCTAGTTTGCAAGTTAAAAAGGAATCTGTGAAGGTACTTAAAATATACAGCAGGAGTGGGTGGGGCGGTGAGTATGTGTAGTGTAGAAGCAATTTGGATGGTGATGAAGTCGTGCTGTAAAACAAATATTATGTTTAACCCCCATAGGAACAATGCAGTTATTTCAGCAAGAGGAGAGTTATGCAAGGGAAGACATTTGAATGAACTTGGGGGGCTCTTTCAGTGACTCCAGCGAAGCTGATGACTGTATTTTCATTCAGACTATTTGCTTTTCCTTGTTAATTATCTATAGACTAGAAATGGCAATGAGAGCCACAAGATATAAGGTGGTATGTACTTACGCTATATTCTTTATTCACACATTGACCATTATTTCCTTTGAAAGCAGGAGCAGGTATAATCTAGCAGGCAACAAATCTATAAAGTCGCTGAAATATTTTCCAAAAGGAAATATTTTACATCAGAAAACCAGAAGAAAGAAAAATGAAGGGCTTCCAGGATAGGTCAATGGCTGAAGCAGAGTATCAGCTCCCATGTGGTGGTCTCATTATCACCCTCAAACAGTAATTTACATAGAAGAGTTGTCAGATAAAACTTCACGTCAGTCAGCACACGTTTTCAACATACTGAACATAACAGGAAAAGCGTGCAAGTCAGCATGTTTAAATATCATAAATCATGGAAGAGACACATTGTCTATCCACGAGAAAAAAAATACAGGATTTTAATATTGTATTACAGAAGTGGAGCATCAACTGCCTCCTTTCTGTACTTGGATGTTCATGGGACTTAATTACAGCAGAAAAGCCGTACATTAAGTTTTTAGGAAGGGATGGAGCCAAGGCTGGGTACGGTGGGATAGGGACCACACTCAGCTCCACTTCCAGAGCAGCCGCAGGTGCTAAACAGCATCCAACTGCTTGCGTTTCCACAGCTGTGAACGGAGACGCTACCTTTGAAAACATGGTTTCTGCGCTTCTGTTCCTGGAATTGAATAAATATTTGTTATTTCCTCATTTCACAAGGCCTCTGCAAAATGATATGATAAAGTGTGTAAATAGCAGGGAGATCTTGGCTAGAAGGCGCTACACACAGCTAGGCACTTAGTACCTTTATTATATAATAGATTAACTAAGGGAGTAATATATTGCTTAGTTGATTGCTATGTGAAGCAATGCAAGTATTTATTTTACACCAAACAGATTTGTTGTAGATGTTTTGTGGAAATGGCAGTGTCTTATAGAATTATCTTTAAAAGTGTGTGCAAAATAACGATAGAAGAGGTTTTTGTGAGGAAAGGAACGGTATGCAAAGGTGTGGTAACGGCATATATAAGTAACGGCAGCCATATATTTTCAGTGTTTCACTGTGCTCGGGCAGCCCAGATCAATGTGGTGTACGCAGAACTGTGTCTCCCAGCCAGCCAGAGAGCTGGCCAGAGGGCAACTTACACAAGTGTTAAAGAACCAGAGAGCTCATACTGTATTTACCCTTTGTTCTGGAGGCACTGGATTTTAGTTGCTTTAGTCAAACCAGAGGCAGTCATCCCAAGAATGAAAGGATTTACAAGCGTCAAACGTATTTCTGCTTCAGTGATACAGGGGAGCCCGATCCTTGAGGGATTTCTTGTCCTCCATGACTCTGCTGTGGGTGCCGTGCCGAAGAGCCTACTCAGCAGGGACAGGGTGTAATTGGTCCTGTAGCTGTGGCCCTGGTTAAGAAGAATAAAAATATTGAAATTGGCCATTGACTTCAGCACTATAGCAAACAACTTTCCTTCTGTTCCATGACACCTTTTAGGCTGTCCCATTTTTTTGAGTACAGTCACTGGAAGAAAACAGTCTTAATATAGATTTTTTTTTTAAAAAAGTTATGACTTATGTTTTATTTTATTCTTTTTTTTCTTGTTATTGTATTTTAAATATGGAGTGTATTAAACTTGAAGTATGCTTTTGCTAATGATACTGAATGTTCAAAACGCAGTTAGTCCGCAGTTACAACATTCCAATCATGGAATCATAGAATCATAGAATAGTTTGGGTTGGAAGGGACCTCTAAAGGTCATCTAGTCCAACCCCCCTGCTGTGGGCAGGGACATCTTCAACTAGATCAGGTTGCTCAGAGCCCCGTCCAGCCTGACCTGGAATGTTTCC
>NW_008794414.1:1571017-1611762 GCF_000699145.1 Aptenodytes forsteri
CAAGCTTGTCCAGGTCCCTCTGGATGGCATCCCATCCCTCTGGCGTGTTGACCACACCACTCAGCTTGGTGTCATCTGCAAACTTGCTGAGGGTGCACTTGATCCCACTGTCTATGTCATTGATGAAGATATTAAACAGTACCGGTCCCAATACGGACCCCTGTGGGACGCCACTCGTCACCAATCTCCAGCTGGACATTGAGCTGTTGACCACTACCCTCTGGATGCGACCATCTAACCAATTCCTCCCCCACCGGACAGTCCACCCATCAAATCCATATCTCTCCAGTTTAGAGAGAAAGACGTTGTGGGGGACTGTGTCAAAGGCCTTACAGAGGTCCAGATAGATGACATCTGTAGCCCTTCCCGTGTCCACTGATGTAGTCACTCCATCAGAGAAGGCCACTAGGTTAGTCAGGCAGGACTTACCCTTGGTGAAGCCATGCTGGCCGTCTTGAATCAGGCATCACTGTCCCACATTATGCTACAAATTGCTCCTGTTCATAAAAAATCTTGTATTATAAACAACTATCCTCCTAGGCCTCATGTGACTTTATCTGAAAGCATCTATTCCCTCTGTGTATTCTCTCAACCTTCTTGCCAGATGGTAATCTTGACATTTTGAAGGGTTTCTTTTTTAAAACTTCAAAGTGTTTTGCACCATTGGCTGTATAAGAAGGTTTGCTGACTTTAAATAATCCGTATTTCTAATATTAAGTCTTTGCCATTACATGTACCACTAGTAGGAAGAGTGATAGAAACTGTCTCCATCTGAATTAAGTTCAATCATAAAACAGTGCTAAATGCAAAACTGCTTGAAACACGTTTTCAATAAAAAGGAAATATCATTTAATTTTTACACAATTTAGTACTATTTTTGTGTTAATTTTTCCTGCCCAGTCTCACTTGACCAAAATGGCCTAACAGAGACTATTTTCCTGCACAGTGAATCCAGGGCTACCTTGGGGTGTCATCTGAGTTTTTCTTGAAGGAAGGCATAGAACAACAATCTCTAGGAACACAGTTAATCGATATAAACCGACTATGCCTTCAAGGGAGTCACGTTCTCTAATTACCAGCAAGATTTCTGATGCTAAAAAGACTTTGCAGGCCAAACTGTTGGCATTCTGTATTTTACCCAAAGCAGCATCTGGGTGTTGCCATATGGATATAACAGTTCCTACCGCTCTACTCCTGTCCTCTAGAAACACTGTAGATACTTTGATTTCTTCTTTGTTTCCTCTCTCTTGGAAGAGTCCCCTCTTAAAATAACCTGTAAGGGGCTTCATGCATTCCCCCAGGAGCAGAACACGTCCGCGCTGGCAAACGTGTGTCTTCCAGCATCAGCTTGCACCAGTCCTTTGGAATTCGTGCTGTGGTCGAACAAAGTGACACTACGAAGCCTGAGACCTTATCACTATGGCAGCCCACAACGAAGCAAAATAATGAAAAGGCAAAAAAAAAAGTTTTCAGCCTCCGTTCCTCTGGGGAGCGATTGGGAAGGTTGTACCTATGGTTAAGGCATGAGAAAGCACCAAAACAACCCTCTCCCTCCTGAAAAACTGCAGTTGTACCACGGAAAATCAGGAAATGAGGCAAGTGCTCCTTTCTGTATCTTTTCTTCATGAAATTGTAAGTAATGATCTGTATTAACAGCAGTAAATATACTCATCTTCTATTGTCTTTCAAAGCTTGAAGAAATGTTTTTTCAGGAACTACCATGTGAGCCCAAGTCTCACTGACTTGTAGGTGCTTAAGCTGCTTTTTAAAACGAGACTGCATAATAGATTTTCTACTTGGGGATTTAAAAAAATGGTTATTAAGAGGTACGAGTCTAAGTAGCATGACAACTTCTGAAAATTTTACCATGAAACAAAAAATACATATTTATGAGATTAATTCACTTCTCATAACATACCATAATTCTGATGGGAAATTATAAGAAATCTGATTTCTATAACCTTGTAAACAGCAGGAACTGCAATTATTGTAGAGCTAAATAAATTATCCATGTATGTGTTTAAATACAACATAATATGCAGTATATCTGGTTTGTAAGTAAACAGAAGTGATGCATGTATGTATGATGAGTCATATCTACAGCTAGATTAAAAGATAATAAATGGAATATGCTAATAATGCAGAAAAATGTTCACTAACAGGAATTATTTTTTCTCGTTTATGGAGTGAGTGTATTGTATGTTGATCATCATTAACCATTCACTGTTAAATAATGTAAAAACAAAAGAAAAATCAGAGTATCAAAATGAAACCATACTTGCATGTTTCATTGGAAGCTCCTCTTTCAATAGACCAGCTCTGGGAGTTAATTAATATACTTGCTTCTTATCTGAAACGTTAATCTGATACTTGTTTTAGAAGCATTTGGGGGGAAATAACTCCATAATAATAAAGCTGTTGCTAAGAGGCCTGGAGAAACCTAAACCAATTTGGCTTGGAGAAACAGATAATCAGTATCTTAGTGCTTTCTTTCTAACGTGCCCCTCGCCCTTCGTGCTTTTCCCTGAGAGCAGGAAATCAGTGAGTGGCGAATAAATCTCCATTCTGATTGTTTACAAAGCATAATGAGGGCCTCAAGCAAAGAAATGCATCATTTGCTTTATACCTGCGGCTGAACTGCAACACATCCCATTAAATACACGCTGAATACCATTCAAGATGTGTAACAAAAACCTGTCATTTTAGATGAACACGCCCTTATCCTGCAGAGGGTATAATTCTTTGGAGGAAAGTTTAAAACAGTCCATCCAACAGTGTTTCTGGTTGTTTCAGATTTTATAGCAGTGGCCTCACATTTCAGTCCTCTCGTTTTCTTCCTCGTTCTTCTGTGTTACTCATTCTGAGTAACATCTGATCCAGATGTAATTTGCTGCCTTTATTTCTCTCGGCTCCCCCTTTTCCAAAATCCTGTTTCTTCTCTTTCTTTTTCTCCACTCTGGCCTCATTCTGGAGAGGGAGAACTGAGATTCTGACAGCATTCCCCCCACCCCCCCGCCCCATCCCACACCGCTTTGATCACTCAATAACTAAATTTTCCTAGGAGCAGCCTCTCGGGGGGCTTCAGTGGCTCCCTGGGCATCTCCAGATTCCCACCCTGTATTGCTCACTGCCCCTTGCCTATGGCCTGGATTATTCTCATTCTCACCTCGGTGCTTCTGACCCTCAAATCCAGAGCATATTGTCTCTGCATCTGTTTCTCCACTCCTTTCTCTTGGATGTCCTGTTGCTTCTCAAAATCAAGCAGTTCTAAAATGGAGCTTCCCTTACTTCCTCCTAAAATGCCTTCCCTCCCCCGTTGCTCTATCACCAGTTTTCTCTGTAATGTTGAAGCTCAGTATTAGCTTTGATCTTTTTCACTTTATTCTCCTCCTCACATTGAGACTTTCCCTAAACCTTCTTGCTTATTCTGGAACATTCAGAATGACAACCCTTTCTGGTAGGTATGTGATAAAAGAAAATCTGACAGTGATCGTCTCATAACTGGCATTAACCACTTCCTATTACTCTCCTTAACTGGCCTTTCTTTAACCTATACAATGTACACCATTTCAAATAAACTTTACCCAAGACTCAGGTTTGCTCACCAGAGTCCCCATATATTTCCTCATAAAATTCAGGCTTCCTTATCCTCATTTTTAAGACTCTCTGAAGCTTTTATCTGACAACATCTCATCTGTAGTTTCTCTCTACTCCCCTCATCTCTCTCTAGATATTGCTAAGATTTCCCTTCATCCCTCTTTTTCTTCATAATCTCCCCTCTCCAAGCAAGTTTATTTTTCTTTCCTTTTTTGTTGATTTTCTCTTTTCACCTTGGTCCTCTAAAAATATAAAAAATTACGTTATGTTGGACTCAACTATCAAGAACAAGAACAAAGCACAAATCCAGTCAGATGTATGCCTTTGGCTTGTGTCTGATATTTACAGTGCAAAAGGAGGGGAAGAAAGTTATTCATTAAATTTCAAAACAAGAAGAAAATACATTGCTGTTTGTCTGGTTTTGTACGAGGTACCACAAAGGATTTCTGTAAGTGGTATCACCTATGCTAAATTCACTACGCTAGAGCTCTATCAGTGAGACTTTAATTTCTCTGTTGCAACAATAATTTTCTTACAGTCTTGATCCAGGAAAGTACTTAAACACATGCTTTTGCTCAGACTTGTGAGTGACCTCACTGTAGATACCGGAATTGCACACCTCATATACTTGCAATCAGGCACACAAATAATTATTCTACTGAATTTGTGCTTTAAGCTAGCTTAGTGGTTTATTACATCCATTTTGCATTCCAGGCATAAAAGAAATCATTTAAAGAAACATATATTTTGCAATATGCTGAATTTAATTGGATTTTTCAGTTTTTAAAATATTTTTAGCTGAGGCATTAACTTTCTCTTCCAGACTGAGACATTAGTCTGCTGACTTTTATGGTAGCTCTCAGATAAAATAAAGAGTATGTTAAAAAATGCTTAGCAGTTATATTTCCTTATACTAACACCTGAGGATGAAAATGATTACAATTTCTTCTCTACCTCACATAAAGAATGATTTACCATAATGACATTTTAAAATGTATTTCTGATAATGAATACTGACTTCCTCAGAAATAAAGGTATGGATAAATGGATATGGAAATGTAAAAACATATGCCATAAAGTATTTATTGCCCAAAAAAAGGCTTGGTGTTCTTTCTCAGGTACTACTCCAAGTTATTATAACATTAGTAATGGTGCAAATGCTGCAAAGGCTAATTGTGTCTGGAGCCAAACAAAAAAGGCCGAATGCATACAGAAAAGGAGAGAAAAAAGACATAATATTTATCTGGTACTAAGACATGGATATATCCTTAAAGTGTCAGGCAGCATAGGAGGAGTACTTGGAATACTGAGTAGAGTTTATATACACATAATAAAACTTAAGCTTACAACGGAGAGAAACTTTTCTTTATAGATAAAAGCAACTTTTTTTCACTCTTTTAAACATTTACAAGTCAGGATTTCCAAAATCAATGAATAAAGCTTCACAGTTTGGCTGTGATGAGAAATACGAAATAAAGGTGGATAAATGGATATGGAAATGTAAAAACATATGCCATAAAGTATTTATTGCCCAAAAAAAGGCTTGGTGTTCTTTCTCAGGTACTACTCCAAGTTATTATAACATTAGTAATGGTGCAAATGCTGCAAAGGCTAATTGTGTCTGGAGCCAAACAAAAAAGGCCGAATGCATACAGAAAAGGAGAGAAAAAAGACATAATATTTATCTGGTACTAAGACATGGATATATCCTTAAAGTGTCAGGCAGCATAGGAGGAGTACTTGGAATACTGAGTAGAGTTTATATACACATAATAAAATTTAAGCTTACAACGGAGAGAAACTTTTCTTTATAGATAAAAGCAACTTTTTTTCACTCTTTTAAACATTTACAAGTCAGGATTTCCAAAATCAATGAATAAAGCTTCACAGTTTGGCTGTGATGAGAAATACTTCCCACTTCCTCAGGGAAGGGAAGTTTCATGACTTGATCATACAGTAACAGTTCAGCAAACTCACAGAGGAGCCGTGAATGCAGCTTAAACAGCTTGGCTCAGACTCTTGGATTTTAACCAGTTTTTTCCTCCCAGAAATTCCCCCTTTTTGGATATCCGCCTCCAACAAATGCCACCTTTACATACCTTCACTACTCCTTCCAGATATCCTTTTCCAGAAACTACTGCATTAAAACCTCGGAAGCTCCCACTGTTTCAAAATACATATGCCACCGAGACAATAGCTCTCAAGGTCACTTCCCAGAATCTTTTCTATTGATCAGCATTAAATACAGGTTCCCATAAGATGTCTGGCTGGGTGAATGCCTGTTAGACTACTGCTAGCAGGTCCTGAGGGTTTAATCTGTTTTATGGAACAGCACATGTATACATGCAGATCTTTTTCCTCCAGGTATCCCATCGCTGCATTTAAATATTACATAACGTACAGGCTGGGAGCAAACCTGGGGATTTTCTCACGCGGTGCACTGTCGAAGAGGAGCACAAAAAGCTGAGCTCTGCAACGCCCTGAGCGTGCTGGCCGGGAGTCAGCACAGCTCTACACAGCCGAGAGAGTCCCTTTGATCTGCGGGATCAGAGGTTCAGCCTCTTCACTGATCAGACCACTGTTAGGCTTTTAGCAGGGAACTTTGGATTTAAGTTCGCATTTTTAAACATCTCGATCTGTGCTTGCTACCAGTTCAGGAGTAGCTTGGGGCAATGGTGGGGTCTAGTGTTAAGGAAAGGTGCTGACTTCTCACACGTGTTGGGGAGAGGTGCTGGTGTGTGTCTTCTGCCCTGCGCAGGGGGAGGTGTTGCGGGATGGTGCTCTGAGATCAGCCTCCTGTGAGCAGGCTCCCTGGCCAAATCCCATCTGCCTAGAGTTGCTCTTCTCCCAGATCAGTTATGAAACCATTTTCCATCTTGCTGTGGTGACGGACGACGTGCTGCTTGGAATGTCTCAATTTTAGTTGTGAGCAGACATTTCTGTGGTGCCACTGTATTCAGGCTCTGGGGAAGCTGACATTTCCGAAGAGAGGCTGCGTAGGATTCCAAAGATCTCTGTTCCTATCGCATGGGGAAAAATCTGCTGTGTGGTTCGCTTTCCAGTGCAAGGGTTAAAAGCTGCTGAGCCCATTTTCTGAGCTGGGGCCCCAGTTCCATCCTATACGCATGCAAGTGACACTCATGCCCCCACATCTCACTTAATTGAGGACTGAGTCATTCCCTCCTACTTTCAAACCCATGTTCCCAACAGCTGCTACACAGTGTCTTCTGTAGCTTTTTGGGTTTTTGCTGGAATTTTCTTGCATATACTATGGGTTTCTTGTTAAATCATGGTCACAGTGCTCCAAAATCCTGCCATTCCCAGTTTCTACTGTCAGGGCATCAATAGCTGTTCTTCCTGTTGTCAGTTCTGCTGTTGTTGCTCTTATAAAGATGTTTCTGGGAGTTTTGAAAGGTTTCATTCCTTCAGGCAAAGACACCAGCATCAGCCTGGTTCCCATGGCTACCACCTCCTCAATCTCTCCTCAATACAGAGTTTTAAGCTGCTCTCATTCAAAAAAAAAAAAGGAAAATAGAAATCCTTCCCTTATCTTTGGACACTGCAAGTTGAATTTCAGCTTCCTCCTGTTATTCACACTGGCAGCGAGAAACCCTAAAGAGAAACATTAAAGAAATACGGGAGTGTGAAGACCCAATTTGACCGTTCCATGCTGTCACAAGCACATCATACAATCCCATCCATAAATCTATCAAGCTCCATCGTAAAATAACTCTTAGGGTTTTTTTCTTTCATTTTTTCCAGTCAGAAGATTGAGTGGATAATTAATTTTTCTGGTTTCCTTGGCTAAGTTTGGTTAAATTTTTTGCACTCTCAAATCAAATAAGTAAAAGGAACATTTTGAACCAAAATGAGAGCATTTTATTCCTTGTTTTCACAATGAAGAACAAGATATGCCAAAATTACAACATTTCATTTTCAGTCAGGGCAACTTTAACAAATGCAAGTAATACAGAATATAAAGGTAGCTGTGAGTACCATTCACAGAATTAAGTCGGAAATTTAATTTCTGTTCCCTCTTCTTCAGGCAAGCCAAAGCCCACTTCCCTGACTGAACAAGAGTTTTTTGCCTTATTTCAGTAAGTCTTTAAGGGCTTTGCACAAAACCTGATGTAGCTTTAACAGTTTTTCTTCACGCAGCACATCATATTCTCTAGCGGGGTAGATAAAGCAGTCTCCTGAAGTGCTTTTATACCAGGAGAAAACAGCAAATTCAGGCTTTTGAGGTCCAGAAAGAGTGTCCTAACCCATTAGCTAGTCAGCGAGGATTCCCTTACCTCTCATTTCTAAATCTAGCCATACATATGGGCAAAATTCACTTAAGCGTACGACTGGCTTTAGGATGAACAAGCTTGCATTGCTTTAATTCAATAAACTGGTTTTAAAGCTCTAGTCTTCTGGTGGTTGACAAAAACAGCATGTAGAATTTCAGAGGAGATCCAATTAATATCTTACAGTCATACATTAGCATGTCATACAACACCTGATGGCCCAAAATACCTGATTCGGGTGTAGTTTAAACAGGAACAAGCCTAGAGTGTCAGGGAGCCTCACGCTGATTTAACCACTGTATACATCGCCCAAACTGCACAAAACCATAGAAAACAGAAAATCTTCTGGTGGCATAATATCAGTGGCAGCCAGTCAAAAGATGGAGAGAAGCTGTCATTTAAAAAAAAAAAAGAAGTCCTTCTTTTGAACTATGAAGTTAAAATAGTAGCAATGTATATAAAATATAGTGCCTTGATTTTTTTTCTCAGAACTGATGCAAAATATTAGCTGAACTGAGGAAAATCAGCCAGATTTAGACACTAAAAATTGATTAGCTAACAGAAAAGATATTTCAATTGTAGGACAATGATAACGGCAGATCTTTCTAAAGACATGATTCTTTTGGGACAAGTATGAGGTGAAATTTCAGTCTTGTACAGGATTCTTATATGACTTTCCAGCTTGTTCTTTGTTAGGAGCCTGGATTAAATCAACCCTCCAAGTATTTTGCCTGCAATGACACAGCCGTCCGCAGCTCTGCTACACCAAGTGTCTGCTGTCATGGTAGTTTAGCTCACTGATCCCTTTGAGGGATTGCTCTTCTAATGACAGTAAGGGTAGTGCTATCTAGTGTCTGGATTTCCCCACATACATCCCCGTTGGCTCTCTGGAAGAGCTGTATGGTGGCATTTGAGGAATGTGTACATTTGCCTGGGATTTACGGATAACAAAGAACCAAGCTGGAATAGTTTCTTCATCACAGGTTTCCTGCTATGTGAGGATCAACTTTTCACCATGTGTGCGATGAGTCTGATGTTTCTGGAAGGCTTCAAATCTCCTGCATATGTGCTGTACAAGTGGTTTCTCTGTGCACAGTAAATACAATTGGGGTTACTGTGGACCATCTGTGCAGCACACGCAGGGAACCTGACACTTTCTGTCATCATTAAACATAATCTTAGTGCACTGCTCTGCACAGGCTTAAATAATGATCAGAGCAACTAAAACAAATGTAATCCACCCACAACCATCCACACTCATCCACACTGGGGTCCTCTTCAGGAATCTCTTCTTCCCAAAGCTGAGAGTAAAGGTGGGTTTCATGTGACCATTTGACAAATTCATCTGACCAGAAATATCCGCTTCTGGACAATGCACCCCCTCCTCAGCAATATATTAAAATAGGTCAAATGAAGTGCAACCTAAGACTGCCTATTTCTCGCTCTTGACAGACAGCCTAAAATGAAAACCTCAATGGTGAACATATACCTGAAAAAGGCCATTATAGCTGGGTGAGAAGCATCCTACTAAGCGTCTTTCAAAAAACTTGTAGCTAAATCTAGGTCTTTCTAAAATGCTTCATGCCTTCCTAGGGCTGCCTGCCATTGAATCCGTCCTGCCTTTGATCTGCTTGCTGCTTGTGGGAGGGCCTTCGGGCGAGCCAGAGGCCAACAACAGGAGCTAATTCCACTTCCACTCATCGACTGTCTGTCTCTTGGACTTCTGTGCATATACACCCAGACCTTGTATACCTCCTCAAGGTCTCCTCAACAAGCCTTCACTCCCCAGACCTAATTGCTTAATTAACAGTTCCCTTCCAACCCCTGCTACCAGCATCGTGAAATGACTGACTGAGCACTTGCATTCCTGGGCAGAGCTAAAGGAGAACAAATGCATTAAGAAGCTCAAAGAGATGGTGAGGCTTATTTGTGCTCTTGAAACAGGGAAGCTAAAAATAGTGCCTTCTAATGGTCAAATATGTCCTACATTAATTTTTAAACTTACAGGTGGAGCCTAACTGTTAGTGATGCTACCATATTCTCCCAAATTAAAAGTAGTTTAGCTTGTGGGGGCTATTTTGGCCTACTGCCAAACCCAAGGATCTGGACCTTGGTTTGACTGTGAAAATTCTGCCAGGGGCTCTTACACCAGCATTTAAACTGGGTGAACCGGAATGAAATTTCTCTCATAAGCCAAGTATGCATTAATATTCAACTGAAAACTTAATTGCTCTCTCGAAATGAACATTTACACTTTTCAAATCATTAACATCCCCTTGGATACCAATTGCAGTAAACATTAAAATATGACAGGTTTTCTCAGAATTTTCATTGCTATAAGATGTAACTCAAAGTGAAACTGCCTATAATTTCAGGCAGATTAATGAACTCCACTTTATGCCAATCTATTCAAGAAGGTACTCATGGAGTACACTCGGAAAAAAAAATCTTTAATTCTCCAGAATTAGGCTTCTCAAAATCTTCTGGGTGCTGCAAGTTAAATTTTGTTACTGCTGAAGAACAGACCTGCTCGCTGCTATATTTGTGAGACTCTATCATAGCCTTTCATGTTGCAAGTGTGTAACTGAAGTTTCAATTAGGATTATTATGTACAGTCTAATCTCTGTGCAACACAACAGGAAATTTTCAATGATCTCCATGGCAGAAGTACTACTAAGAAATTTTTCAAGCATGTTTTGCTATCAAAGGTATGTTAAACATAGTCTATTGAATCTGGTAATGACTTACCTCCTGTTTAATTGTCCCCTCAAGAGTCATTGTTCTCTCATATGGTCTCTTAATAAAAATAATGTAGCAATAAAGTAATTAATATGTATAATATAATGTTTATTTATAAGATGTTATCTCTTCAGTAAGCCGTTCTGACATACTCCCCTCTCTGAAGATCTCATGAATTAGTAATTAATGAGGACTTATTTTTAGAATACATTCTGCACTGATAATTTCCCTGCATCTCATGAACTTAACTGTGATGAAACTGTGCCCTATACTTAAATGGGCGGGAGAAACTAAGCCCAAAAAGCTGTCAACTCCAAAAGGAGCAATTTCTCCTTTCAGTACTTCTGGGATCACTGACAAGTGGGGTGTCAAGGCTGTTCCCTGCCATGGCCAGCCAAGCTCTACACGTGTGCATGAAGAGCAAAGAGCACAGTCCAAGAGGGGTGGTAACTCTCCATGTTCTTCAGTAGCTCTGGATGCTCTAGGAGGCATTTCATGTCTTCCAGCAGCTCATCTCTTCCCTGGGGATGAGCAGTCCTTGCTCATTCATGAAATCCTACTCAGCCCCTGAAAGTCATGTCACTTTGACTGGGGTGGACACTTTCCTTCTGTGAAGGCCTTGGGTGGATATGGCATGGCTCATAAAGGCTTGGCTGGTACTCTGATATTTTTCTAGTCCTGATCTGTTCCTCTGTACAACATCGAGACTACTCATAAATATTCAGAAACCATTCATCCGGTCCAAAGTTTTAGTCTTCTGCAACCAATTGAGCTATATCATTGAGTTTAATATGCTAACTTTGGGGAACTCACTTTTTTCCCCAAACTTTTTCTTTATAAAGCTGACATATATCCACCTCATCCATATTACCCCACAGCTGCATGGTATTTTGTATATTTACTGTATCATATGTTAATTCAAGACCAACATCCTACTTTGGTGTTTTGCCTTAGAAGAGGACTGACACAAAAGCACTGAGCCTCCCCAATACCTGGGTTGCAAATACCAGAATTTATGGGGCCCCTATGGTATAGTGGCCTCCTCTCTTTCCACTGGATGGTATGTGCACATTTATGCTTCGCCTAACCTCCTAATCCTTGGTGTGGGGTCGGAAAAAAGTGGGATTTTTCAAGAGATTTGTAGGTGGCACGTAACACTTTCAGAACTGATCTTACACTGCTCAGCACCACCACCGTACAGCCATAGCATGGGTCTGCAGGCATTCACACATCTTTTTTTCCTTTTCTCTGTCCACCATGCCTCCATTCTGGCCTTTTGGCTTGTTTATCCCATAAAAAACATGATATATTTCAAAATTGAAAACTTCTGTGTGAACAACTCTTGTTTTGATCAAACTTTTTTGGACTTCAAAAATACAGGAGATGAACTTGGTTAAGGTAGTGGTGGGAAAGGATTTTGCATCTCTCACATTTTGAAGATTTGGATGATTGTTACTTTTAATTAGAATGCAAGTGTTATAAAAATATTTGTTGAAAAAGCTGTTTTGGCTTCTACCTTCTTGCTGTGATGGTGCCTTCCACTATATAAAATTGTATTATATCCACTGAAAGACATAAATGGGCCATAAACTAATATAGCAATGACTAAACAGCCAAGTTGTGGTTGCCTGAGAGATCCCATCACATATGCCCTTCTTGATTCAATGACATGGTTACAGGCAGGCGAGATGCTGATGTGTGACCTCCATTTCATAGGAGAGAGCGAACTGCTGACAGATGTTGACCTTATAGGCTTGCAAGTCTGCGATGCTTCCCTGTCCTTTGCCCAGAATAGCTTTGATTAGCTCATTTTCAGAGTGTGCTTCAGTGCCCATTTGTTTTGCCTGGTTCTTGACAAAACACAGTACAATCAATTTGGGAAAAAAAAAAAAATCAGTTTTCTGTTAAGTAATTGGCAAATGATTGGGTTTTGCACACTTTTTATGTAGTGTATCAGAATAAGAAAAACAAGCACATCACTTCTCATCAAAATATATTCTGTTTCTCATATTAAACAATGTTATTTTGTATATATTCTGCATTTTTAATAATCTTTGAAACTGAGGCTTCCTCTTTTATTCTATAATTGCAATAATCTGGATTTATTTTGTTCCTAGTAATGAATGAAAATGGTGTGCGAATTCTATTCCCAGACCAGCCAGATTAACAACTGTAAAGCCCTTCAACCCTCTAGTTGGCAAATGATTTATTGACATGACATTCAAATGTGTTTTGCTTCAGCATTAATGACAGGAGTTCCAGAACTTCTGTCACTAAGGTGATAAATGGATCCTTATATGTACAGCCTTGAAAAACTGGGAATGGTGCCATTTTCCCCTTCACTTTATTGAAAATCACATCTCTTTACATTTACAGGAAGTAGCAACTTCTTTTTCTTTCTGTGGTTATAATACATCACCATTTTGTTTATGAGCGGTTAATCACTTTATTTGACCTAGTGTTATTAGGAGGGTATAGGTTAGTATACAGGAAAAGTACACTGAAAACAGCTGTTGCAGGACGGATTTTTTAACCTTGAAGAAGATAACTGGAATGAATAAAGCAACCTAATCAAATGTAATAGTAGTAAAACCGCTATGGTCGTGAAACGCATTGGTGGCACATTTCCTACTGTGTCTGGTTTAAGCATATCTATACAAGCTTATAAAAACAAGGAAAAGAGATTCCCAAGGACGAGTTGTTCCTATACTGAGATAAAAACATTGACACTGAAGTCTATCGCAGTTGCTAAAATATTTATGCAAATGAAAACTAACAGATTTAATCATGTTGTTATGAAAGTTGGAACTCTCTGATATTTGCAAAAGAAAGATGTGAGAAACAGTGAGTTTCACTCTTAGTCAAACAGCAAAGAGAAACTGGATTTATTTTTTATCAAAAGCTTTTACTCTGAAGACTCAAGCATATTTGTAAAAAAGGACTGATTTTAATGAATTTCTTATTTGGGATTTGGTTTTGTAAAAGTGTTCTGAATTCATCAAAATGAATTCTATTTTCAAACCAAAAAATTCAAACTGTGCATGCTGTGATGGCTGTTTTTTAAGCAAATTGATTTAACTCATAGGAAAGAAAAAAAGATTATACAATATTCAAACAAAAATGAAACACCTTTGTGCTGAAACGTTTCAATAATTTCCATTCTTTCGTATTATTAATGGTGACCAAGTTGAGGAAATTTTCTGTATTGACTGTTTGACATGATTTGAGAGTGAAAATTGATTTTTAAAAACTCAGCAGTTTCCAGAACAGGAAGACCATTCTCTGTTCTTTTGTCTTGATAAAATATTGTAATAAATTCAATCTGTTAGTATGGGTCATTCGGTATTTTGAAAAGATTCCGTGTACAGATGTCCCCGATAGGTTCATATCCTTTGCTAGCATAGCCAGACAGTATTACACCAATTGAGTATTTCACAGCTCAGTCACTGCATAGCTATCCGTGCATGCTGAAAGGACCCAGGTGTCAGACTGCAAAGACACGAGAAGGCAGGGGTGAGAATCAGTGTTGGCTGCCCCAAATTCACTCCTTACAGCAGGGGCCATGCCAGCCTCCTCAGCGCACTGTTTTAAGGTGCCTAAGCTGAACGGTTTTTATTCAGATGAAAATTAAGGCTGATCTGCCAAAGAAAGCAGGGGTAAGCTCGGTGTGAATCAATCGCTTGCTCTGATCTAAAGCTCGATATAAAACACTACCCAGACTAGCAACAGCTTCTGCATCTCCAGCACAGACCATCCATTACAAACCCAAACGGTCCAGCCGTTGGAATTAATATAGTGCCAATATTTTTTAAATGCGTCTGGAGTTTATCACAACTCTAATGTGAAAAATTGGATTGAAACTCCTGGGAGAACCAACTTCCCTTCCTCCAGTGAATCTGCAGCTCTTGTGCGCAGCTCTCCTCTGGCATATTCATGCATCTGGAAAAAGGATGAAAGCAGAAAGTACCCTTGAATGTAAAAAGCTTAAAAGTAACAGGGTGTTAACTGAACTTTGATGTACCCCAAAAAAGTTTAGTGAGTGTTTGTCTGTTGCATGAAATCTATCAGAGCATTTTTTGTTAAACTTTTTTCCCCCCATCCTTCATAACAGTAGCGCAACAATAGCTTTATTAGTGACTTTTCTATAAAGATGTATCTTTAGCTTTAACAAACTTGATCAAAATCATAGTTGGTATATTTCTGAATGCTTGTTTGTTCTGGAAAAGGAGGGCTGTTCCTCAGGCAATTAGATTTCCATGTAAAACTATCTGCTATGATTCCCAGGAGCTTTATTCCATGTGAAAGATTAAAGGTAGATTTCCCAAGTTCATGTAGGTTTCCCAAGTCTTATAGGAAACACTCCCACTGTTCAATAGTGCAGAATACAGTTTAAGGTCAGCATTAGGTAAGAGGGAAATATGAGCTGTTTTATACTTGAACAGAAACCATGGGCCTTACAAAATAGCGGTAAAGTTTCAGTGCTGTGAGAAAAATGATGATGCATTTTTTATCATTATGAAATGCCTGATAAAGACCGAAATACAGTCATAGCAGTGATTTAAATAAAGTTTCTATTACACTGCTTCCTGGCATTTTATCAAATCAGATGAATGCGGACAACATATAATGTTATCAACCTCAATCCGACGCTCAAACGCTCCAAAGCGTCTGAAGGGATCTGTAGGAGTGCATGGATTTGGTCTGCTAATTTGTCAATACTTATGGTGTAAACTGGAGACATAATGACGCTGTAAAGTAGCATATTTTGATAATAGGTAGCACCTTACCTTGCTTGCAGCCTGTGTTGCTCATTGTTGGCTCCCTTCAGAGTGCCTTTCTTTGAGGTGGCTGTGAAGTGCTGGTGTCTCATCATGGCCCCCAGCAAAGCTGGCTGTAGTCTTCTGTTGCCTCCTGTGACCTGTTTTCAAGAAAAGCAGGTGGAGAAGCAGTGATAAAGAGAGTGGTTAAGATCAGGATAGGATACATCAGCTTGTTTAGGTATATAGTGTTTATTATATATATGTATACATGACTTGGAAGGAGGAGTGATCACTGGGGAAAAGATGAGTCAAAGTGACTTAGAAGAACCAGAGGGATGAGGAGAAATTCAGACCTCAGTTATCCAGATGAATGATGGCAAGTGAATTTCAGTGTTAAGCAATGTAAAGCCATGCCTGTTGAAGAGAACAGTATGAACTACCCAGACATTAGAGAATTCTCAATTAACCTTATCAGTCCAGCAAAGAGGCCAGGTTCTCACCATAGCGCCATTAAGGCTTTGCTGAATGCAGTCAATAAAAGACAGGATATGCCGCAGAGATAAGAATGGGGTGATAAACCCTGCAGAAGTTATAATGCTGTAACCAAGTGTGCAGCCCCATCTAAAATACAATGAACAGTACTGGGGAGAGGAAAAAAGCAAGTTCAGAAAAGAGTGGTGAAAGAACCGACCTGCAAAGTGGAACTCACTACAACAGAAAGACAATGAAATCAGGACTTTAAAACGGATTTTAAAGTGATTATAAAGAATGACAACAGTTTTGTGAAATAGCTAGAAAATCTCATGCATAGGCTAATCTTTATTGGATCAGGAGGAGACAGAATGATGAGAGACAACTACTCCACCTGCACTTACTGAGAAGTTCTTACATCTTACATTGAAACATCTGCTGGGTAGTCGTTGAGAGTACTGGACTGCATTTCTAGTATAACAATTCCTAGATTCCTATATTGGTTGAAAATTAAAGAGAAAAGAATGGGACAGAGTTGCTAATGCAGTTGCTCATAACTTTACCCCCTAAAACTCCTAAAAAATATTTTTAAAAGCTCCCTTGAATTTCTATGGAAAGTTACTGTGCACATGCTTTCTTTGTGCCTGTTCAGCCATAAATCAAAAAAGAATCTTTCCGTCAAAAGATCAGCATGAGACCAACCTCTGAACACCAACCTCAGAAAACTAGTCTTGTGCTGCTACAAAATTAGACACTTCTGTGTCTCTGTTCTGAATAAGTTGTTAACCCTCACCCTTTTCTCAGCACTAGCAAAAATAATTATTGCTGTTTACCATTGTTACTCAATCTTTTCAAAACACGTGGTTAGTCGGTGTCCTGCCTTGGGAAGATTTTGCAAAAATTGCATATGCACAATTAAAACTAAAGAGCTGTTATGACTAACATAGGCATTCTTAATTAATAGTTCACAATACATTGTTGTTAATAAGCCATAAAGATCCATTTGAAATGGCACTTTTAAGATGTAATTTGAACACGATGATAGAGAGCACCTGATGTGTGAAAAGTCCTAGATTCAAGAAAAAACATGATAAAGATAATGATAGCCCGTTAGGAAGGGAAGAGCTGATGTATTTGTTCTATACATGTACTTTAAAAGCTAAATTATCTGATTCTACTCCCATTGGAATCAAAAGCCAAACTTTATATATTTCCAATTAATTTTCCTTTTCATGGTCCAGATAGAGAGCACCTGATGTGTGAAAAGTCCTAGATTCAAGAAAAAACATGATAAAGATAATGATAGCCCGTTAGGAAGGGAAGAGCTGATGTATTTGTTCTATACATGTACTTTAAAAGCTAAATTATCTGATTCTACTCCCATTGGAATCAAAAGCCAAACTTTATATATTTCCAATTAATTTTCCTTTTCATGGTCCAGTGAGACTTTTGACACCATGTTTTCAGTGCAAGGTTGGGAAAGTGCTCACATTCACAGTGTTACCTATTGTCTAAACCAGACTGGGTTTGAACCCATGTTCCAGGGCCTGAAGAAGACCCGTGTTTGGCCAAGTGCTCTTTGATGAGTAATTGCTGCTGATGAGCAGAACTGTCAGCTCCTTCATTTTAAAAGGCAAGGGTGAGCCTAGCTCGGTTTTGAAAGCAACACTGTGCTGTCTAATTTAAGAGCAGGTTTTGATGTGTGAGTCCAGAGGTAGCATTGGTTACTCCCTTGCACCTCAGAATTAGGCCAAACAGAGGGAGAAATAAACTTCTGTGTCTCAGCATTTTCTAAGAGCTAGTTTAGGTATCTCCCCACTCGGTGCGCTGCCTGTCCTGAATCCCACCCGAGGCAGCCAGCACTTCTCATGCACTGCAGGTGAGCTGCGACGTCCAACCCAGGGCAGCAGATTCCTCTTGGGGTGGCAGGGGACACTGGGCATTGCAACACCCCCTCGGAGGCACAACTGCATTTCATCCTCTAACTCAGCTGGTGAGAACCCAAGGGGAGCCTGGCACTTACTCGGGCTCTTGAGAACTCTCTTAATAAATAACAACAAAAGTAGAACAAAAAGTCAACATATCATCGCTTGCATTTTTTTACTAATCTGGTATATGAAGATCATGTAGTCCATAAATAGTCTGATAGACCAGAAGGAAATATAAAAACCATGTGGTCCAACATTCAGGACAACGCATGTCAGAAAATACCTCAGTGATTTCTGCATAAAGATCAATACTTCTGTTTGGATAGAGAACAACAGATCCAACCTTGATGTAAAGACTTAATGTCTTCACCACATACAGTGGCAAACTGTTCCAGTGGTTAATTATCCACCCTTGCTGCTGGGAATGTGCTATTTCTGGTTCGATTTTGTTTAGCTTCTGCTTCCATTTCATCTGCTTTTCTTTTCTTTCTTTTTTTTTTTTTCCTTCTGTTTTCTTCTCTCTTTGCAAAATTAAAGACCCAGCCACAGTCAGTAATCTTTTTCCTCATGTTGGCATTGTTAGACTGTGACTGAATTATTGCTTAGCCAAACTAAGGCTATTACTGCTTAGCCAAATTAAGGCTGCGCACCTCAGATTTCAGTATCTAAGTCAGAGTTTCCAGAGCACAAATTATTTTTGTTGCTTTTTCTTGACCCCCCCTTTTATTTGCCATTTTCTTTGTGACACCAGGACCAGACTGTTGCAGTGGTGGACTTTATTGTCTCGTATGCAGAGGTAATACCTCTCTCTCTGATTTAGCTGCTTATTAACCCGAAGATCCCACTTGGCAGGATGAACAGTTTCTCTTTAGCCTATGCTGAGTTTGGTGGAGTGGTGCCACCTTGAAAAGGGAGAGAAGGGATGGAAATTTGGTCAGGGTAGTACAGGGAAAAGAGCTGCTGCTTCCTCTGGAAGAGGGTTGAGGATAGTGTCCTATATGCATGGGGCAAGGCAATTTATTGCTGGTGCGGTCTGGGCACTATTACTGTGCCATGGGATCTGCTGTCTGTGAAAGCCTGGGGAAGGAGACCAGAACAGCACGGCAGGTTTTGGCTGAGTGAACTGTGAGGATGCGTCACATGTGGGTGGTAGATGCTCCATCCCTGGAGACATTCAAGGTCAGGTTGGACGGGGCTCTGAGCAACCTGATCTAATTGAAGATGTCCCTGCCCACGGCAGGGGGGTTGGACTAGATGACCTTTAGAGGTCCCTTCCAACCCAAGCCATTCTATGATTCTATGATTCTATGATTCTATGTTTCAGAGTGCCTCTAGCTGGTCTGGGCCACCGGCATGTCCTCAGGGATCAGAGTGCACCCAGAGTGCAAAGGGAGCATCCTCCTCAGAAACACTTCGTATTAGTGGTCCTATGTCACCTCTCACTTGCTTACATCTTTTTTCCATCTCTCATTTCCCTAGTTCCTTCCTGACTAAATACGTCCATGCGACACACAGTTCTCATCCTTCTGACTGCTGCAGATATCCTCTCTTTGGACATGCAAGCTGTACTGGCTGTGCAGCAGCTGCTGGAGACAGCCAGCTTTTCACTGGATGAATGTCTGTGAACTTTGATAACTCTATTGAATTGTGAATGTCGGTGTTGCAAAATTCCTGTCTGATGTGCAGTGACAAGGTACGTGAAGTCCTCATGATTTTTAAGAAAAAAAGGGAAATATGACAATGTTTTAAGTAAGTGCTTATCAGTTACTACCTAAAGCTGCTCTCTTCAGAATTGGGAGATCCTTTATGAATATAGTCCTTTCCCTTTCTGCACATTATCTCTGCTTTTTTTAAACACGATTATTCAAAATGATTCAACAGATGTTTTCTTCACATATATTGCAACCTATCGCTTATCTAAAAGAAAATTAAAGAAATGAGGCATGTGCTGTCACTTATCTGCAGGTGTGAGAGTAGTGGGTTACTTAAGTCACCTGCTATTACTTCTATGCCAGGCTTGGATGAATCACATTTTTATAAACAGAAGGAAATATATCCAAGAGATTTCCAGATAGCCTCTGAGGACATTAGAACTAAGTACCTGGTCAGATTAGTAATTTCACTGTGTGTTATCTGCATCTTTAGGCTTTGAATCATCTCTCAGTTTGGCTGTATGTGCCTAATCCAATTTTGAAGAAGGAAATTAGGCTCCTAATTTTGAAAGCTGAATGACATCAGAGTGAATTAGGCTCTAAAATCTGGCTTGGTTCCGTTCACTATCTGTTCCATGACTGCAAGGCAGTCCAAGGCAGCCATGCCTCTGCAAGAAGTTGTTGCTTCTTATTTTACATTGAAAAAGTTGTCCTAAACATGCAGTGTATTCAGCCATGAAATTTACTAATGTATTTATATGCTGTTATGACTAACACAGGCATTCTTAATTAATAAGTCACAATTTCTTATTAGGTCTTTACTCACTAAGTGGCATGCGACTCAGTTAAAAGGAAATCATCAGGCAAAGCTCTAGTGAATGCTTTAGAAATACTGTAATGGCTGCACTGCAATTAATGAAGTGTTAGAGATAATCCATTGCCATCTGTCTTTATTTTGCTAAGCCACTCAAGTAGAGACCATATTTGAGGGGAGAAAAGAAAATCCAGAGCTAGAAGAATATTGCAAATGAGTCTTTATTTTCTAAGCCACTCAAGTAGAGACCATATTTGAGGGGAGAAAAGAAAATCCAGAGCTAGAAGAATATTGCAAATGAGTATTCGCCAACATTTGTTCCAGTTCTGAACAGCTGTTCAGTGTGATCGTGTTCATACCTCCTTTTGTTCGTTATTCACGATCATTCTCACAAACGAGGTTATTCTTCATACAAATACCTAATTACGAAGGAGCACGTTCCTATTCTTCTGGTCACAGTGCTTTTGCCTCCCAGCCAGGGACCCAGATCAGACCGTCTGACTCCATCGGTCGACAGCCTGCTGCTAACAGCGACCTGTGAGCAGTTCTGAGGTGAGACTTGCACAAAGGGCTTTGGTGCACAAGTCCCCGGGACTCCTTGTGTCTGAGCCTTGAGTGAAAGAGAGAATAAACGCAGAAATGACTGACACCGGCAGGCACACGGCTCACTAAACCTTTCGGCCAGCTGTAGAGTTTCCTAAGCTCTAAGCCGGGCTGCAGCCCAGGGGCTTGTAAAGGCTGGTCTGAAGGTGGGAAGCTCTTTTCTTTGTCTTCTTTTTACGAGTGAAATGCAGTGAGGGGGGTGATCTTTTCGAATGGCCATAGACATATATGTGTATTTATATGTACATATGTGGTGGCAGCGCAGCATGGGGATACGGATGGAGTTCCCTTGTATCTGCGCATCTCATGAGTCTTAAATGATTTTTTTTTCTGGTTCTGCTTTCTGCCCTTCAGAGAGGAGAATCACCTCTCTGCTCTACTTAACCCACCTTGTGTTCATCAAATACAGGTACAATTCAATCATTAGTATACTTGCACCACTCCAAAGTGACCCAAGTCTTTTTTTAAAAAAAATTCCTTAGTCTTTGTCTGGGATACTGACCTACCAGTCAGTCCTATTAATCCAAACAGAAAATACATGTTAATATTTGTAAGTCTGCAGCTCTCTCAAGGCAATGATTTTTATGACAATGAAGCTGAAAACTGTGGTAAAAACAGAAAATGGTCAGTGAGCATCTAAAAAACAGTGTGAAAAACACTGACCTTTACGAGTATTTATTCCACTCAGTAAAATTGTCCAAATGTAACACTGACAGTTTTATTACCTGGTGGATTGTAATAAACCAAAATTCAATATTCTTGTTTCACTACAACTATTATTTTGGAGCATCTTGAAAGATGATGTTCTTCGTGTCCAGAAACATAAAATGCAGTAATTCAAGATACACCATGCAGTTTGCCAAATAGATTTTGACAAAGATGCTTCATCAATATTTTACTGAGAATGAAAAATGAACGTCTCCATTTTATTTATTCTCTTAGGAGCCCAGAAACCTCTCGCTATGCTCCAAGGGAAAACTCAGTGCTTCTGAAATGATAAAGTCTTTCATGCAACCTTTTAAGAAGGCTTCAGTGCCACTTGTCCATTATTTTTCATTTATTGTTTTAATGGGAGCTTTTCACAAACTCGTATCTGGCATATTTTTTGAGTAGTAACCATAGCAAAGCAGCGTAGGCTGCGTAGGTATTTATTCCTGCAGAGATCTGCATTTTTATTTTACCTGTATGCGTAATAAATTCTGACAGCTCAGCCTGTCAGTAAGAATGAAGGCTGCTTTTAAAGAATAGGTCTGCTTGTGTACCTCCCAGCTAAACGTGCCACAAAAGCCTAACAGTTTCATCAGGGAGAGGAAGCCTTTGAATCTGTTTGTCCCCATTTCTTAACTTTTCTTTATTATAATATTTTGCAGGGTGAAGTGCTTCAAAGTGCTGAAGAAGCTACAAGGAATGAAGTCCTCTCTTTACCTGTTGATAGCCAAATGTTCCCACCTTTACCATTCATGAGCTTTTTCTCCATGGTTTTCTTCAGGGGAAATAGGTGCACATAGCAGAGGGACAGACATTGCCTATTACAGGCTATTTCAGAATTGTAACCTAAATGGCTCCCTGGAGGCTCCTGACTCTTTTCACTGACAAGCTGGGGGAGAGGACACATCTCCGTTTTCTTGGAATTACAGATGCCTAAAGGAGACAGGGTGGAAACTGTCCTCGGCACCATGAAATGGACCTTTCATTGGAAACTGGGCAAACATGCCTGCCTATAGAGGCAATGCCAGGGCAGTGAAGTCTTCCCTTCATCATCTGCACAGGTCTTTTGGAGAAAGTACCAATGGGGACAGGTGATCACTCTTTCTTAGCTGTCACTTAGCCCTTGGCTATCAAGTGATCCGTGTCACTGCCATGGGTGCCAGCTAGTGCTGGTTATCCTATTTGGGGCTCTGTGATGGCAGAAAGTAGTTGGACTGAAATTGTTCCTTACTTTCCGAAGACCAGAAAATATCCTTTCAATGGCCTCAATCACATTTCTGTAAGTGATGTGAGTTGTAATGATACCTCTATTATTTTGCATAGAAAAAGGTGCAATCCACCATAAACTTCTGGAAAGAGTGAACAAACCCGTGGCTCAGTACTGGTCAAAAGCAGGTTTTGGTGCGTCATTCTGGAATGGAGCTCTGCCTGCATCCTCTTTTTCTGTAGTATTTCTCTTTAAACATTTTCTCGGCATCAGCGTGTTGGTCATTCCAGCACAGAAAAGAATCCTCATTTGTAACGTGTGATATAAAAGCTGCAAGCACACATAAAACATCTTAGATCATGGTGATTTTCTCAGAAGTGACTGATAATCAGGGAGATGAACTGACAAGGAGATAGTCAACGTGGAAGTGAGGTGATGACATAAATCTTTCAGAGGAAAGGGAATAGCTGGTTGCCCAAATTGAAAGAGAATGTCAAATATTCAGCAAGTTGGATAAAAATCTAGTTTACAGTGCACTTGCACATCCAGAATATCTACTCTTGGATGGCAGTGCAAGTAAATCAGAGCATCTGTTTTCCCAGCATTCATGTTTCAGTATTGTTTTGGTGTATGTTCCTGGTTTGACGAGGTCAGCAGTTCATTGCATCTGAATGCGTGTTTGTCTCCTTAAATGATCTTTCAGATCGTGTTTACTTGTTTACTTCAGTACTCAGATATAGATGCGCCTCTGTGTACGCAGTGAAAACTGGCTGCGGTGCATTTTGATGTTACAAGATGCGGAGCACTGCACATCCCTGTATCTGAGGGCACAGTTAAGCCCCTAGAACAGCTGAATTGTGTCTTTGTACAACAGGGGATTTGATAATTGGGCAGATGAAGCATGAAGGAATGAAGCTAGAGAGCTGGTGGCACAAATTCCAGTCTGAATCCAACAAATCACATCGTAAGAATGATTTTTTTTTCTTTAAAACATCCTTACAGCAGGGCTGTAATGGAGATAAAGCAAATGTTGTTCACTGCTATAGTATCATTCCAGTGTCTTTCTTTTAGCAGCATGCTATACTGCTCGTAAGCGGGCACAGGGCAGTAGCCGAAGGAGTCTCTGTGCTGTCTGCATTTATAATTGTTCCCGCTGAGCAAAAACCTAAGGCCACTCAGTGTCTGCGTGACATGTAGCAGGGATATGTCAAAACCAGATCCTGTTATGTTTGGGGGGCAGTTAGAGATAATCATTGGTTGGCTTCTAGTTTTAATCAGCAATGATTAAATGCGTCTCTGCCAGATATGTAGAAAAAACATCTGTAACGTTCATGTCAGTGTTGCATCCAGATTACTTAGTCAGTCATACATGGGAAAAGACTAGGGAAGTATTTTGAAATGGTGCCAGCCCACGGATATTAGGTTATTACTTTAATTGACTACATCAGCAAATGCACAGAAGTATCACTTACCAGACAAGTTTCTTTTGGTTAGTCTCTGATAGTGGATTTCAGTTCACATAAATGGAGTTTCTAGAGCTTCCTAAGGAAAGAAATATGAGGAACAGACATCCCATTTATCATCCTTAGGCCAGTGGGGACACTGAATGTTTTAACTAAGTTTTGACAAATTGTGTGCAAGTCAGTGATCTAGGAAAGAAGTTCTGGAAATCATTGGCTATACATTTGTAAAAACAAGTAGGAAATTTAATATGTTAGCAGCCAGATGGAAGGAGCATGCCAGCGTCACGCAGAGAGAAACTTACACTAGAGACAGGGAATAAACTGTAGTTATAATTACAGGAAGAAATTTTGGCTGCACTGAAGGATGTTTTGCCATTGATTTTGGAGAGAATAGGATTTCATCCAGAGTATGTAGGAGTGAACAATATTTGTTAAGATCATATGTCTAGGACAGTTGCAGGTATAAACTAAAGGACAGATGCCTCAGAGTGAGCAGTAACAGCTAGGAACAATAATAGTTTCCCTGAACAGTGGAATGTATATGTTTTTGTAAAGGCAATTTTATGTTCCACAGTGCAATTTGTGAAAATATGTTTTCAAGAAGCATTTTGTTTCTTCATTGCTTTAAATTTGATGGTTTCAAGCTGGTTTATGTGAAAGAAAGAAAGAATCCAATACTTAGGTAAGCACTTGCTTGTAGGAGAAAAGATTTTGGCATTTGCCTTATGCATGAATGTAGTGGCACCGAGTGCCAATCCCTAGAAAGGAAGTTTCACATCAGCACAAAAATTGACAGTACTGCGTATGTCAATGCTAACTTTGTGCGGGGCTGTGATATATCACTGACTCTATAGAAAAGCCACACTGCCCCTTCTTTCCAGACATGTCAGCAGGTCCTGAGGACACACACACCTTCTGTTAGCTGAGCATTCCCATGGCACACTGCTAAAAAAAGCCATTACTAGCTCCTGAGATCTCAATACAATACAAAATACTTTTTCACAGTACCTCTGGTTTAAAACCTGTAGGAAGCATTCTCATTTTACTTGTTGTACAGAGCTATTTTGCAGAAAGCGAGGCTGCAAGAGGAACTATGTGGACACAGAACATATTCTGCCAGTGGCAAAACAGACATTATCAACTTCATTGGCATATAAACCAAAGTTTGTTTTTAACAGTACAGAAAGTACTAAGGGTACATTCTGCTCATTCCGGATCGACCTGGGGTCCCAGAGCTTCACAGAGGTGAAATGACAATGGTTCTGTGATGCCAGTGCTCGAGGGACTGTCTTTGTCCAGGGTAGCACCTCATGAAGAGGATGTTATCTTAACAGGACAATATTAGCTCCTGTGTAAACTCAAGACTTGAAAACTTCCCTCTTCTAAGTGCATCATTAGAAATGGAGGAAATTTGCAAGTTAGCAAAGTTTTTAACTTTCCTGCTTCCATTTCCATCCTGGAAAATCAAAAGAGTGGGGAAAAAAAGATGTCTTTTACTCGATATTATGGTGTTTTGAATCCAGAAATTCAAGGAACATGGAAAATAAATGTGCAATGAAAGAACTGATCTGACTCTGTCAGAACCTCAGCCAAGATTCAGTGCAGCTGTGGCTCGGCGAGGGGAGAAGGGTCAGGAATTCTCTGTATCATCCACATCAGTCTGGCTGTTCAGAATATCAATTCTGCTCATTGCTGTCGGATTATACACTGAGGAGAAGAGGAAAATCAACTTGCTGTCTGGAATGCAAGAGGAATAGTTTTGCTGCCTAGCCTCACATTTTTGAACCACGATTCTGCTGATATCAGCAGTAGCCTGCTGAATCATCTTTCTCTTTTGCTGTTGCCTTGGTCCTCTTAAAGGAAAAAAAAAACACAGTAAAACAAGATGGAGTAAAATTCAGCTGAACGTTAAAGGGACTACCATTTTTGCACCAGGGACTGAAGATCCACTAAAAACCACAGTAAAGTAACACACTAATGTAACATTTGTGTTACAGGGGATGGTGATGATTTTAACCATGGATTGGGAGAGGTATGGTCCCATATACTGGAGTGAGACTTATTCAAACAGGAGAGGTGGATTTTTGTACGTTTTGGCTTCCACCCAAATTTTCAGGTGATATGTCCCTCTATTAAAATCGGTGGCAACATTACCACTGAGCATAGCAGAGTCACAGGTTGAATCTGAATATGGACGTGCCACACCAGTCTTTGCAGGATCCTCTATATGCAGTGAACATAAACAGAATCTGCTGCTTTGAAAAGTGAGTTTCAATATTGTTTTGATACAAATATTCCAACCAAAGATAGAAATGGAAGCTCCAGAATAACACAAAAATGATAACACACACACACACACACACACACAAATATTTCCAAGCTTTCTGTTACAGTGCTAAACCTCGGTAGCGGGAGACTGTTAGGTTAGTTTTTCAGACTTTTTGGTCTAATTTTTATCTCTTTTCTAATAGAATAATTCCATTGACTTCAAGAGATATGGTCCTCACTTATCCAAGGAGGATCCCACATTTAGGCCTGAGAAGTCCACGTAACATAAACACGCAAATTAATTTCCAGATGCTTTTCTGCCTTCAGTGAAAAATTAGGGGTTTAGTCTTGCCTATCTAAACATAACAGTAAAGATTTGCTTGCCGTCACAAATTAATAATATTCCAGGTTGTTATCTGTGGGTTTCAATTGCTATTTCTGCAACTATATATTTTTTTCTTTTTCCTTAAATTTTCTATTTTTTTTCAATAAATAGCAACATACAATAAATATTACTGACACTGTTTACTAAAGTTTACAAAAGGGTTTAATCCATATCATAGTTTTAAGGCAAATTTTCCATTTAGCATTAGTGAAGTAGGCCTGAAAATTGATGACAAAGTATAATTTCTAGAGCTGCTATTTATTTATCACCACTGAAGAGATGCACTTTCATATTATGACTTCAATGAATAAGCACTTCTCCTAATGGGAAATTCAATTAAAAAAATGCATCTTCTCTTGGTGGACTTTTTTTTTTTTCCAAGCTATTTTACATAAAATGTCTATATTTCATGATTTTGGGTCCAATCATCTTCCCCCAGTCTTTGGTAATATCACTGGGGTGGCAGGAGGAATGCTCATAAGCAGCCTTCATCTAGTGCTGTGAGGGACTATTTAGCCTAGTACTCCCTGTGCCTCCCTGGGACATATGTTTCTCCAAAAGCTGTCTGAGGAAGGCAAAGTTGGACTTCTGCTCCAAAGCTCTCTCCCAAAAGTCCATCCTTCTCTGTTGATACCAAGGTAAATTCAGCTGCACTTTTCAGGGGAAGATTACCAAATGGATAAGCAAATGGAGCAGCTGATTAATCTTCACATGTTTTATGGTGGTATCCACAGGCCTTGGTCAACTTCTGGCATGTAATAAGGTGGTGCACAAAAGCTGTAGAAGGCCCTGGCCCATGAGCACATGATTGAGAGGAGCGAGTCTAGCTGGACGGCCCCAGGGTGATCCAGTGCAGCTCACTAAGCCAGCAAAACCCTAATCTGTTTTTTCCCTTAGTTTTCTGCTGGTTTAGTGAGTTGAATCAGCTCCCTGGGAGGTCAGAGCAAGGTAAGAATGGAGAGGAGAAGGAAGAGGAGGCAGAGGGAGGAGGGCTGTCCCCTTCAGCAACACCAGTCTCTGCAACTGGGCTCAGCCCAGCTCAGCTAATCACTTTTTGACTTGATTCACGTGAAATTTTGAGATAAATTTGAGAAAAACTGTTTGACACTCCAGACCTACTCATTCACCACCTTCATATGTCAGTGAAGAACAGTTTATGCATGCACAATTTCCAGTCATTTCATATGTATTTCAATACTAATATTTACATGTCTGCATCTTGGTTTTAGTACTGCGCAACAAGAAACAGATTCTCAGTCCCTGCCAGGTATGTAATTTTTCTGGGTGGGTGCCCTATTCACTGTGGTCCATTCAGCAGGAACTAGTTAATTTACTTGGGAGTTAATCCGGAAAACCTCTGTGGCAGCCTGAAACAAAGAAGAATTGATCAAAAAACAGACACAGCAGTCATTTATTTGGTGATGTGATCTGAATAAGAGACAAACAGTAATGGGTTATTTAAACAAGCCTGCTTTACTGTCTTTGTGCTAACAAGATTCTGTGACATTGCAGAAGGAGATCATCAAAAGGTCCAGTAAAGTTCCCTGCCCTTTAGTGTAAAATGTCACCAATTTCCTCTAGGCAAAACCAATCTGATGACTAGTGGCATCTGCCCTGTGCTGCGCAGGCTCTTTTACTATGAATGAGATTTTGCTTCCTTCCACATTTAACAAAGGGAAGTGAAGGAAAAATTGCTTGCCGGATATATATGCATGTGCTTATATATAACACTATGTTTACATGCACATACATATACTGGGATATGTGTACGTGATCATATATATAATATATATACATGCTTATAAGTACATATATGCATAAAAATGCCTATAAGTGTTAAACTAGACATGCAAAAGTATGGCTTAGGGTTGACCAAAACTGTAAGGCAGTAAGCAAGCTTGTACATTCCTGCTACTGTAATCTCTCTTTAGGTCAACTATGCTGGCAGTAGGAAAAACATCACCTTGTCAGCCTGTATCTGCAAAAAGCAAATACATTCTGCTCGATGCCATCTGCACCATTACTGTGACTTAGGCATGTAGGAAGGGTAACACCAGGTATCTTTTAGCAGGGCTGTGCTATCTAAGGCAAGTGAAGATGTTCAGTATTTGATATGTGGAACAGTTGGAGATAGGGCAGAGAAGACCAACAGAGAGACTGCTAGAAAACGTGCCCTATGAGCAAAGATTAAAAGACTTGGACTTGTTTGTCCTAGAAAAGATTAAGGAAAAGACAAAATAATGACCTTTAAGTAAAGATGAAAAGAGAAAAGGAATAAATTGTCTCTATAACCATGGTGAATCAGATAAGAGGGAATAAAATAAGATTGTGTCAAGGAAGATTTAGGTCAGAGACTACAAAAAGTTTCTGCTGGGGGCAAGTATCTATGTTCTGACATATGCAGGGAGGAGAAGCGATTGCCAGCACTGAGGTCTTCAAGAATAAAGCAGAAGACAAGCTATCAGGAGGGGCCTGGATTGTCCTTTTGTGCAGGGGGATGGAATTCTTAAGGCTCCTGCCAGGCTCATTTTCTGACTTTATGGTAATTTTCAAGCTATTTTATCTGGTCCAATGCTTCCTGACTAGAAAACTGAATCAGCATGTATCAGGGACTCTTAGGATACACTAGGGAAAGACTAATCTGAAGATCATGCATCTGCTACACAAGTCTGATGTGTCCAGACAAGAAGAACACAGTTCACAAGCAAATCTTTTCAGTGTATTATATATGATGGTTGGAGACACTGAAGTTGGCTTTCTGTGCACATGCGATGGAGACAAATGCTCCTTTATTTCCCAAAACACAGAGAAATGCATTAAAACAAATGTTCTGGGTTCGGATTAAGCTTGTCAAATCCAGGAAATGGAGAGTTAAACTTCTCACTCTTTCCCACAACTGAAAGCTGTTGTGCTTGGTCCTTGATGCATAGCTTGAATTTTTGCATACTTTAGGTAATTTAGAGGATTTAGGAAGGCTTGCTATAAATATTACATAACAGTAACATTCTGTCATATTAAGAATGAATACCAGGGACTTTATCAGTGACAGGAGGTGAAGTTTGAATCATGGCAAAGGGACATGTAGAGAACGATGTTCAAATGGATGTAGAATCAGTTCAAACATACTAAAATATGCTAATTTTTTTATCTTCAACTCAGCCTGCTCTCTGCCGAACCCCATTTCCAAAAGACCAAACTATGTTGCAAAACCAGAAAACCAAGTACTGCAAAATACTTCTTGGACCTTCTTGGATGTATTCACTCAAAGACTGCTGATGACTTCAGTGGATTTGAATCTTATGAATGCCTGATTGCAGTGCGTGGTGATAATGTAACCAGCAACATGATTTATGTTCATACTTTTGGAGCAGGGGGAGGAACCATGGGGTAGAATACGCTTCTTTGAATAGCAGTGTATTATTTTATCATAGCATTTTACCCTTTCAACATCACTGTCTGTCATGTTTTGAATAACCCAGATAATGTAGAGTAGGGGAGGAGACTTATACACACAGATGACAGGTCCCTTCAACTGTTTTCCCCCAGCAAGCCCACAGATTTCTCACAAGGTTGGGCTGCTATCCCCGGAACTTTCCAGTCAGAGATTTTGCAGAAAAAATTAATCATTAGAAATAAAATCAAGTAAAGAAGAATGTGAGCATCTTAGACAGAAAGGGAACAAGGGAGAAAGAGAGTCTTCAAGAGCAAGACTGCTAGCAGCAGGGCAGGTGGAAGCCAGTGAACATTAGATGTGCTCTCCACACATACAGCAGTATACGCAGATTGTCAGCTACACTGATTGTGTGACCCAGATCCTAGATGCTATGGGTGCTAGCCACCTACAGGGATGGTTAGCCACCATCAGGGAGATGAGCCGGGAGCTGAGAGCAAGCCCAGTGTGCACAGTGCCCTCACTGACCAGGGCACCGTCCTCTAGCAGGCAGAGCTGGATGCTGGTAACAGGGTCCATCAACAGCCCCCCACAAAACAAGTGATAAACCATGTCCAGGATCCATCCAGGGAGGCCAGCTAGGAGCAGCAGGAGAAGGGACCAAAGACAGGACCGGAAACAAGGCTGCAACACAGATCCAAGGTCTATCCAGGAGACTGGGCCAGAGGCAAGACCAAGCCTGAGCTGAAATGGGGCTCCTGGACCCATGGACAGAGGTGGGGATGTAGGTCTCTGGTGAGGCCATTACAGCCTGTTGGTGCACACACAGTCCTGGCAGACACATAAGTACCATTAAGGACATAGGCTTATGGTCATTACATGGTACTGTGAGTTGGTGACCAAAATTTGGAGAGTTTTATACAGCACTGTTCTGCACAGCCAGGGGGATTTATAGCCCAATCTTGAGGAGGCTTAACAAAATGAAGATTGGCTTGTTGGGGATAATATGATTTCCAGATGGACTTTATTAGTTCTTTGATTATCTATCCTTCAAAACACTCCCTTTCCTAAGGAGGACTCTTTCAACAGTCATATTAGATGATGTCACTTATTAGATGCTCACCCTCCTTCTAGAACTCAAATCTTGCCCAATTACCAGAGGAGACAGTTTGTATCAGCAGAAATCCGTTACTGTGCAATGTAAAAAGGGAGGGCATGGGGTGCTGGAAAGGTTAATATGTAAGTAAGAAGTAGTCCCTGCTGCTTCTAATTGCATGTCCCAATTCTGACCTGAGAGAATGGCAGAGGAAGGAAAATATCATTAAAAAACTACAGGTAGTGAATTTTGAGCTGCAGCTGGACTAAACATATTCAGACAGTGTTTTCTTAGCTCTTTCCATTTGTTTGAACCAAGCTGTGCTCCTGTGAACATTTTTGGCCAAAGCCAAGATTATTAATTGATATGCAGAATCCCCTAACCTGACAGAACAAAATTAGGTTTGGATTGGCTACTTAACACTGTGGATCAAGCTAAAACAGGCATTGTTTTGTTTCCTAATCACAGAAGTCAAAAGGTAGAACACGCTCTTGCACAGAAAGTCAAGAGAGGGCTATGCACCAGTCCTATCTTTGGGTTTATGGTGCCAGCTGACGCCATGCAAACACCAGCCTTTACCCTCGCAAAATTCAGATATCAGCGAAAAGCCACAAGACAGTTCAAGAATCATCCTTCTGTGGTCACAAGAATCACAAAAGTTCCCCAAACAATGGATAAGCTCGTAGAAAAGCAGTGACCTGGATTGTGAGAAAACAGAAACTGAGCTAGGTTTGTGGCAAATCCTATGCAGTAAATATTTACCTAGTTCATTCATTTTTCAGCCAGGAAGTTGAATGCTGTGGCCCAAGTTATGGATTTTTTACAGTGGCAAAACACCGGCAGGGTGTGTTAGATGACAACTCTGGCCAGTGCCGAGACTCCAGCAGTCTGCTGAGGGTGTTGCTGGGGCTGTGGGTTCAGAAGTTGGACACTTTAAAGACTTCTGTATATTATAGCACTGGCTGGTTTAAATCTTCCATCTCATGTGAACTACGGCTAACGGTATAACATTAGATAGGAAATCTTATGTTGTTTGCATCCCATGGAAAAGGCTTAGCAGGGCTGTAGGTCGTGGCTCTGCAATCTCCTCAGGCCTCTGATACCACAGCAGAAACATTCTACTGCCACATCACAGAGTCTAACTGTGGCCATCAGAACCTTGAGGACCAGTGAAGAGACAGGTGTGGGGGAGTTGTAGGGGAGCTAACACCCTCAGAGATTCCCTTCTGCTGGCATTCTCTAAAGGGCCAAATGGGAGCAGCATCTCACCAGGTCACTCTTCCTCCAGGTCCATGCTTTCCTCTACCCTAGTCAGGAGCAGGAATGAAAGTGCCCAGTTGTAGTACAGAAACAATATTGCAGGAATAGCAGAGCCCTTTTTATTCAAAAGGAAGATCTGTAGGGATGAGAGTTTCTTTCCACACACAGGACGGGATGTTACATTTCTGCCATTCTCCGTATGGAGACATATTTCTGATTCAGCTAAAAGTGTCTGGTACATATTTCATCAGAATTATGTCTTAAATAAGTCACAGGGAAAAACCCTCTGAAGAACAAGCATAAAGTGTTAGCAGCTATTTTCTCTGACAGTGAGACACTACTGTGTGTCCCACACTTTCCTGTCCATAGTAGTCTGTGAACGTATAAGGAGAAGGCATTTGGAGTGGGTTCAGAAGCATGCCTTATAGAAAAAGGTGCCCGTGAGATCACAGGGCTCTTGTTTGTTTACGCTGAAGGAGATGGAAGCAACAGTTCTATCTAAGGAGGCAAGAAATCTGTTTCACATCAGTGGCAAAAGCTGTCACCTCCCCAAGTAGCTGAGAGCACCTAGAGAAGTTGCAGGACAACAGCCTGTTCACACCTCTTGGGCTGGAGCTCTGTGTTGGTGGCAGAGTGCTCACTGGAAAATTCAGCTGCTCCCACGGTCTGTTTTCACGCTGTTCTTCCTCACTGCTTATTCCTTGACTTTTCAGCAGGTTCTGTGTGCATCGGAGCATGTGCTTGCCTGGCACTCACCAACAGTGTGTGCAAACAGGGTGCTGACTTACAGTGAAGCTGGGTGGTTGCAGGCTGGCTCCTGGACTCCGTAGCTACCTACATTGGGCTCCAAGCTTCCTAGTTCCTTGATCCTCCTCGTCTAGATAGGATTATGCACAGTGTTCACAGTACGTCACGTATTGGTCTCTGGGGGTTGCATCTCTAGCTCTTCTAATAGCAGTTGAGGAAGCTGCTGACACCAGGAAGCCACCAGTCTGGGCTGGCAGAAGGGACAGGGAGAAGTGATGGTGATTTCCAGTGTCCCAGGCCATTCTCCTCTTTCTTCCCTAACCTCATGCTCAGCGTACATCTTGTGGCCAAGGGTGGCAGTTTCGTATTATCCTTTTTTTTATTTCAGGTTGTGCTGGGGTTGAGGTCACCTTCTCCCCAGCCATTTCTTACTCCTGCCTTTCTGCAATGGCTCTGATTATGGCACCCATTGCTGTTAGTACTGTCAGATATCCTGGAGAAGACTTTCAAGTCCTAAAAGTCCTGGGGCAAGCATGATTATTTTATAATAAGAGAGTAAGTGGTGCAGCCCAGAGAATAAAAGTATTGACAGAGACTGCGACTCAAGGTTTAACTTTGACGCTCACTTCGATGACCTGGAGCAAGTCTCTGGCCTCATTTTTTCACTTCTTGTGATGAGACTGTAAACTTAATAGACTCTTACAGTGTGTTTGCCCAGACAGACTCTAACAGTGGATCTTTTTTCTCTTTGGGAAGACATGTAAGTATCGTTGCAATGCAAAACCAAATAATTTTGTAAAGCCAGAAGAGACCACAGCAATCAACAGGTTTGGGATCTTGCCATACACAGTAATAAAGAAAACAATAAATATTTGAAGAAGGTGAAAAAAGTTAAATTTAATTTGCCCCTATTTGTATTTCTTCCTTTGAACTGTGTCATGTGAGAGTCTTGTTCCTCATATACAGCAGTAGAATATTTTAGGGAGTTTGAATGCAAAAAGCTGACTTAGTGGTACCACACTTCAAACTTCACCTCAGATTTTGACCCTGGGCAGCTACTAGTAGTTACAGCTGGAATATTTCACAGCACAGCTGTCATAAAGTTATTCCTTAACATTTGAAAGTTGGATGAATGAAAACATTTGAAAATATTAATGGGCCTGCTTACTGTGGATCCCTCTCTCCTATGGCTGAGAGCAAGATAAGAACAAATAAGAACATATGTTGATATTTCTCTTTTGCATTTAATTTTACCAATGTCCATTAAAACAGCTGGTCATTTCCATGAAGGTCTTAAATGGAACACAGGACAGAAATCAAAATGGCTTTGACATTTTAGAAAAATTCTTTTTAAGTATCCATTTTTTATTGCTGTTTTCATAGTCCTTTATAAGTCTTACGATACCTTGCTGAACTCTCCATCAATGGATAATTAGAAGGCCATCAAGTTCTCAGTGGATACGACTGTCAGATGTCCTTTTAAACACATGGTTGCTGGGTAACAAGACCTTGCACTGCATTCCTTCCTTGAAATATTTGTCCTGTTTTTTATATATTCCTGCCAGTAAGTATGTCAGCATTCAGCCAATGTGCTGGAGGGCAAAATGCTAGCTGGAGCTTTTTTGGTAGCATGTGGTACTTCCCAAAAGGAAAAATAATAATAACAACCAAAGAACTCGCATGTGTTGTGCTGCGAAGGGCTGCATCAACTCGACTTCCACTTTCATACCAGATTTCCCTGGCTGAATTGGTCTTTGAATGGAAATGCATAAGGACTTTTACTCCCATTTAGTCGGTCTTACTCTTGAAAAGCCACTGAAATCTAAAGCACAACTGGGTATACAAGAATGTGGCCTGACATGTCTGAATGACCTCTTGGATCATAACAAAGGATTTTTAAAAGTTCCAGTTCCTTATGATGGTGACCAATGTATTTTGCAAAAAAAAGTGAAGTCAAATGACAACCATGTGGAATTTAGCAAGGATTCTGCAAGGCTCTGTTTAAAGCCTCTTGGGCATACTCCAAAGGCCCTTGAAACGCAGCACACCCCCCATCCTAACAGCCTGCTATAGTGCTTTTTGTGTGCCTATCTTATGATAGTCTCTATTTGGCTGACTTTTACGGAAACTGTGCTCCACTTACCTAAAAAAAAGAAGAACAATAAACAAGCACAGAGAAACTGAGAAAGACCAGAGAGTGAAAGGCATTTGGGGACAGATTCTGAACTTGTTAAGATAATTGGGAATTAAAAAAAATAGATGTAGAGCTTTGTCATGAGACGCTGCACTTACAAAAATTAAGTAGCTGACTGTACATCTGCCTACCAGTAAAGAAAAGAGAGAAAGAAATACAGTATCTGTCCCAGTAATTCCCCCATGACTTTGTCTTTTTCAAAGATGTTTTCCTCTCAAGGATTGCTTTTCTGTTTTTTGCTCTACTCCCCCCTCAGCCACTAAGTGAACTAGTGAGAACAAAATAAACAGTGTATAAAGGCTGAATACTGAATCTATTAAAGTATCCAGCAGATAACTGGATGAGATAGGGTTCCTGCATCGACTGCATCATTGTGAAAAGCATAAAGAAGCAAATTAAAGTGGTAGCTTATTTCTGGCATTTTCTGTTTTAGGGGAGCTCAACTTTTTAACTTTGATGCTAAGAGTCTATTTGATTTAAATAATAATATGCAAATAAACAGCATATGAGAGGGAGAATGGGTAAGAGAGCAAATGCATTTGCATACAAACCGTATATAGTATACTTATCATCAGTTAATATATACTATGAGCTAAATTCTCCTCTCAGATACAATGGTACAAATCCAAATCAATGTTATTGGCTTTGACGGAATTAATATGGATTCACCATAACAAATGGGGGGAGGAAGAATTTCTCTATGAAACAGCTTCTTATGAAAATTGCCTCTAAGTTTGTGATATATAATCAAGATCTTATGTGAACGAATACATTCTGAGCCATTTCTACCAAAAGCCTTTAAAAGACGTTGTTTATTTGCTTGTAATCCAATAATTCAGCAGGAAACTGGCAGATAATGAGAAAACCTACTGCAGGAGAAAAAAAAGTTTTACAGCACTAATGAATAGCTTTGGGCAATATATCTTACTGAAGACTGCTTCCCTGCTCCTACTTTGAAGAAGAATCCTTGCTGTAGCCCTCAGGGGCAGCTGCTCTAGACCTGGGTATAGTGCAGCACTTGGAAGAACACGTCCTTCCTCCATATCTAAGGTATTTTTATGCTCTCCCTCCCCGTGGAACGGGTCTCAGATACCATTCGAGACACTTCAAGTGCTGCAAACATAGCTCAGGCCTTTCCCTGGCCTTCCAGGGAGGGCTTCTCCAGCATATGGCAATAATTTGAGTTCTCCAGATGTTAGCAGGTCCAGAGGAACCTGCAGGCAGCTCTCTCCTGGTACCGGCTGATAGCTGCTGCTGGGGGAGTGGCTGCCTAGAGTATGGATAGCAGATAACAGCCTCGACAGCTGCTCTGCAGATCCAAGACAAGGAAAGTGAGGTATGAAAAAAGTAGATGAGATGGGGGGCGGGAGCTGAAACCAACCTCTCTGCTCTGATCTTGATGGTAATGTATTGCAATCTGAATTCAAACACTATCTATTGGCATTTCTTTATTTTTTTGGTCACCAGGGGAAAGCTTGCACAGTTTATGCCTGAAAATGCAAAGTGTACTAGAATTTGCAAAGCACATGAGATAACTAAATGATCTCTGGATGTGCTTATTTAGTTAATCTCATGAACATGAACTAAAAGATGATGTTTAGAAAACAGTGATTAGGAAGAGGGTTGTCGGTGTGTGGGTAAATGATGTAATTAATTCCAGATGAAGTTTTCCCAGTGAAAACTTCAGTATTTGTGAATCCACCCTCTGTTTCCCCATGTAGCTTTAGCTAGGAAAAGATTGGGTGAAGGAGAAACTAGCTTTATAGTTATAAGGCTGTGCTGATTTTACCGTCTGCTGACCCAGGATGCGCAAGACCCAATTCAAATCCTTTCTCACCTTTAAGGGCAGTGAGCTTGAATCTCTTATAAAAGTGACCTAATCCCAGCATTATTGGTGTTTTCCTGGGCAATTCCTTGGCCTGTCATCCTTTCTGTTCCTGAGGCTGCTCAACAAACCGGAGAATTGTCCTATTGATGTAACCCTGCAAAACCAGAAGCAGAACGAGAGGTAAGGTTGCAGTGTAGAATTAGATGATGGCCTGTTACTGGAGCAGTGTTTTCTTTGACAGATCTTTTCCAAAAAGAAATAGCAGTCTTCAGTAAACTAGAGAATTTCTTCAGATTAAAAAAAGCCAGCCTTTAATTTCTTACTCTAAGCAACCAAGGTGGAGGTTTTAATGTTCCCTGTTTATATATTCAGGCTTTGGTAAGAGTTAAAGGCTGGCTGTTTTAACCTGAAGAAATACTGATTGTTTCACAAGTTTTGGCTTCACAATTTATTTTTTCATTATGAGAAATGTCCCTTCTCCTGTTTATATATTCAGGCTTTGGTAAGAGTTAAAGGCTGGCTGTTTAACCTGAAGAAATACTGATTGTTTCACAAGTTTTGGCTTCACAATTTATTTTTTCATTATGAGAAATGTCCCTTCTAAGAAAAAGAATTTCAATCCTGTTATGCCTGGATTTACTTTGCCAATTAACTGAACAAAAGGTTCTAAAATCACCAGGATACACAGCCAAAATCTCCTCTCTAGTAACTCTTTATGTCCCTTTTGCTGGCAATGGACAGCAACCTATTTTTCCTTTTTTCTTTCAATCTTGTCCTTACTTGCCCTTTTTTCCTCTGACATTTAGTTCTGGTTCCTCACTTCAGCTCTGTTATTTGAGGGTTTTTCACCCCCTATTTTCCCTGCTCAGTAAGAGTCTTCATGCTTCTTGGTCTAACAACTTCAAAGAGGTTGTAGCAGCTCAGCAGAGCCTCGGAAGAGCAGAACAAAGATGTTAGGACCGCAAGGATGCTGCATGCAACAATCTTTGGCCAGCTTCACTGTGTCAAGCATGGGAGCAGGAATGAAAAGAAGGCCAGTTGTTTCCCAGGGACCACCCAGGGCTGAGCTTGCACCTGAGTAGGCACACAATTATTCTAATAATAAAAAGTTTTGGATTTACACAATTTCCATCTTTTTGTTTTCTTTCTGATTCATCCCCTTATATATTCTTTTCCAATTACTGCTTTAGAAGCTTTTCTCATGTTCTACTTCTACAGTCAGTGGAAAACATGATAATAAACACATCTGTTGGTTTTACTTCATTGTGTTTACTTAAATGATATGACTCCAAATGATCCAGTCCTATGGGGTGGACTTTAATGGGTACATGTCTCTACAGAAAAGTTACTGATTTCATTTTCTGTTCTTCCTGTGGAAAAGCAGGGACTACTTCCATAGGAAATCTAGTATGAACTATGTCCCAAATTATGGGAAGAATATCTTGAGGACAATGCCTTCTACTCTGCACCAGGCATAATGAGACCCTTTTCTGGGTGGGTCTTTAAGCTTTGCCATGAAGATTGTGGAAGATTTGCAGAAATATAGGCCTATCCATATGAAAAGCTTTAAAAGGAGACAGATAGCAGGGACTCCGCAACTCCCTGTGTCTCTCTCTTCCCATGTTACAGCAGTTGTGGATGGTCTGTGGAGGGAAAAAAAGCTGGAACTGCATCATGTCTTGCATATGCATAATGTCAAAAGGCTCACAAGAGTCCAAAGGAGTTCTTGCTTTCTTCCCAACCCCTCTAGTTGGCTCACCAGGTTCCAGTTCTCCTAGGTGTATCTCTGGGTGTGTGCCAAGACCTCAGCAGGAGCAGGAGAAGGAAATAAAGTGCCATGTCCCACCTTCTCCTTATTAGGGGCCATGGGAAGGATTCGTGCATAGAAGCTTTCTCTCAGAGAGGGAATGGAAGGTGGGATCACAGTCAGCAAAACCAAAGGAGAGCTGTGTTTTAAACAACTCTTTATTTGACCATCTTCCAGCAAGAAGCTTGGGTATAACGTGGGGTGGATTATACCATGTTTGGAATAAACAGCATTGAAAATGATTGTTTCTGCAGGGAAAATGAGATAAAATATTTCTTCTTTTTAAAATTAATAGAAAAGAAAGCACTTTCAAAGATACGGTGAACTCTACAAAATTAAGGAACCTTTATGCAATTACAGTATTCCTTCAGTGCATGCTGTTCTTTTGCAACTTCCTTGCTCCTTTTTGACCCAGAAAGCCTAAGAGATACATAATTCAGTGGGTGTTCCCTGTGGTGTTCTAGATGCAAATGCAACTAAGAACTGTGGCAATGAAAGAGGCTGTAGGCTTTAATAGAAGTTAAGAGATTCATATAAGTTGACAGGGATACAAGTAACCCAGATACAATCTGGCCTGCATACAAATTCAGCCTCTCAGAAGATAAGATATCTACATTTGTTCAGACAATAATCACTAAAAAATAACAGTTAATGGCCATACTTCTAAGTCTTCCTTGAGAAAATGTCACGAAATCTGATAATAGATCAGAGAGTATAAAACTTGAAGTATGTACAGAAATCATGATGAAACAGCAAGGAAAACATGACAAATTCAAATTTCTAATTATTTGGTATTAACATTGTATTAGGTGTACAGATAGAAGGATGTCCGGTTCTGGGCACCCCAGTACAAGAGAGAGACGGAGCTACTAGAGAGAGTCCAACAAAGGGCCACAAAGATGATTAAGGGACTGGAGCATCTCTCCTGTGAGAAAGGCTGAGAGAGCCGGGACTGTTGAGCCTGGGGAAGAGAAGGCTCAGGGGAGGATCTTATCAATGTATATAAATACCTGAAGGAGGGATGAAAAGAGGACGGAGCCAGGCTCTTTTCTGTGGTGCTTAGTGACAGGACCAGAGGCAACAGGCACAAATTGAAATGCCAGAGGTTCCCTCTGAACATCAGAAAACTCTTTTTCACTGTGAGGGTGACCAAGCACTGGCATAGGTCGCCCTGAGAGGTTGTGGAGTCTCCATCCTTGGAGATATTCAAAAGATGTCTGGATGTGGTCCTGGGCAACTGTTTCTAGGTGGCCCTGCTTGATCATGAGGATTGGACCAGAAGCCCTCCAGTGGTCCCATCCAACCTCAACCATTCTGTGGTTCTGTGAAGTGAATTATAGCCCTACAGCTCGTTGGAGCTGAACTGCGGATGAAATGGTGTGTGCTGGTTTTGGCTGGGGTAGGGTTAATTTTCTTCATAGTAGCTAGTACGGGGCTATGTTTTGGATTTGTGCTGGAAACAGTGTTGATAACACAGGGATGTTTTCGTTACTGCTGAGCAGCGCTTACACAGAGTCAAGGCCTTTTCTGCTTCTCAC
>NW_008794414.1:1612036-1627567 GCF_000699145.1 Aptenodytes forsteri
GCCCTTTCCAATTCTCTCTCCTATCCCACCAGGGGGGAGTGAGCGAGCGGCTGTGTGGTGTTTAGTTGCCGGCTAGGGTTAAACCATGACATGGTGGTTCAGTGAATGAGTGGAATGCTATGAAAAATATAAGGCTCATTTTCCAGTGAAATCAACCACATCTTTTCCACCCTATTCTTCAGTGGAACTAGGATTGTTTAGTAAAGAAGACTGATCTGTAGAGCGTTTTTTTTCCCAAAGCTGGAGAGTAATGTGACAGGTGAGGATGACATTACTTGTAGAAGGAAGATAGTACTTCATACAGATGGCCAGTTTTCCACCCTGGAACATCAGATTTTATCTTGTTAGTAATTTCTATTATTGTTGCTTTCATAGTGAAAGATTTGGAACGGAAATGCTGAAGCTGGACACTAAACATTTTGCAATGTATCCTAAAAATAGAGCCCCAGCTGTCAGGCAACAGTTCCCAGCTCTGCACACATCGTGCACACACACAGCTCTTCCACCATTCTTCCTGCTCTCAAAGGTATCACTTGCATAGGCATTGGTTTCACTGCATTAACTTAGCATTGCAATCTGCTGATGATAAAAGTCTGTAAGGGGAGATGGAAACTCCAGAGATAAGGGAAAATGGTGGGATTTCCTTTACAAGCATTGATTCCTTTACAAGAGGCAGGCTGTAAAAGACACAGAGGCCATACACACACTGTGTAAGCTGCCTGAGGGAAGTCATGGCCCAGTCTTTTCTGCACCTCCCCTGGGAAAGCACCATCCAAACAATCCATAAACAGTCCTGAGTCTTCCCCCTCTTATTTTTGGAGACTTGCTTTATTGGGCAGAAAAGCACTTCAAAGGTTTCCTCAGCCTCCATGTGCTGTATTCCTGCAGCAGTAAGAAGATAATTATTCCAAACCCAGGCAGGGGCCTGGGTAAAGGGGCCTGGATAAAGGTTGGAGATGCACTCTCTACAGGAAAAGGAAGGATCCAAACTTTTTCTCAGTCTGATCCTCTAACCCCACTATGTGGGTGCCAGGATCTCTGTGTCTGCCAGTACCTGCATCATGAGTTTCACAAGGCATGAAAGAATATTCAGGAAAATTACTTTTGTTGAGTACCGTATAATCACAGCAAGAAGGAAGAGCAAGTTAAGATTTTAAACAGGAGATTTCCAAGTTCTTTAAAAGTCAGATTTTTCTTTTCATCCAGCTGTCTGCTGGATTTTGTCTTTATTTGAATTGGAAGCAGCAGAAGTGTGATTCCCTACACTGTGGGGCTGCAATTGCAGGATGCTGTGGAATGAATCCCCATGGCCAGGAACAGACTGTGCTGTGTGAAGGACTGAGGATGTTGGCAGTTCTCACAAATGAAAAAATTGTGATTGAGTTCCAGTCAGGTGGTGCATGGCTTAGGTAACATTTTCAAAGTATGCTTTGAACAGAAACCTACAGGCTTTCAGCTGGAATGAACTGAAGATGTATACAGTGAAAACCAAATCATTAGTCTTATACCAAGATAAATGGCAAAAAGGAACAATGTCAAACTCTTGACATTTTGGGCAATATTCAGCCCTTAAGTTACTGTCCAAGGGTGTTCCTCCTGCATCTCCAAGAGCACCAACTGGCACATTAGAAAGTGCACATTATGGATTTTTATTTCACATAAGCCTTTTTTCCGGTTGATCACAAAGGGAGGTTTAAGAAGCATAATGCCACACAAGAGAAAAGGGCATCTTGTGATCAGCACCTGGAAACTGAACGTAGGCAAGGGAGAGTACACACACAAGGAAATTGCGAGGGATATATAGTACCTGGTAGTGTACAGCCTAAAGGTTCAATTTAGCCCCTTGTGTTTTGAATGGAAGCTGTTTTGAAATACGTGAATTAAAATGACATAAATAATCCAAAACAGATGCTAAAAAACCTAAAAAAGCCCTAATTTAATGATGGACAGATAACAGATTGTATTGTCAATTTGATTAAATAAAATGTTGCTCACTTGCATTTTCTCTGTCTGGTTTCCACCCGAACCACCACCACATTTGTCACAGAAGCACTGATAACAGAAGTTGGTCTCATTTGACATATTGGCTTGGAATATGGGAGACTTCAAATCAGTTCCTGGCTCTGTCCTAGATTTCCATAATCAGTGCATGCCCGAGTTCTCCAAAGGATGCATGGAAGTGATAGTACCAATAACACTGCCTTTGCCTGACCTGTCTTTACAGCACAGTATTTGGCACTGTGCAGTGTCTCACACACTCCGGTCTTGCTAATATAAGTAACAGCCAACAATTTTATCATGCCACTAATGTTAATGAGGAAAATTTCTAAGGTGCCATTGTAACTGAAGATAAATCATGATCATTATAAAAAAGCAGGGCACAATTTCCCCCCCAAAATTGCATCTTTGATTCACCAAAGATATCTCTCAGTGGATCACAATATAGGGTCCATTCAGTCTGGAAGGAGTGTTTGCTGCAAATCCTCTAAACCCCCAGTGTGACATTTGCCCTGCAGGCACAGACTATGGACATCGGGGACAGTGCAGGCCCTGTAATGGCATTTGTGAGAATAACAGGCTATCCATCAGACAGCAATTTTCCTCACTCCAGGGTCCAAAGCTGAAAAAAGGTTAGTCCTACAGGCCTAAGGGAAACTGCACAGCACAATAGAGTTCACACCGCTGCATGATTGTTACAATTCCTTGAGTTGATAATCACTGCTGTTGTTGATAACCATCTCATTTTCTGAGGAAATATTATAAAGTGAGCTCAAGGCTTGGCACTGAAGAAGTTATTTATTTTTGCAGAGATATTGTGTAGCTTTGGCTGTTTTTCTGTTGCAAGTGCTAAATTAAACATGATAAAGTCAGAATCTTGAACCCTCAGGCATCTATGACAAAATGCAAATTTCCCGCTGCTTAGCTACAGCACCACAAAGCTCTTTGTTGGGAGCTCTTCACTCTGTAGCGAATACAGAATATTGGATCCTCTTTCTATTGATGTCAATATGGCTTTAACTTCATAGACAGCAGAGGCAGGCCCATAATAACCTCGTTTGATCAAGTTTTTCCTACCAAATTTTAGCACAGTGTGATGGGATTTCTCTGGCCCTGGAACACCCCTAGACATTCAGGGATGCGCTAAGGAGGCCTCTCCAAGCCCAAGGTAGTTGTTATGGACAGAACTGCAAGGCTGGTCAAAGAGATGCGTGATGAACAGCTTTAACTCCTGGAGTAGCACACTAAATTGCTGTTACAGCCCAAGTGCCTCACATTCACTGCTACTTGCCTCTTCCCTGTCCTCAGGAGAGAACAGAGGGTAAAAGGAGTTTGGCAATGAAGTCACAGGTATTAGGTACAGAACGATGAGAGCAATTTCCTTCTTTCCTATCAAATCTGGAGCTAGATGTTCAGGTCATGTCCCTCATTGTGGTCAAGCTGCACTACAGGATCTGGACCCTGTGAGTTTTGTTTTTTCCAAAAACAATTCAAAATCTCTATATATGTTTCAATCATTAATCTTGCCTATAGAGCTGTATGAATCCTAGGCATCTTTTTTGATTACTCATGTACCAAAATGTTTGGAATTGAAACATTTTGTTTCACTTTGGGTTTAAAAATTATATTTGTGCAATATTCCAAGCAAAGCCTTCAGAAATAAAAACCATAATGTTTTGAGCTTTAAAACAGTTTAGCTATCACTATTTGCTAAGTTGACATCAAGTCACAAAAAGTCTAGTTCCAGTGAGACAGGCTCTTTGCTTGTTTGGACTGACTGTGGTTTGTACATTAGCTCTGGGCACCTCTATTTCCTGAAGGTTTTGACCTGGTAGATTTAAATTAGTCTATTTAACAGAGCTGGTGAAATTAAAAATCTGTATTTTTTGTTTGAGGGTTTTCTTTTTTGCTCCAGTTTCTTGCTTGTTTTATAACACTTGTTATGTTATTTAAAAGCTCATCAGTATCATACGGCAATAAATGTCTTCAGCAAATCCAGATCTTCTGTGTTTCATGGTTGCTGAGATGTGGCAGCTGTTTATGCAAAGCAAATACCGAGAACATATTACTGAAGACATATTACAAACAAGAAGTTATTTGTGGCACGGAATGTGTCATTTTTATTTTACTCTAGCACACTAGAGGAGATACACAGTAAACCAGAATGTACTTGATCAGCAAAGGTGATCAAAACTTCTGTTGTCCGTTCTTGTTTAGCTCTAATGGTTTACACCGTGCTAAGTGCATTAAAGAACAGTCCCTTTTTCAGCGTACGTTGGATGTCCATGATCCTATAGGCTTTCCAATAATAACACAGACTAAAGGGTCTTTTTATTTATTAATACTTTGATGAAAACACATTTTGGATGAATATTTGTTTGGATTAGTCTTATTGCAGAAAGCAACAAACCGTATATCTGTTTTTGGCTTCACCTTTGCAAATCCCTGCTTAAAAATATACACAAATGTACTTGGCAAATATGCTTGGAAAGAGTTGTTAAGAGTTTATTCTCCAAATTTAGCAGTTACTTTCCAGGTGTGTGCATCCAGGATAAGTACTATTTCTAAATCACAAGAAACAGCACAAAATGCAACCACTGTGAAAAGCAAGAAACTTTACATAAACCTTATGTGTGAGCATTTACCATATATGCTGTTACAGCAGGGGCTGTGTCTTCAGACTTGTCTGGGTGGCTGCAAGTACAGTGAGGGTTCAGTTTTACTGTTGTCCTTAAGTACTGCTGTAACATTTGTACATAATGTTGATGAAAAGAAAGGTGTTGCTTCCTATAACTTCTGACAGCTCTGGCAGAGTAGATTTGAGTAACACAAATTTTGTCCTTCTGTTCCCTGTCAACGGGATGGATATTCTCAATCAATTGTAGTTGCATGACTGTATTAAAAGCAATAAGATTTCACAGGTATCACAGATAAAATCAGTGCCTGGATTCTTCAGTATTTGTGTTGCTAATGTTCTTTCTCCCTGATGTTTCTGCAGCTTTGAGAGAACTCTCTTATTTCTATAAAGATGTCTGTTTTGCCACAGAGGACCGGATTCTTGTTCCCCTCCCAAGAAGAAAAACTGTGAATTTGTCATTGGCATCCATGAGAAGTAAGAGCAAATACGGAACAGAGATTCAAGCCCTTTCTGAGGCTGGAAGGGACCTGCAGACCTCCTGGTCCTTGGGAACTCTGTGGGATTCAGCAGCTCTGCAGATAGTTTTGCAAACCTTCTCCCCTGAACATTGCTGTAGGAAACTTTCAGCACCACTGAGGCTGCTGTGGCATATGATCAGCGTCATCCTACGATAATCACTCTTTGTCCCTGGTCTTCTTTGGGACCTCTGCTGAGACTGCCAGTAAGACTGACAGTGCTTTTTATTATGTAGGCCATCTGCCCCCTGAAGTTTGGATTGCCACCACCTAACCCATTTTGAGCGGGCTGCAGAGCCAGCACGCACTGCAAGAAGCCCCCCAAGAGCCACAGCCAGAGGCAGAGCAGACAACGTGTTCATGGAGTGAATTTGGGAAGTTCAGAATTACGCCTCCCCACAGACACTCGCTCCCTGAGCGTCTCTCAGCAAGGCAAGCAGGCCACCCCTGGCTGCCTTTCGTTTGCTGCCATTGTAGCAAATCCTCTCTGCAGATGTTCAGATTGAGTGCTGGAATGATGATTTCAGCCGTTCAGAGCAGGCTTTACACCTCCTTTTGTAATGGCCTTGTCAGAAAACTTGGTCCTCAGAAATTTCATTTTGGGAAAAATGGTACATTACCTTTTTAAAGTTTAGCCCTTGTTAATGATGTTCCCTTTTTGCAGAAGGGAAAGGGGAGCATGACTTACACAGCTGAGCTGGCCTTTTCCTGTGACCTCCAGTGGCCAGCCACCACAGGTTCCCAGCAAGGCTTTCTATAGCAAGTCCTGTCAATCAAATCCCAGCTTATTCAGTCATATATTCAAAAGGCCCTCAACTTTCTTCTAAAACCAAATGTTTCTAGTCTGCCCTTCTAAAGAGAAATTCAAAGCTCAACACTGCTTGAATTATTAAAGTCATAAAACTGGAAAGCAGGTAAAAAAGACAAGTAAAGCATTTGCCTCGCGGTTATAGATGTTTGGAACTGGCAATATTTGCAGCTTTTTACTCTTCTTTTGAGAATAACAAGTCTAAAGAAATAACTGAACACCTGAAGATCTGAAACTAGAAAGATTTTCAAGACTGTGTGGGGTGGTTAGGCCTCCCTGGGTCCCTTAGGTTGTGTTGATGTCAATGCCTTCAGCTTCAATCTGGAGCTCCATTTACACTTCTAATTGCTCCTGGGTCTCCTGCCATGGTTCCCCTCACTCCCCTCAGTCTTCAATGCAGTCATGAGGCCTCACAGAAATGCCAGTAACCTCACACTACTGGGGGTACAGGAAAGGGGGTATGGAAACATAGGAACTGCTACACAAAATCGGTAGGGCTCTTTTGCTTTCCTGTCAGTATCTAAAAACTCTTGGCTGAGCATAGGCTGAAGAGCTTTAGTAGTGTGGCTATTGGATCATAAAATCTGCTTTCTGGCCTATTCCTCCTATACAGTCTACTAACCCCAGAAGGCTTGAAGCGATTCCTGCCTTTCTTCACGCTTTTGCTTTTTAAAGAGGCATCCAGTGGCATCTTTCTTAAAAGGAGCCAGAAGGATGAGGAGGGGGATGCAAGTGATGCCAGCAGAGGAGCCAGCAATAATCAGGGGAAATGATCTTGCAGAGATTCTCTCCTGTCTGTTACCACTAGCTGTGAGGAAGAAAGCAGAGCTAGCAGAAAATGACCTGCTAGATTGTTTCTCTTTCTAGATCAATAAGTAAAGGCTCTGCAGTTTCCCTGGAAGGTATTCTGTTGTCATTGCAGGCTGACTTTAACACATTCAAGTCAAAGTGAGATTACTTTCTAACAGCAGCTGCTTAATCATGAGCAACAACAACAGAGTCATCCTGGCTACTTTTGGATCAGATTTTCAAATCACAGAGCAGATAGAGCTGCTGAGCTCTTCACCCAGAATGCAAATGTAAGGTAATTTATTAACATGGAGTCAGATCTAGAAAAGCAAAGAGTTATCTGAAATTTTTCCTTTGTAATGTAGAAGGTTTCTGATTTACAGCCAGTTCTCCATTGTCCAAGGTAGAGAAAGGCTATTGTACAATGCCCTGAACACAGAATTAAATGCTGTAAAATATGAAATTAAAAGAAACCCCTAATGTCCTGAGTTTCAGCCTAAAACTGTTCACACAGCTGGTGATTCCTATTGACATTGGTTGCTTACTGCCTCCAAGAACTTCCTGTGCAGCAAAACTCCAGGAAAAAAATTGAAAGAAAGAAAAAAGAGAGAGAGTGAGAGGAAACAAACATTTAATCATTCAAATCTGCAGGCAGTCAGGATTTGCTGTGGTTGCATATGTGGCAACAACAACAGTTTGGGAATCTCCTGGCTGTTGAATTTTGTTTCTTTGTTTAAGGTTCGAATAAATAACTCAGAGAAGTTTTCTTTGGTATCTCAACTCTTATTAATTCAAAACTTCCAGGAGAGTTAGTCTGACAGTTCTGTAAGATTATTTAAATAAAAAAGCTGAGAAGTTGTCTTTTTAAGATTGTAAAGAGATTTATATCTTTCACTGGTGAAGTTGCTCGACGCCAAATGAACACAGTCGAGGCTCCACAAGCAGAATTTAAATATCTCTGGGGAGTATGAATATTTGGCACCTACTTTGGTCAAGATATCTATTTCTGGTTCCTCCTAAGGGGCATTTAGAGCTGCAAAGTCATGAGTCTACTTTGACTCACTCTATGAACCCTCTCTCTTTCCATGACATTAGAAGGTCATCAATAAGGAATAGCCTCCTAGCTTTTGTGTTCAAATCATGTGCCCAACCTGACGGCAGTTGATGATGCCCTTCTTCTTGTCTTACTCAATTTACATTAATTCTTTTTTTTAATCCTGTGTAATGGCTGGGTAATATTATAGTCACTTTTTCAATCAGATGATGTGTGGTTTATTCAAACTCATTCTGTTGGCCAGAGATCTACCTTTAGTTTCAGTGGAAAAATGACGGTTTGCACACATTGGAGGATCTGGGCCACCACTGCATCAGGTAGAGACATCTGTGGAAGGCTGTAGAATAATTTGCCTAATAAGTTATTGCTAAGGATATTCTCTTTTTTCTAAGTAATGTAAAAGAACAACAACTGATCCAGACACTTTTTTTTAATCTTAACTTAGCTCTTAAGAGGTAGTTGTTTTGTTGTATTTACATGGCAATGATCTTTTTAATATATTCTTTCACATCTTATTCTCTTTTGGCTGTTCTTTGGCAAGTGATTAAGGCCTTTTTTACATGCAAAGCAAGCTTCATTTGCCACCTACCACATATCAGAGGTTGGGTTTATGGAAATGAAGGCTGGAGAATTTGGTAGGATACTCCTAGGCTGTAAAAAGCATTACATCAACCTGGAAGTTAAGCACTGAATTAAGGAATGAGAGATGCTTCCACAGACTGAAGAGAATTAAAAAACGAAGGAAAAAAGTAGTTAGAGAGCAAATTGCAGTCAGAATGTTCTAAGACTTATGTCAGCATTAAAATTCACTACGGGATGGACTCAAATTTAAAATTGATCTCAGGCAGGGTAAGATGCTTAGTAACTGTCTTGTAAGATGGAGTACTCTCTAAATTTGGACAGATTCCATACATTGTCGCAACCCCAGAAATCAGAGTAATAAAAGATGCACAATGTTTAATTGCAGCTGGCAGTTAAACAAAACATTGCAATGCTGTCATATTTAAATTGATGTCATTTTAAATGATTACATGGTAAAAGATTTCCTGCTGTTTATCTGCAGATATTCTGCAAAACTAAAGAAAAATAATGGCTCCCATGACCGTGGGGCATAGATTGCTATTTTTCCTTTCTATTTGCAGCACAGACCATAGGAGGGAAATTATGCAAGGAAAGCAGCTCATCAGTTTTCAAGCCAGGGGTTTCAATCACAAATGCAGTGTGACAGCAGACATTTTCCTCTGTCAAAAAGTAACAAAATAAATCAAAAGAAAGAAAATGGGGCCTGCAAGCAAACTGGTGATTCAGGAAAAAAAGACAGAAGTAGGAGTCAGTGAACAGGAAGCCTGAGACATTGTTGTGTGTGATGCACACATACAAAACAGGAGTGCTCGGTCGCTACCCGGTTTTGGTTTTAATTTGTTGACCAAATGGATGTTCAGGGAGTACAGCTGCACTTGTCTCTAACGGTCTGCATCCATCCAGTTCCTGTCCCTTTTGAAGGGCTAGGGTATAGATGTGCCTGCATACTTAGCAATGCCAGCTCTCATTGCTATTAAAGGTGATACAGGCTTTTAGAGACACAAGAGCTTCGAACTATCAGGGTGTCAGAAGGGAAGGGCACCTTCTGATCTACACTGACATGCTGGGGTTAAATGCATAGCGCTTGCCTGGCAGTAGGACTGTCTGGGAATAATACTCTGGAATTCAGGCTAGTATTTTAAAGTACTCCTCAAGGGCTTCTTCAAATGTTTTCATGAAGTTCTAGTACCTCCTCAGTAATGTTTGTGATCTCTTCAGTTACTTTCTTATTTGTGAATAATACATGGCTCACCGTGGGTATAAGTAATGACCTGGGAGTCTGAAACATCTATTTCTATTCAGAATACCTGTCAGTTTTGCTGTTTCTTTTTGTTAGCATCCTGTATACATCTGAAATGGTTATACACAGGCAGAAAAACCTTGCTCTTGAGCCAATTAAAATGCAATTAATTGTCACTGGGTCAAGCAAACTCATGCTGCAGACAGCCACAGAAAAAAAGGTAAATCTCTTCCCTATTATTAGTTCATTTTTAGCAAGTGGTAGCATTCTAATACCTCTTCACTGAAGAGAATTAATGTTCTACCATCTCCTCCCACAACGTACAGACAAAATGGCCCCACTGAAATGTAATTCTCATCAAAAAGGTCAGAAAGTTTGAACACATCTATGTCAGGGAGTAACTAGATTTCTGTCCAGGTAAACACAGGCCCTTGTAGAGTTTGATAGCTGCTGCCTGATTGATTTGTACTTCAAAGTATTCGTTCAGCGCAGTACCACCCTGGCAAAGCCAAACATCTGATCAGCTTTGTGGTTTCTTTTAGACACAGAAATAAAAAAACGCATCAAAGAGCTGCTTCTCCTTGCCAATGGACAAAATACTCAGTTACCAAATTCTTTGAAAGACCTGGTTATTCTCAAAGATCTGAGGGAAAAAGTCATGAAGGAAGAGGTCACAGTTTTATCCTTATCTATTGAGACTGGGGTGTGGCTGGCTAAGTAAGCACACTGCCTTGCTCTGTTGCCTTGCCTACCTGGTACAGGACAACATTCAAAAGACTTGTTTTGTAGTGTCACAGTCTAATATTTCAGCTGGCCTTTTAACAAGTTACAGAGGAAGAAGGTAAACATCAAGGCTTTCCCAGGTCTGTGACAAAATTAGATGCGCTCTGTCAACCTAGTTCTCGCCATGCTCACTGTACAACTGCATTGGCTTAGTTTACCTGGAAATGTGAAGAGAGAAAAAAAACAAGCAGAAAGGGAAGAATGGGCTGAGATAAGCCACCTCTCATCAAACACTTAACAGTTAAAAGACAATGCCAGGACAGGAAAATGCCTGGGGATTCAAAGATAAAAAAACCTAAAAATCTGGCAGACTTCAAAAGGAAGACTTTCTCAAAATAAATATTCTCTGGTTTTAAGAAAGCTTTTCAGTTATTGAATACCCCTCGCCTCTGATTTCCTAAAGAAGAACTGCCAGAGCAAACATGGTCCAATGTGCTGTGTAAACATAGTTCATAAACAGGACACTGAAGCAGAAGGAGTAGAGGAACTGCAGAATTTCATCTTGGCTTCAAATGTAAGTGCCAGGCCAGAGACAATCTAGTAAGAAACCAGAGAAGGTACAACTGAATAAAAATAGCCTGTAAAAAACCTGGATTTGTTGGTAAACCAGTTACTCACTGCTTTTCGAAGGAAGGCTCAGCCCTCTGCTCCAGTCGATAGTGTGAAATGGGATGATCTTTTACTTCATGATTTACAGCTTGAAAGACAGGTATATATTCAAAGTAATAAACATATTTGAGTGCCATAAAAAAGAAATCTATCTTCCATTTAGCTTCTTCATTATCTTACCACAATTAATTTATTCACTTATTTTGGTTCTAGTACACTGTAACACAAGAGTACATAGCTCTTGCAACAAATTGAAAACACCACCCGACTAAGACACAAGTAATAACAAGCCAGTTGCCTTTCTTTCACAAGAGGAACTAACCCCCAAGGAACAAGCATCATAACCTTCATCTCCCACCCGAGCATCCCCAAGGGTGACTCAGATCAGTTCAACCCTCTCCCTCCCCCCTATTGTCTGCCCAAACAGATGAGATTTACAGTGGACAGTCATAAGAGCCTGAAACAACCTGAGATCCCTTCTTTGCTGCCCATCTTCTCCTTCTACTCAATCTTGAAATCAAGTCATAGCGCTACATTTGTGACATCCCATTCATTTCCATGGAAACAGATTGCCAGTTCACAGGCACGGGCTTATGGTTTCACTGCTACATAAAGAGAAGGAACTGATCTCTAGGAAAGAAAACTCTCACTGGATACAGCAGCAATACACGTGGTTTCTGATAGAAATAGACATATTATCACATTTCTTATAGTATGAAAATTTCCCTTTAAATTCCAATTGGCATGCCTGAGATGAGATGCATGGCTGCACTTACGTCTTTGTAATTAGTGATGCATTATTCATAGCGATCTATACCCACTCTGAAAGACGTTATTTCAAGGCTCCATTCTACCTTACTTCCTCTTACTTCTCCATTTTCATTTTTTCCTTTTGACTTTCACAAGGGTTCAAGTCACAAAACAAGCATCCTTCCCCACCTTCCATCTTAATTTACCTCCCGTCATCCATCTTAGCTCTCAGAATCCTCTCCAGCATTATTCATTCCTCGTGTCTTTAAAGGACCCTTTACAGGTGTCTGTTTTAATCTTGCATCTTATCTCTTTTATCCTAGTTTACCAAAAAGCACTAAGATATGCAGAAGGAGGTAGAGGTCTGTCATACCAACTAAAATGAACTAGGTTCTACCCAGTTTGGAGTTTGACCCAAATCTTTCAGTCCCAGGGATTATCACCAGCACTTTCCTTGGATTTCTCTTTCCATCTTTCCACCACTTGGCTGGATTTCTGTAAATTAGGGCTGCCTTCAGCTGTTCTAATTTGCACTCAAGCTGCCACTAGCCCATGGAGCTATTTGGAAACATTGATGCTGGCTGCAGCATAGGCTCACTCCAACTGTTTATCAACATCATTTCATCTAGAAGCCACAGGACACTGAATGGGGCACAAATGTGAGGTCATTTGTCTTCATACTTGCTTATAAAGGACCTTGGTGGCCCTGTGCAAATATCTCAAAAATATGCCCTCTTCCTGAGTGACTCTGAACCAAATGGCCTGGTGTGAGCTACACCTGTGCTCTCCCTGTGTGCTCCTTGGCTATAAGAATTTCCTTGCTGAAGCTGTTCATGCTGCTGCTGAGAACAGAATTTCAGCAGGGCAGGACCTGCTGTTATTTAAAATGGGGCCCTAAGTGACCTACCCTTACTGTCAGGCTGTAGACAGGACCAACCGTTTCTCTGAGATCTGACAGAGAGTGCAGAAGCAAGGGACAAGAAAGCATTGATTTAATGAGGCTTTGATCTGAGGAAAGCTGCCCAGTGGGGAGATGATGTGGGACAACACAGAATCAAACAAGTGTTTGTTCTCCAGTCAAAGGCAAGGGAAAGGGGATGTTTATAAACCAGGAGCAGCTGCATAGCATTCACTGTGTCCTGGAGCCAAACACACCTGCCTCTGAGTCATTCACCAGGATGGAAAGCCAGGGTGGTATTCTGTGATATTAAGTTCAAGGCAAGAATGAGGTCTGGCTGTTGTGGTACCTGCCTTCTAGACAACAACCTGAAAACAGCTGATTGACACAGTAAATGTGTCCAAAGAGGAGCAACAAAGCTGGTGAAGGGTCTAGAGAACAAGTCCTATGAGGAGCTGCTGAGGGAACTGGGGTTGTTTAGCCTGGAGAAAAGGAGGCTCAGGGGAGACCTTATCGCTCTCTACAACTCCCTGAAAGGAGGTTGTAGAGAGGTGGGTGTTGGTCTCTTCTCCCAAGTAACAAGCGATAGGACAAGAGGAAGTGGCCTCAAGTTGCACCAGTGTTAGGTTTAGATTGGATATTAGGAAAAATTTCTTCACTTTTCGTTAGGAAAAAATTCTTCACTGAAAGGGTTATCAAGCACTGGAAGAGGCTGCCCAAAGAAGTGGTTGAGTCACCATCCCTGGAGGTATTTAAAAGACATGTAGATGTGGTGCTTAGGGACATGGTTTAGTGGTGGACTTGGCAGTGTTAGGTTTACAGTTGGACTGGATGATCTTCAAGGTCTTTTCCAACCTAAATGATTCTATGATTCTATGAAATAGACTCAAGGGTACAGGGGTAAGAGCAGAAAAGCTGGAAGAGCAAAGAAAGTCACAAGCTGTGAATGATCCATACTTCTCCCTTTGTTTCTCCCAGGAATATGAATTTTAATGCACTCAGTACCAAAGATATGAAGATCTGCTGTAAGGAAGAACACAGTAAAATATTACCATCCATAATTTTTGGAAAACAACTTTAAACAGAAGATGAAATGTATACCAAATTAATACATACACACAGAAAATGTGATAGTCAAAGGATCATTCTAATGGTAAAATGGTTTATTAGTGTGCTGTTGAGTTGTCTTCTGTGTGAAAGAGTGGCCCCTGGTCATATAAATTGGTCCCAGGGAAGGCAGTGGGACTACTTGTCTGTGTAATGATTGCAGGTTTGTGCTGTACTTCTGTAGCTGACTATCGGAAACACGTTTGTTTTATCAACTAAATAATTCATGGATGTAACATGAAAGGCTCATTTTCATTTTGCTGGACATCATTGTGGAAGCTTCTCATGTCAGCTTTTCACCTTATTTGCTTTTGTTAGAAGTTTCCATCTGCTGGTTTCACAAATGGCTTAAATAGTATGTCTGGCCTTGGTTCATCACACAGTCTTGGTGTGAGGCTGCATGTCCATGCCATGTCCTAAGTACCTGTAGTTTCCCTTCCTGAATCCAGCTGCCCATCTGGTAACGTGATGGCATGCAGAATGGCTCCCCTTGGCCCACAGACACCCATTGGAAAGACACGCATTTTCATGAGGGGGCTGTGAGCAGCCAGCTTTCCTTTATGCAGGCTCAGGACCCAGCCAGGGTGTACTTCAGTGTACCAGAGAATGGCCCTGCCCCAAAGGCTTCTCACACTTCAGGCATGCTTGAAGTTTTGCATTAAATGGACCCAGTGTTTCCACATTGCACTGTGTTGCTCTGTGTGGACATACTGGCCTGGATGTGCTTTGTGTTTTCTACAGCAACAATGGCAAAATCTGAGTGGTTAGTGTCACATGAGACCTAACAGTACACAACATGCAGGTTATACCACTGTTCAGACCACCAGTGAAAGCAACCTGTCACAAATAACTACCTGCATTATGTAATTTCTGAGAAAAAATCCAGAGCTGTTGATGCTGGTAAGCAATCGCTATTACTTTACTGAATTTGCCTGGGGCAAACGTTAACAGTGACACTGCATTATACATTGACAGAGATACAACGACATAAATTCCAAATTAAATAATTGTCTAGACTAATTCTTCCTCTTAACAGCAGCCTACAGTAACATCAGAAAGAAGTACAGACCTGAGAGTGAATTAGTACTTGGCTCACCTGTACAAAGGAATTGGGCATTGTTATGCTCTTTTCAAAGCCAGAAATAAAGCAAAGAGATCAAGACCAATGTTCTCAGTCTATGACAGCTCAGCTCAGGTACTTGCATTAGAAAGGATTAAACTGTTATATCCTCCAGATCTTCACTACAATACCCACAATACTTTTCCAGAAACATGTTCCTGAGAACTTCTTGCTACTCAAAACAACTTGGCTGTTCATCATTAAGTACAGAAGCTATCTGCTGTCACCCGAAGCACCCTGTAAATATGCTGCTATAAGCAGGAGGGCCTGATTTGGTCTCTTGTCTGTATCACTCATCTAAATGATCTTCCATGACACCCTTAACCCAGATTTTTTTGTTTGGGTCCCTACAGTTAAATCCCTTGAATAAAAGTATCTACATAAATCATAAAATCATAGAATCATAGAATCATATGCTGCTATAAGCAGGAGGGCCTGATTTGGTCTCTTGTCTGTATCACTCATCTAAATGATCTTCCATGACACCCTTAACCCAGATTTTTTTGTTTGGGTCCCTACAGTTAAATCCCTTGAATAAAAGTATCTACATAAATCATAAAATCATAGAATCATAGAATCATTAAGGTTGGAAAAGACCTCTAAGATCATCGAGTCCAACCGTCAGCCCAACACCACCATG
>NW_008794414.1:1629417-1638847 GCF_000699145.1 Aptenodytes forsteri
AGATCCCTGAACTCTTCTTGAGTCGCCTGCCCCTTCTTCCACAAGTGGTAAACTCTCCTTTTTTTCTTGAGTCCCAGCAAGACCTTGCCGTTCAGCCAGGCTGGTCGGCTTCTCCGTCCGTTCTTCTTACGACACATGGACACAAATTACGGCACAAATGACCTGCTTTAGGAACGTGTTGAACGTCTGCAGTACTGAGTTCACCTTGGGACTGCCTGAACAATCCCCTCATGCTTTTTGGTCATTGGTGTCGCAGTTGAGGAACTGTAGGAATAAAGGGACATTCCGTTCTTCTTACGACACATGGACACAAATTACGGCACAAATGACCTGCTTTAGGAACGTGTTGAACGTCTGCAGTACTGAGTTCACCTTGGGACTGCCTGAACAATCCCCTCATGCTTTTTGGTCATTGGTGTCGCAGTTGAGGAACTGTAGGAATAAAGGGACATGTGATAAAGGTTACTGAAACTACACAAAAGAGTAGAAGGGCCGTATGACCAGGCACAGCAGTTGATCCCTGGTAGATGGAAGCCCTGCTGAAACAGAGATCTCTAGATAAATAGCAAAGTCTGCTTTCTGCAGCCTACAGCAGTTTTATTCTCCAAATCATATTGTCAATTCAAACTGGGAAATAAATATAACTGGCAAAATTTGGGGCCATGACTTCTCCCTCTATGGGAAGCATTACATTTAATAGAGTATTTTTTCATCCACATAAACACCTAGTGTACCAATAACAAAGACCCCTATGTGGTGGGAATTAAGCAGTTCTAGCTGCAGTCTCTGCCACTGTTGCTGTGGAGCTAATCCTAGCACAGGAGAAAAGATCCTGCCTTTTTGCTTTATCCCCTGGACAACCATACTATATAAACAAACTGCTACCTCATTCCCATTGACGGAAAATGGTCCTTACCAGTGGTGCCAGAAGGGCTCAATTGAGCCTGTGCCAAAAGAACAAATGGTGTCAGCACATTTCTTAAGAATCCGGATGACAACATCACAACAACACATTAGCCTTGATATGGAAACACAAAAACTTCATTATAATTGTCTGACAGAAATGTGCACAGAGGCGGATTTGGTTTCTGGGTCATGATGGGCACAATACAATATGTTCATAACACAGACTGTGTTTTTTCCCTTCTTGTCCACTGCCAATGGCTTTCATTCCCTTTGACTTAAGTATTTGTCCCCGTCCTTTTTTATTCTTTCCCCTCTGAGCTCTTTTCCTCCTGTGCAGTTACCTCCAGTTTCACTAGCTCTTCAGTTCTTTCCATCCTCATCTCCCTTTCCTTCCATTTGGATAAACCTCTTTGCCAGATCAACACCATCTTCCTGCTTCCTTTCGTATTTAGAGCGACACTTATCTTAGTCCCCTTCCTTTTTTGCCATCTTTGATTTGTTTCTCAAAACTACTGTTCTTCTTTTCATGAAGGATCCCAACACCTTCAAGAGAAAAAGTAAAATACAACATGATCTGCCTCACCTTACTTCCATTCCCTCTCACAACTCTTTCCTCCCTCCCATCCCACATTTCTCTCCTGCTCTTTTCTCCTCATACCTGCACTGCCATAGAAGCTCTGTTCCGTGCCATGTCCCAGACTCCCTACTGTTTTTTTTTTTCTTTTTTTATCATGGTATTTTCACTTTCCTACTGCTTTCCCCCCTCCTACTGCAAGGGTTATTGTCTTTCCTGTATTAAAAGCACTCTTGATTTCCCCTTGCTCCTCCAGCTACTGTTATATCTTCTTTCCTCCTTTCATCTGTAAGCTCACTTGAATAATCTCAGGTCACACATATCAGTTCCATCCTTGACTCTCCAAGCTGGCTTCTTCCCCTTGCATTCATCTGCAGCCGCACTTAACAAGGTCTTTAACAATGTCTTCTAATCACAATTTTAGAGAAAAGTATTCCATCCTTAGATACACCAGACATTTTTGTCAGAGGCAACCCTAGTCTTTTTCTTGAAATTGCACTTCCTCTCACCACCTGTGACTCTGGTGTCCCCTGGTCCTCTTACTCTCTTCAGCAGGTCCATCAGAGGGATGTCCTTGCCTTCCCTTAGCTCTCAGTGGGGATCCCAAATGTGTCTGTCCTTGCTTCCATTCTTGCTCATCTCTATATCTTACCTCTGGTTAATCTCATCAACAGAGCACAAATTCAATTATCCTCTCAATACAGATGACCTACAAATCTCTTTCTCTGCCCAAGACCTCTCCTTTAAAATCTTAGCTGAATATCATTGTAGCATCAACTTCTCATTAGCTGCAATTCTGTTAACCCTGTTTGTGACTTCTGCTCTGCATCAAACATTAACTCTGTCAGTTCCCTGAAGGCTCATCATGGGGTATATCTTCCCCATTTTTCTCTCAGTCAATGCAGTGTCTGTTAGCTCCCACTTCCAGCTGGTTCCTGGTATCACTTTGCAGCATTCATTTATTATTGGTTACACATATTGTAATTTAATTTTGCTGGGAATTAAAAATGTAAGTATTTTTAGAACCAGATTTAAACTTGCACATATTATCAGTTTACTTCCCAGCTGAGCTGCAAGCTCTCTGGCATTTCAGAATAAATGTGACCTATTTATTATAAGATATATATTAAAAATGTACATCCTCTATCATTTGAGGTATTGTGTCTTATCCAACACAAATAGTTATCTTCATATCTCAGACACTTCAATGACACTTTCTTAAGGAAATGCCTATCATCATCCAGCTGGAGCAGATGACCGTTTTCCTGGCGCAGAGCTCTTCCTGTGTCAACCCTTACCTTGCTGCCATCTCTGTCTCCCTCTTTTGCAGGTGTCCTAAGTATTCTGTCAGCCCACTGTCATCCTACCTCTTTGGTTTTGCTTCTGATCAGCCCTGAGCACTGTCCCTTTTGTCATCTGCTTGTTCGATTTTGAAACAAACATTTCTATGCTGTCTGCTAGGCAGTCCCTTACACTCAACAGAGGCAATCTATAAGTATGTGCAAAGGAAATTAAATTTCCTCTAAAAGTCATCTTAAAACATTCCTTTTCTAGGTAGTCTTGGAAAAAAACCCTGTAAAACAGTGCTTCTGCTATGGTAGGGCTACTGGCACGGACCAATATTGCTTCATTGTTTCTCAATTTGTTGATCTATTTATTGTGTCATGACCTATACTTAACTGAAAATTTTTTGGGTCAGGGATCATCTGTTCTGTGCTGGTGTGGTGACTGCTAGATGTTGCAAAACAGCATAGACAGCTACCACTTATCATGTGTAGGAACAGTAATTTTAGCATGTTTTCCTGAAATAAACTGTCAACTTCTGCTAATATTATTCTTCTTATGTGGGGAAAGAGAAAAGCAGGTTTCATAGCAAGTTTATTTGCAGTCTTTGGTAAAGGAAAAAATGTCTAAGCGATTTTACTGTTGTTCTCAGCAGGTTCCCCAAGGCAGCAATCCTTGATGTGCAAACACTGTTGATTAGAGGCTGGGGGTGCATTCCAGCGCTCTGCCTCGTGACTCACTCAGAGGTGAGAAAGGCAGGTCCCTGCTTATTTACGGTGCAAGCAGAGGTGATAATTTCATCCCCAAATCCAGTGACTTTCACTTATAGAATAATAAATAGATATTTAGAGAGAGAAATGCTGTTTGTAGAAATGAAATAGCTGGATATTAGCAGCAATGTGGGTGTTTTTCCACAAGGGCAGCCAAGTGTAACAGAGTCACCCAGAAATTTTTAGCCTCAGTGCTTTTCGTCACACTCAGTTGGTGGTCTCCTGACATTCATCTATTGGGCTCTGTTCCAATAACCGGGATGACAAATGGCATTTTTTCAAGTGTGTGTACCTCTATAATCTGGCAGTATGCACAGCAGATTCCACCAGGTGTAAGCTGCAGAATAGGAAAGATGGACCTGGTTCTGTATTACATTTTCAGATAACAAGAGCCACGATTCCTGTGATTCATTTCAAAGCATATAAAATAGCTTTTTTTCATTTAAACTAATTGAAAAGAAAGTAGGCTATTCACTTGAGTTCCAAACATTTTTTTCCACAGGAGTAGAAGTTTAGGGGTACACACTTCCTCCCTCTCCTGTATAAACCCCCAAACTAGTACCAATGAAGTACTAGTACCAAAGATGTACTACGTCAAGCAAACAGCCAGAGCACATATTTTTCTGAACTGGTGACAATTCAACACTTGTTGAGAAGAGGGCAGAGCTGTGATGCTACCTCTGACACAGACTGTTGAGCATCTTCTCTACTGGTAAGAAGTGTTTGTATTTCTCAAATTAAAAAAAAAAAAAAAAAGGGAGAGAAAGGCTGTACTAGTACCCGTATATGAGATGAAGTCTATAGGGTGAGACTACTTCAGTCATTTTGCATTCAGGCCAAGTTGTTGGCAGCTCTAGCAGAGTAGAGTTCCAGCTCAGTGCGCACACACACACACTCAGATAATTGGTCTACAGAGAGAAGGACTACAATGATAATTCGATATTTCATCATATTAGTTATTCAAATCATGCTTCTCAGTCCATCTTTTACACTACCTTCCATCATAACATATTTATAAATAATCCTGGTTTGTAAAATACATTTGATAGCAACTGGGATGCTTTTTAATTGGGTTAAAGAACTAGTGTTCATTTTGGTGTTTCTCTGTGACAATTTCAGTATTAAATACTTTCAGCTTGGGATATCATTCATTTGAGTTCATGCTAAGAAAGACAATAAAGTTAAGTAGCAGCTGGTCATTAGAAGCTTATATATTTCATATTCAGTACACACGTGCCTCTTAATCCTAAATAAATTATATTAAGCACAATTTAATTATATGGCTGCCCTATTAAATTAGAATTAGCGGCTAGAGTCAACAATGAAACTAGTCTGAGTTTCACCATCTGCAGATCAGGCTTTGTATGTCCTACTGGGTATTTTTACAATATTTAAATTTTAAAAGTAATAATCACCTATGGATATTAAAACACCTCTGACAGCTGGCACTTATCCACTATTAATGACTAACCAGAGTTCCCCTTCACTTGTGTGTGCAATTTAGTCATCATTTAGTGATTAATTATGGAAAAAAATATTTTCTTGGTAGAGTAAAAGAATGGAGTTAGTTTCTGACATGGAAAGGTGCTGAAGAGTCACATCTTCCATGAGAAGTCTGGGATTAGCAAACATGCAGCAGTTCACAGAAGCCGTCTCTAAACAACGACCAAATGCTGAAGGTTGAAGTGGCAGAAGCGGGTGCATGTTCTTCATATACACATGAAGGTGTATATATACATATATACATGTATATATTCATATATACATGTCAGGTCTAACCCTGACATCAAACAAAATTCCTGAAGGTCTAACCCTGACATCAAACAAAATTCCCATTCATTTAACTGGAATTTTCCTCAAGTGAAATCTGAATGCCTAGATAATCCCCCTGCACGCATATAACCACATGAATCTCCACTAGCTGTGGGGCATTTTTTGTGGAAAGTATGGGGTTTTAACTCTCTGGAGATAGCCAGATAAAGATATCCATGTGGGAGTGGCAGACATCACTCAGGACCTCTGGGAGACCTGTGTCTTTCTAGAGTGGCAGATAGAGACAAGACTGCACATCTTGGAGCATATCAGCTGGCAGTAAACATCACTTGAGATAACAGAATCCCATCCACATTTTCCACCATGTAATCAAACATGTATTTTGAACGTGTAAAAATAAATAAAATAGGTAGACCATAGCCATCCTCCTTGGAAACTGCACCCTGAAAACTAGAGAAGCTGTTCTGCACAACTTCACATACTCAGCTATCCATTTTGTGCAGTCTAGTACAACTTTGCCCAAAATTTATTCCAACTTCAGTCTGGAAATGAAGTTGAAACTCTGAGAAACTAAGTTATGTGTGAAATGTTCTTCAGAATTTTGGTAATTCCTGGTATGAAATGAACCTTGCAGGTAAGGAAAAGAGTTCTCTTTCCCTTCACTGTACATCATTATTTCTATTACCACTCCCTGCTGAGTTATACATTTCCTTCTGAAGGGTTAACTGAACCTCGCACTGGCTTTAAATCATCTCTATCTGTAATGAGGGGATACTGTTACATTTCTGCATGGAGGAGAATATTCTCATTTCTCACAGACTATACTTGTCATGAAGGGGGAAAGCAAACATAAACAGGGAGGGAAGTGGTACAGGTGTCATTACTCCAGCTCTTTTTTCCCACGAATTACCCTCAGGATCTCCCTGAGGCCAGGCACAGGAACTTTAAGACTGCCTAGTGACTGGAATAGAGAGGGAAAATATTAGTCCAAAGCAGCCGAAAACCTGGAAAGAAGGTACTTGAGAGCATCTTAATATAAAGTGCATGGGCACAAAGCATTAAATTGTATGGCTGGGGATCTGTAAACCTGCAGCCTTAGGAACACAAAATAAATGGATGCTGTAAGCAAGGCTATAGCATCATTCAGCAAACAACTTGGCAGCCATTTCAATTCAAGAGCCAGGATGCGATACTCGGGGAGTGCTCCAGCTGCACATGACTGCTTTTATTTGTACGGCTTTGGCAGTATAGCTTTAGCAGTCTGCCTCCCTCATTCCTCAGTTTGGTTGCTACTACTTCGGTGAGTTTGTTAAGGAATCTTGTTTACTGCTTCCAAGCGCCAGATGATCTGTCTTCAGTGAATGTCAAATCTCTCTTACTGTCACTTCAGGTTTTGTCCCTCATATATGTGACCATATAGTTGCATGGGGCTGTTCACACTTATTTGTGCTGTTATGTTTTAAACCAAGGGAATACATTAGAGCACATCTAACTTACGATACTGTTTTAAGCTGTTTACAGGGAATCAATTTTAAATGGTCAGGTCATCCTGTAGCAAAATTTCCCTAGTATTGGCTACTTGGCAAATTTACTTGTTAGTTTGCATCCAGTCAATGGGCAGATCAAACAGAAAAATGCAACCACATAAATGTATAGACTAATGAGAGAGTTAGGATAACTATATATAGAGGAAGTATATGATTTACATGAAGACTATGACACTGCTACTCAGAAAAGACACGAGCTGCAGAATACATTTTAAACCCTTGTATGATCATGAAACTAAGATACTAAGATAATTGATATCTCCTGTTTATGTGATATAGGGTACTTCCACGACTTTTCATCTTTCACTCCAGTTTGATGGTCAGTCTTGGGAGATATTTCGGGGAACATGGGAGAGAAGACGTGGTACGTGTGGAAAAGGATCCGTCTAGGCTAAATGGCTATTACAAGGTTGCCAAGGTTAAAGATCTCAGTTCTTTTCAGTTTTGTGTTGTTAAGTGCTTTTGCTGAGTTTGGTGGGCATTAATTGAAACAAGAGCAATTTGCAATGGATATAGAGAAAAACTGTTTCACTGTGAGGAGAAACCTGCATTGGAACAGGTTCCCAGCAAGGCTGTGCCATCCCCATCCTTGGAGACCCAGCTGAACAAAGTCCTGAGAGACATAGCCTGCCCTTACAGCTGGCCCTGGATGGAACAGGAGGATGGAGTAGAGACTCTCTGAGTCCCTCCCAACTTGAATTATCGTGTGATTCTTTGAGCCTATGAATTGCTTCTTTGAGGTAACATTTTAGAAGCAAGTCTTTTAAAAGGTTTTACATAAGGCACCTGTAAGGACTTGGAGGAAAAGCACAGACAAAAAGCAGTTAGCTGGAAGCAAGGAGTAGTTACAGGTGAGAAAACTTTGTTTGTGTGAGGCAGGCACTTCTTCTCCCTTTCCATGGTTACTCTTGTTTACCATTCAAATTACAAAAGGCATTACCCCATAGACAAGGTAGAGAAGGTCTATAACCAGTAATTTAAAGATGCTGCTCAAGGAAAAGGTACTTTCTCTTCATATAAGTGTTCAAACACATCAAAAGCATTTGAGCAAAGAAGAAAACTGTGAAGAGAACATCTTTCTTTTAGTGGTATTTTTAAAGAGTGTTGTATTAATGATTTACAACTGCTATGATCCATGTGAGGAGGGTGAACACAATTGAAAGTATGGTACCAGATTTTATTCTTATATGCAAAAGGATGTCCATGAGTATTAGCTCCAGCTTCTGTCATCAGATGGCGTAGAAACTCTTATTTGGCTTTTCAATTTGTTTGTCCAGGGCACAGATCCATTCTGTAAGATGTCCAAAGCTAAGACCCATCCCCAGCCAGGACACTGATTCAAGGAGCTGCCATTATTTTATCTGCTTGGTTTATAATCCCTCTTTCGTTCCCTCTGTCAATCACCCTTTGACTTTTTATTAAAAAATTTATAATTATTATTACTTGTTTCACCATCATGCTTGACTGACTTGGTTTGAAAAGACAGTCTGCTACAGCCTATATAACTGGTGTCCATTGAAAGTGGGGGGAATTAGCTCAAATGGTAGAGTGTTTGCTTAGCATGTGAGAGGTAGTGGGATTGATGCCTGCATCCTCTATTTTGGACCACTCGGTGGATAAGGAATTGGCTGGATGGTTGCACTCAAAGAGTTGTGGTCAATGGCTTGATGACCGGGTGGAGACCAGTGACAAGTGGTGTCCCTCAGGGATCCATACTGGGACTGGTATTATTTAACATCTTTGTCAGGGACATGGACAGTGGGTTTGAGTGCACCCTCAGCAAGATTGCGGATGACACCAAACTGAGTGGTGTGGTTGATACTCTAGAGGGAAGGGATGCCATCCATAGGGACCTTGACAGGCTAGAGAGGTGGGCCTGTACCAACCTCATGAGGTTCAACAAGGCCAAGTGCAAGGTCCCACACCTCGGTCAGGGCAATCCCAAACATGCATGCAGGCTGGGTGATGAGTGGATTGAGAGCAGGCCTGCAGAGAAGGACCCGGGGGTATTGGTGGACATAAAGTTGGACATGAGCCAGCAATGTGCGTTCACAGTCCAGAAAGCCAATTGCATCCTGGGCTGCATCAAAAGAAGCATGGCCAGCAGGTCGAGGGAGGTGATTTGCTCCCTCTACTCTGCTCTCATGAGACCCCACTTGAAGTACTGTGTTCAGCTCTGGGGCCCCCAGCATAAGACATGGACTTGCTCGAGAGGGTCCAGAGGAGGGCTACGAAGATGATCAAGGGGCTGGAGCACCTTGCCTATGAGGACAGGCTGAAAGAGTTGGGGTTGTTTAGACTAGAGGAAAGAAGGCTCCGGGGAGACCTTATAGCAGCCTTCTAGTACTTAAAGGGGGCCTACAGGAAAGGTGGGGAGGGACTCTTTATCAGGGAGTGTAGTGATAGGACAAGGGGTAACGGTTTTAAACTGAAAGAGGATAGATTTAGATTAGATATCAGGAAGAAATTCTTTACTGTAAGGGTGGTGAGACAGTGGAACAGGTTACCCAGAGAGGCTGTGGATGCCCTGGAAGTGTTCAAGGGCAGGCTGGATGAGGCTTTGAGCAACCTGATCT
>NW_008794414.1:1638887-1652173 GCF_000699145.1 Aptenodytes forsteri
TGATCTTTTAAGGTCCTTCCAACCCAAACCGTGCTACGAGTCTATGATTCTATGAAAGTGCGTGCACCATGAAGAAAGGGTCATTTGTATTCTTTATGAAAATGTGGAGATGTGCGTTAGAGTCTAGTTAAAAAAGCTTCTATAATGCACCCATCAACACAGTTTGAATATCCAGGAACACAAATGATTAAGAGTTGGCTTCCTCAGTGTGATAACCCTACAGGCTAAACTGTTTTGGGCTGCAGTGGGTACTACCTCTTGTGCAATCTGATCATCTTTCCCTCTGATCCTGTGAACTGCGAACGTATTTTACATGAGTGCTTTAGGTTACTTCCTCTTGTGGAGGATTTTCCACATGTCTCAATGCTGAGGATTATTGCTTTCCTGCTCCTCTAGTGTAAATCCATCATTGTCTGAAGTGTAAGCTATATGTACTGTCTTCTGTAGTCACAGAGAGAAGAGGAATTTAATTTCCCCAGACCAGTTTTTTTAGACAGTACCTCAGGGACAGTGCTGCTGAGCAGTGCCAAATGTGTTCTGTGTCTAATACCTAAAGTGGAGATTTCCAATCCATAGGCTGTGAGCACAGAGAGACTGACATTAGGAAAAAGGAAGGCTTTCTCAGTGTTCCTCCTGGTTTCAAACTACCAACCCCCCCCAGTTCTGCAAACAAATAAAGATGGGAGTTGCAGATAGCAGGACTTCTTATGGATCTAGAGTTCAATATCTAACACACATTAGAAAGAATGGGCACATATCAAGAAATGAGGATCTGCAGAAAGAAGTCTGTGAATGCACAAATTGTTTGAAATCTCTGAACTTAGGTGCAGTACCCTTCCTTCCACTAATTGAAATGGAAACCTGAAAAGTGCTAGCTGTTAGAATCAAACCCTGAGAATCCAGGAATTCCTAATTGCAAGATAGTTTTTCTACTTTAAGCTTAAACGTATTCACTTCACTTGCAAAGAATTGTTGTTCTACTTCCAGAAATATATCAGTGATCAGCTTATTAGAGAAGCTGGTTATGCAAGAGACGCTTCCCTGAGACTGCTGCACAGTAACTGTGCATAATGTAGCTGAGGAAGTTGCCATATGGGGAGAAATCATTGGAAACCTGGCATTGGGTGTGAAGTTCTGGTCTGATATGATAACTGAGACAAAATACTTTGGGGAGAGAGAGAGTCTTGTAAAGAAAGGGTCAGAATTAATGATGCAGATAACGAAACTCCTAGCAGTTGCTTTGTTCCTATTTAGAGAATCTGTTTTACTAAACCAGGGTTTAACTAGTGCAAAATCATTACATAGCAGTTGACTTTTAATTATTTAAGGCATAGATTTATGTGGTTATTAATAAAACCATGTATATATATGCTTCATCTGTACTTAATACTAAAATTCTTTTAAAGTGATAGGGTTGTGACTATACAGTACACAGTGCTGAAATGATCAGTTTCAAATTCAAACTGAAATCAAATACTTTATCTCTAGTATTTGTTGTACTTAAGTGAAAATAAATATCTACAAAAATGTAATGCTAAACAATGCTGTTGATTTAGGCTTGATTCTGTTCTTAGCCCTTGCATCATTTTCATAGCTTTTTGTAATAGGAACAATCCATTACAATTGGGAAAGTGCTGGGTTTTGGGGTTTTTTTTCCACAAGCAGAATTTTCTGGAAAAATAGAATTTATTTACTTGAAATTAATATCTAGTTCTAACTCTGGTCTCTACATTTATTAAGCTACACATTCGTATGTGTGAGTTTAGGATGTGATAATATGTTTGAAATGTCCTGACCTTCCCTGTGGTCTTCTTCACTGCTGAGCATTTACCAACATGGGACTTCCCAGCAAAGTCCAGGAACTGTAGTTAGATCAAAATCTGTTGTAGAAAATAAAAATCATCTGATAATAAACATCCCCTGCATTGAGATCCATGATAAAACCCTGCTTCCAATGGAGCTTATGTACAGTATAGATAAACTAAACTTCCAGAGATCCCAGTGAGGTCAGGATTTCACTCTAGAATGATCCTTTGTCAAAGCAACACATTTTCCAATAGTATTTTCAGCCATAGAAATTTATTCATGATTTTCAAACAAAGGGCCTTCCTGAGGCCTAACAGACTTTTCCCCCTCTCTCTCTGTTACTCCGTCTCTCTGTCTTTCTGCCTCATTGTCTCCCTGTCTCTCTTTTTTCCTATTGAATGGCTCCAAATATACACGAGTGAACATTTCCTACTAATACCCTGGAAGAATGCTTTGGATAGCAAATCAGAGAACAGAAATAACTGTATCTACTTGAAACTACTTAAGAAAATGCATTGCTTGCAATACCACCCCTACACAACCCCCCAAACTTTTGATTTTCTAATTAAGAAAGTCAGCAAGTTGAGTAAAAAAAGTATTTTCTAAATAGAAATTCTTTAGAGTAAGGGTATTGTAGTATATTTGTCATAAATCTGGAGTCCTGGATAACGCTGAACCCTTAAAGGATTTCTGTAGTTCAGAAGTTAAATTCATCTCTATTAACATCTACCCTCTGGGATAAAGTAATCAGATTGCAGCTACAGTCACTTGAAACTTTTTCAGCAAAACCTAGAATCAGACCAAACTCAAATATCAGCTTGTGTTTTCGTACTTACCCAATACTTCAGCCAGGTTCCCCACAGTTTACAGAATTTTTAGTTAACTTGGACAAAGTTTTAAGCAAACCTGGGGTTAATTATGACTTCATGTAGAAACCATGATAAACACTGTGGTTTTGTAGAATTTTGATTCAAAACTAGGCAAGACTTGTGGGTTTTGGCTGAGCATCACTGAGTTTCAGTTGTGTGTTAACCAAAAACTGAAAAAAAAAATTGCCTCCAGTAATATTTAAAAAAATATAGGGCATTGCAACTTCACACAACTGAGTTTAATACACTCCTATTTGTAGCTTGGCAAGCTGTCTCATGACTTTCTGTGAACACCTGGTGACAACACTTCATGCCAACAACATGAACAGGCTTTTTTTTCCTTGTGTCTTGAATGTTACAAAGGATCACATCACATTTTAGGATTGTCCTGTTAATCTCTGGACCTGTGACACACCAGCAGACACATGTATTGGTCTTTTTGTGCTTGACATACATACCTTTTGAAAAGAGTACTAGGTCCCTCAAGTTTCAGAGTCAAAACTTCTTTCCTTGCTCTATGACAACTGTTAACACTGTGCCCAAACTCTTTAAAAATAAAGAATAGGAAAAAAAAAATCTCAGCATTCACAGAGCAGTTCTTAATATCTTGTTTCACCACAACTGTCTCTGGAAGAATTTGCTTCAATAAAGCTCCCAGCTGGAGCTGTAATCAAGTCCATCTTTCAGAAACAGACTGACTGACAAAATAACAAATAGCAAATGTTGGTGTCAGTGAGATTGGTGGTAGCCAAAAGAATTATCCTGTGCAAATGGAAAACCGAGACATTACTTGTGTATAGCAATTGTCTAAGGGAATTTAGAAATACAGCAGTCACAGAGAAACTGTCTTTTGAGCACAGATTCAACTAGGAAAAAATCCCATTTGGGATAATATGCCTGAGTTACATAAAGTAAGTCTGTATCTCTATATCTATTTAGTACCTCAAGGCTCATTTGATAGGCATTCTCATTCCTATGAAAAGGCTGTGTCATGCTTGTCTTGCTTAAGAGCCTTCATAATGTTAGAATTTATTGAAATTTTACTTTGTGGCTTCATATCTACAGTAGCAACATCTGCTTAAAATGCTAATTTTTTTTATATGCAATGTTATTGCTGATATGTTCTCACATTGTTTTTGCATAATGTTAAGAGTCAAATGGCTTTACTTTGCTCTTCTCTTTTCATATATTTAAAAAACATCAGTAAAGTTTTCTAGCAGCAAAACATAGCTGACAGACTTTTGGGAGGTATTATTCTCATCTCTGTGGCTATGGCTTCATAGCACATTCTCACGTAGGACAGCTATGAGGCATCTTGCTATGTTCAAATGACTCAATATAATGCCAGACTAGATCCTAAAATACTTGCACTTACATTAGTGTGGTGCTCTGATAGGGTTAGCACACCCTGGATTTTCTACAGAAATTATTCTTCAGGGCCATCCCATGCTCTCAGTCTGTCCTCAGTCCAACTGGGTATCCCTAGACAGCTTTACATTGCACTGCAATCTTTTTGCAGCAGGGTTATAGACATTAATTGCCTCTTGTCACATCTGGTTTCACATCATTGGCATTACTGTAACAGCATATTCTGAAGATTGTAGCAGAAAGTGAGACCTGCTGACTGGATCAATATTTTTATCAATTTAAGAAGTGCATTTGTCAATAGTGGCTTTGGCTAGTACCAAAATGAACCGTTGAGGGACCAATCATTGTAGGAATATGGTAAGTATTGATATAGGTTTGACAAAATTCATTAGTGGATGACTTTTATCTATGCTGTGGTGTCAATCTTGAATTAGAAAAATAAATATGTAATACTGGCAAAATGTGAGCTAATGCACCAAAAGAAGGAGATCTATTTAAGAAGGTTTCCAAGGATGTTTATTCCAGGAAGTGCTGGCATGATCATCTTCTAAGATTTGATCTTACGGCAAAGCCCCTTTCTGTTCCATTTACAACGTCATGCACAATCATGCATCGCCACACAACACCAATGTATTAGAAATGTGCTTCTGGCTGCCTGGATTAGGACCAGATCCCATTTCCCCTCCTTGACACTCACGTGTTTGAACACTGACTGGCATCGATAGCTTGGCTGTGATTGCACATTGCTGGGTGGGTGTTTATGAAAAGTGGCCAAGAAGAAGAGAAGATAAACAAAGGGGCAAGAAAATAGACAAACTGGTAAAAGCATTAGCAAAGACTTCATCCATCTGAATAAGAGGCAAAAGATGTAGATATCTCAGTGGAGGAGCTCTGCAAGGCCTTGTGTCTGTAGGAGAGGTAAATTAATTTATTTATAAAAGGATGTGTAAAATGTAAGGAACTGGAATCATCAGCTGATTTTTTTCCCATTGCAAAGCACACTAACATGTTATTTGCCAACTCTTTTATTTGCATGTGGATCTTAACCTTGTCAGTTTTCCCCTGTGTAACAGCTTTGATGAGGAGTTTTGTAAATAACAAAATTTTTTCAAAAATACAGGATTGAAAATGTTGCTTCTTCTGTACCTTCTATTTTCACTAGAGAAACAGGCTTGCCTGAATTTAAAGATATTCTGTAAAGCTACCTAATAATATTTATGAGACATAAAAAAGATGGGTTGGATTCAGATGGTGGTCTACTCTCAAGGAGCATTATCAAAGGAGAGAAACAAAAACCAAAGGCATATTGACCACCCACAATTCTAGCCTCTGATTCCAGAGACCAGACCCTCCTCCCTAACCACAAGGAGGGGAGGCAAGGGGACAAAAGAGTACACACGGTAGCTTTGTTCTACTTAACTTACAGAGGTAGACGGACAACTCACTTATGCACCCTCAGCCTTCAGCTTCAGCTTTGCATTGACCAAGGCCAGCAGTCTTCAGTTTTCAAGTCTTTGACTCAGTACAGCTTAACAGTTTAAAATCATAAGAAATCCCTACAGGGTCAGCCCAGTCTTGGCTGTAGCTGGTCCCCACCAGCAGCAGTGGAAAGGAAATTCAGGGGGGGCACAAAGCCTGGCTGCTTTCCATGGCTCATTCCCCTGGTACTCATCCAACACCCACGGTCATGGCGGTATGGATGTTAGAGGATGCACCCTTACCTAGTCCCTCACTATCTGTTTATATTACCCTGTCCCTTGTTGAACCTGCTGAAGATTGTGTCTCTGTCTTACACTCTCACAGGAATGAGAAAATCAGGTTTTATTTCAGTGTGACATGCCTCTCTTCTGAGAAAAACAAATGCAAGATCTGCCTAAAAATTGTCAAGCAGACATCCAAAAATAAAGGGCCCTGAATTGTTTCTAGTCACTTAACAGTGAAAGACAGTGAAATATGCACTGGAAATAAAGGGTCCCAAGGCTGGGGTCAGTCCTTTTTAATGCATTTGTGTACTGCTCAACATAATGCTTGGCCCCACAAATCTGTCTTTTCTCCCTCCAGTATAAACACCATATCTCAAACTTGTCAAATAAATTCTCCTGAGGACTGAAGGACCAACAAAAATTATCTTGCCTTTCCATCTGGTTTTTCTTCATTTTGCCTTTTAACATACATGCAGCAGTAATGTATCATTTACATTTGCACATTAACCCAAAAGGTAGAATAAAATGTAGGAATTCACTGCACACCCTGCTCCCTTTTGGGAGAGGATAAGCAGGCAAAACACACTTAATGCAACAATTCTCACAGCTTTGTCCTCTGAGACCCTTTCTTTCTGGAGAGTTTGCTCTGCTTGAGTGCTCCCCTCTCATCAAATACACCTATACTCCACACCCTGCTCTGCTCCAGACCCTGCCTGCCATGATCTATTCCAGCTCCGTTACAAAAATACTTTGCAATTCAAGCTTCAGCAAAGACAACTTTGAGCCCATCCAGCCTAACTCTGCCAATTCCTACATCCCAGCTTAGCCTCTTGTTGGCTGCTACACCAGCCCTGAACTCCTTCTGCAGCCACTGTCAACCTTCCTCAAAATATTCAAGGGAAAAGTCTCTTCCTCCTTCACCCCATACCAGCTCCTTATAGCTCGGTTCCTGGCTTGCATTGTCTCCCTCTGGAAGGAGAGGGCTCACCAGGGCCCCTTAAACCAGAAAAACCTTAAGCAGAAATACTTAAGAAGCTGCCCAGATTAGACTTAAATTTAAAGAAGACAGGAATCACTCTGTGGGTAAGGCATGAATGGGGGGATATAAACAGTTTCGGTGGGAGATTTTTCATGTTTTATTATAAGCAATTTATTCTTCATTTGATACATGAATGAGATGTCTTATCTTATCATAATAGCAACTTTGATTGAATGCAATGATCCTCAAAAGCTTGCAGAGTGGAAGGCAAGAGGATGATCAGTACTCTGCAGCTGAGAGCCTCCTACCATGATGGTTTGTGCCCCTTCGCGGCTGACAAAGCAGGAGTCAAGGAGGATTGGCGTAAGCTCTGAAATGCTTCAGGCCCAGCAGAAAGAGAGCACTATGGGTTGAAATCCAGCTGCTGTTTCAGACATCCTATGACATCAGGTGTAATACTCATCCTTTCATTAAAATGGCCATGCTTTCGGAAGTAATTTCCCCCACACCAGCACTACTAGGACAAGGCACAAGTCTGCCAGAGCTAGCCAACAGGGCTCAGCAGCAGCCGGGAGCAGATTATGAGAGAAAGGTGGTGGAAAGGGGAGAAGCACATGTGATAGCAGTCCCAGGATCCTCTCACATTTGCTGGCATGCTTCACTTTGGAAACATCCAAGCTGCAGGATGTAGCTGAATCTTGGTCTGCAAATAGCCTTTATGTGTGCAAGGATAGCAGTGAACAACGGTTGTTTTTCTGTGGGTTTATCAAACATCATGGACACTCTTCTGTGAAGGAGTTTTCCTCATCCCCAGCCAGAGGAAGTTCATCATAGCACTTTTTATCTTCTGCTAAAGCTTTGAGTTTTAGCTACTGTTGCAATGCCAGTGGCAGGGTTTCGGCCACTTGGCCTTCTACAACAAATCTGATATGCTTTTCAGGGGAATTTTCGGCACATAAAAATGGTTGTTCTGGGTGAGACCAAACCAGTTACACAGGGAGCTGTGTGAGTGCAAAGAGCTCATGTAGTGCTACATGCCCAGAAAACTCCCTCAACATTTGGTGATCTATAGGTCAGGCACTTCTGGAGATGGGGGTCCTTGTATTTAATAATGGCCAGAGGACTTTTCTTCCATGAATTTGTCTAATCCCTTTTTGAACCCATGCAAACTTTTGGAGTCCACATCACACTAAGGAATTCCATAGTTTAACTGCTCATTGCATGAAAAATATTCATCTTGACTGTTTTGAGCTTGACTCCTGGCAGCTTCATAAGATGACCACCAGTCCTAACACAGGAAAAGACTGTGAGCCATTATCCTTGGCTTTTTCAGCGGTTTTCATAGGTCTTTATATGCTGGTTTTGTCATCTTTTCTCCAGGCCAAAGAGAAAGATCACACCATATCCAAAAACTTTTGAACATCCTTTCCCACCTCTATGCCTCTTCTCTAATCCTGTTATTTTCTTTCTTGAAAGAAGGGGAGAGTGGAGGGGACCACACAATGTCCAAAACATGAGTGCGCCATGGAGTTATACAGTAACATGCTGATGTTTTCTAGTTGTGCTCTATTCGTCCTGTTCCCACCACTCTTTTTGGTTTGGTTTGCTTCAGTTGCTGGTGTTTTTAACAGAATTACCTATTTCTAACCCAAAATCTTGTTTATGCATGAAAACAGTCAGGCTAGAGTCTATTGCTGGGTAGGTGGTGCTGGGATTCTTCCTTCCCCATGTGTACCGCTTAAATGTCTGTTTATTCAGACAGCACAGGCCTCCATTTCTCAGGTGAGAGAGTCATTTCTTTTTTAGGCAAGTTTTTACAAAGGGAATTATCTGGAGTAAAAAGAAGCACACTCAGTCCTGTGTAAATGAGTGCAAATGGAGGCAATTAACACTGCACTCACTCACTTCTTTTTGTGCCTCTCTAGGAAAATCAGCCTTCAGGATCAAATTCTGATGCATAACGCCTATTAAATTGTAGTCCCAGCCAGCAGATGCCTTCCACCCGGCTCCTGAAAGGGCATTGCCCATAGCTATCCCACAATATCAAATAGGACAGAATAAGGTGAGATGTTATTCTGTTCACTAAAGTCAATGTAAATATAAGACAGGAGTCTTTTAAGATACAGTTAGAAATCTCTCTGAAGTTCCTCCTATGGCTAAGAATGTTACCAGCAGTTCAGCATAGCAAATCCTAACTGTGCAAGAAACCCTAAATCAGAGGACTGATTAGGCAAAGCCACTCTTGGTTGAAGGTCATGTGTCAATATTACAGCACTAGGTATAAGCATGAAAGCTGGAATATTTGTTAAAAAGAAATACAAATGGAAGAGGCATTCAGCTGACTTTCAGCTATTTAGCGAATTCCTGTGCTGCATCCATATTATTTTTAATAGTAATTGATAGACTTATCTTCCAGTACTTTGCTATCTTATGTTGTAGCAAAATTTCCCATGATTTAAATTATGCATTTTATGACACAGTGCATCTCTTTGTTTCAACCCAAAGTTGATCATGTCATGGAGTGCCCTCTGATTTTTGTCCTGAGCCACTACACTCTCACACTATCTGTGCCACCTAGAAATTAAGTGATTGGAGCTGCAAAAATTAATCAAGATGTGGTTTTATCAGGGGTGGTATTCTGTACTTGCAGGACTGGAAGCTGAGATAAAGTGAGTCTCATCCACAAAAGCACAAAATACACCAGTGAATGACCAAATAAAAGAAAGCAAATAGTATATTTAGTTGTTAACAGAAGCTGAGCAAAATCTCATTATTTTAAGAGGAGTATTTCAAAACACACCTTTAAAAACAAACTCAAGGACAGCAAGCAAAAACTAGGCCTTATTGTGCTTTGCATATTATTAAAATAGCCTGACTAGTGTAATGGAAGTTCTCCTCACTTTCTCTGTGTTTTTTGGTTTGGTTTTTTTTGTGTGTGTGTGTATAATGGATTTGCTTGGCTGAGTTAAAGTATGAACCAAACTGAGTATAGCAACCAACAAGACCGTCAAGTGCAAGCCATGATAATTTCTGTCCAAAACCTTCTTTTTCACTTTCCCACCATCTAAAAAGCATAAGGAACACCTAGGAGTTCCTCTGATCTATATGAAAAAGGTCGCAGATAGATTATAGAGAACAGAGAAAGGGGCCAAGTGAAAACCTGTGCGTCTGCCCTTCATCACAAACACATATGCTCCAGGTGGCTTTAATATATGGTTATGCATACATCTAGAGAAATAATCTCGCTTCATAAACCCCCAAACTGAAAGACTGCCTAAGATATAGAATAATTCGATACTGGTATATGCATTTTTTACTGTCCAGAACTCATTGTAAATCATCTTGCAGTGTGCACTGAGAAATGAATGGTGTTCAAGGTGAGAACTCGGAGACATTAATTTGATACTGTATCTAAAATATTGCACCCTCATCGCCATTAAGCAATCTATAAAGGATTGAGTAGTTCAGCCAAATAACCTTGGTTAACTATTACAAATTATCGTCCATTCTCTCATCTTAGGGCTGAAAAATAAGGATGAGTATCTTGCTAAAGATCTTTAAGTTGCGGTCATTTTGCAGACCCTGTGCAACAGGCCATTCAGTAGAATTAAGCAAACAACTATGCTTATGAAAAAAACACAAGATCCTTCATACCAATGTGTGGAAGGACTTTTTTTTTTTGGTCTAAACTGAAAGGCAGTGGGAAGACATGGAGACAGATCGCCATCAGCTCCTCACTCCACAGAAAAGGAAGTTTGCGGTCTGTTAGTCCATTACAAGCCATATAAACTGCCAGCTTGGCTGGATGTGTGCTCTTGTGGGGAGGGGATGCAGTGCTACTGACTGTCCATTTCAGCCTCTTCCATCAGTCGTGTTCTCCTCATTTAGGAAGTAAAATAGACACCCTACCTCCTGGCTGGCAATCCCAACTTCTAGGAGGCTTTTGGGTAGGGGAACACTCCATTTCCACTCCCTTCATTTCCATGGGAGGGAGTCAAAACTGCATATGTATTGGTAAATTGAGTTGGAATGGCAGTGCTTATTTACTATAGATAGGCAATTCTTGGTGTACATCAAGAATTTAAAGTGCCAAGGTATAAGGCCATGATTAAATGGGCAAATATTTGGAAAAAAAAAAACAAAAAGAAAAATTAAAGAAATGCTGGAGGACAGATAACGAGTGACACACAAGTCACGACAGGAGGGAGGGAGGAAGGGGGGGAAGAGGAAGGAAGGAAGTAAAGGGAGGGAGGGGGAGGAAAAGAAGGAAGGAATTTTTTTATCTGCTGTTAGAAAAAATCTGAACAAATGGGGAAAAAGAAACAACCAAAGTGACACTGTGCCGGTGCTGCATGGGGACAGGAGTGGTAAGCAGCTGCTAACAGCTGAGGCCATTCTTGCATAGCCAGCACTGTACAATTGTACCACCTTGTGAAGAATTTAATTTCCTTATCTCAGAAGGAAATGGATACAAACCTCTGGAACATAACTTTTTTTTTTTCATTTATGAATGCTGAGGTGAAGAGAGTATTAGAAGAACGGTAACATCTCTAAGACCTGGATCAGGACCCATTGGAATAGGAAATGAAATGTTTAAAAGAACTTTTACAATTTCATCACACAGTAGATTGAGCAGAAACAGCCAAAGCTAGCAAAAGCACAACATGATTTATATCCTGTAGTTCAAGAGGAGGCGGTGAAACTAATAGCAAGTTTTTGGCAAAGGTTTTTGATATTCAGTAAGGACAAAGATAGTGGTGTTAGAGGACAAATAACTCATGTTGCTGTGGGTTCTAGCAAATAACCACTGGACTGTGAGCTCAGCTTACTGTGGTAAATAGCAATAAAGAATGTGTTAAAGACCTTATACAGAATATCTAATATTGGTAAGCAATATTTGAGATAACCTCAAGGAAGGACATTCATTTCAGAAAAATGTGACCAGCTGCCTTAACAAAAAATGCCTAACCATCACCTAAACAGGCAATGCAACATATAGATCAAGATCAAGCCAAGGCACAGAAGAATTAACTCTCTTTCTCGGAGGCAGATGTTGAACTGATGCTGGAAGGGACCTCTGACAGTCATCCCACCCCTCATCAAAACAGGGCCAACTTTGAAGGTAGAAAAGATTCCTTAGGGTTGTGTCCAGTCAAGTTTTGAATATTTCCATGGACTGAGATCCTACAGCCTCTATGGGCACCTGTTCCAGTGTTTGACCTTCTCTGTGAAGTGCCAGCAACCAAGAGAAAAGGCAATTCACTGAGGCTGGTTTCAAAGCCATTTGACTGGGAGGAAATTGAGAAGAACTTAGGTCTGAAGGATACCGGCAGAAGGGATTGACCAATGTAAAGGCATTGTCTTTTGCGGTTTACCAGTTTCCCGCCGTTTCATAGGAGACGTGCACTCTTTCAGAAATGATTTTGAATATGGCTTAAAAGAGTGTCTTGCTCCGGAGCTTACTGAAATAACTTGCGGAATTTCCCCCATTGCATTTACCTCTTGATCTTATCCTCCCAGTAGTAAATCGCATCCCCACATAAAGTGAGATGCTTCCTCATTGTCTTCCAGCATTGGCACACCTGGAAAATGGATTGCCACACAAGCAAAAATCCTAATGAAAAGATGGGGCCAGATTCAGTAACAGATTCCATGGGAAGCAGAACTATGTGAAAGCACTTGCTTGGCTCCATTTTACAATTGACATAAAGTTGTCCATTTTGGCATAACTGAACTGATGAAAAAAAAAAAGAAAGCCAGACTATGCATGGGAAAGAGCATTTCATGGTAATAAAAAAAGACCTCCTTGGTCAGAAAGCAATTTTGGACTGGGGACTGGCTGATTCAAAACTGCAGACCTGAGCAAATCTGGTGGAATACTGTTTTAATTTGTATAAAGGGGAAAGCAGAAAGGAAATACACAAAAACCTGCTGCATCCTAGGTCGGTAATTTTTGTGAGCTAGGATGATGCTAACTGCATACCCTACATGCCTCCATTATACTTGATCCACAGAGGGAGCAAACGTGCTGCATCCCTGACTGAAGCTGCTCAGTGCTTTCCCAGAAGCAACAGTTGCCCAAACTGCCAGCCCTGCCGCTGTGTAGTTCCACCCCTGGGGACTCACAAAAATGGCAAAAAATCAAAATAGCATGCACTGTAGACTGCTTTGTGAAGAAGACGCTGCTTACGGGACAGGGTGCAGGACCACAAAACATGGGACCTAGCCTTTACTGCATGTCAAGTCACACAGTTGATCCCACCACAATTGGCAAAAAATTGCACTTCTCTTTCCCTCCCGCTTCCTTGGCACCACACAGCTCCTCTGTTTGTCTAGTGTTAAGCGAAACAAGACCCCCAGGTCATATGAGGCACTCGGTCCTTACTGTAATAGGAATGATAATATCCCGGGTGTAAAATCTGCCAAATGAACAAAGGACAAAGCAGATACTTTTGTTTCAGTGAAAAATACCAATTATTCTTGTGTTTCTTAACCACACATTTATCTCCCTCTTTTTTCTTTTTTTTTTTTTTTTTTTCCCCCCCAGGGGAAGGGGGGGCC
>NW_008794414.1:1652359-1668452 GCF_000699145.1 Aptenodytes forsteri
TTTTTTTTTTTTTTTTTAAAGTGAACTGCCATGCTAGCGGTTATTGCTTTGCCAATAATGTCTGGTTCTGCCTGATAACATCAAGCTATGTAAAACAATGTAGTATTGTCTACAGTCCCCGCTATTATAGTAAGTTAACAGTTACTGTAAACAAAAGGGCTCTTAGTAAAGAAGATGAACCAAAGATATATTTTGAATTAAGCACAAGGCAAACACTTAATATACGAGAATAAATCTTCTCCAGCTGGCTAACATTGCAGGAATAGTTCATTCTTTCAAAAAGATTGCATTGGGTTTGCGCTGCCAATAGTATACACAGAGTCATTGTTTCAGTCTCAGCAAGAGAGTTATTTATACACTTTGAATGAGCACTGCTTTCTCTAGAGCTTCTCTTAAACGTCACAAAAATCATCCATCAAAAATCATACAAAAAATATGAGGTTTTATCATAAGGTTTGAGACTCATTTTCTCCGGTGGGGGGCACTAAGGCTTATTTTTAATAGATCTTAAGGACAGAAGGGGAATATTAGGTCACACAGTCATCTCTCTTGTATGTCACAGGCCATAAAATTTCTTCCAGCTACTTCTGTATGGAGCCCAATGGCTGACATTTGGCTAAAGTGTGTGCCTGGAAGGTTTGCAGTCTTGAATCTACCACTTTTCTCTGTAGCTGGTTCCAGCAGAAATCAGCCTCACTATTAAACATTTGTGTTGTACTTCTATTTGATTTTCTTTGGCTTTGATTTCCATGCTTAGGTTCCCATTGTGCTTTTCTCTGATCCCTTAAAAAGCCCTTTAATAACTGTTATTTCTTTACCATCCAAGAACCCTGAACCACCTGAATACTGTGTGGTTTTGGTTCACTGGTAGTTCTGAATAAAGGCAGGAGAGGGAAAGCAGAGAGGGAGTTTTGTCTGGAATCCAACTAAATTGTATTTGCATTGTTTTTTACAAAAATAAAAAGTTGTTTCATCTTAAATAGAAACATTTTGATGTTCAGTTCTGTTGTTTCAATTTGAAACAACTTTCAGCAACTTTCAACTTTTGCAAAATGTGTGCGTGCAAGAAAAATCACCCCCCGAAACCCAGAAGGAAGTCCATTATTGGATTCATGTTACTTTTTTGCATTATCCAGTCTACATTTTTTCACTAGAAATGTTCCAGATTAAATAAACTTGTCTTAATCAGCACTTACATATGTTAAGCACTTCAGTTTTTAGTATTATGGTAACTTCCCCAAAGTGTATCTGCTACAAAGTCTCTGCCATTGTTCTTAACCTAATATATTTGATGTAAAACATAAAATGAACATTACTAAGAGAAACATTAACTGTCCTTACTGTTTCACCAGAACTAGAAGTCTTTTCAGTGGATGAGGAATGGTTTCATGAGGGTGTTATCCTGTATTTCTTGAATGAGAATTTTTAACAGTTAGCTAACATGTCTTCAATCCAAAAAAGTTGATTGAGCAGTGGATCTTACAAGTAAAAAATACATCTGTATTTGAATGTGTAAGAGTGTCTGTCTTCTCTGTATAGTCCTCTCACACTTTATAGTATCTATACAACAATAACCAGGCAGAAAAAGATAAGATGAAATTTGGCTTTTATTTAATGCTAAAAAATAGCTCCCTGTGATTTGCAGGCAAGAAGACCATTAAGGAAATGTTTACATTCCAGAAGATCTCAATGTTCCATGCTTCTGATGTGATTTTCATACATGTTGCAGAAACCACTATGAATATTCATCTTAGGCTTCCCATTCTTGCTTTCATTTAGGAGGATAAATCTAACTTGCATCATGGGAATATTAAAGGGCAAAATAGAGCTCCCTGTGATTTGCAGGCAAGAAGACCATTAAGGAAATGTTTACATTCCAGAAGATCTCAATGTTCCATGCTTCTGATGTGATTTTCATACATGTTGCAGAAACCACTATGAATATTCATCTTAGGCTTCCCATTCTTGCTTTCATTTAGGAGGATAAATCTAACTTGCATCATGGGAATATTAAAGGGCAAAATAGCCACTAAAATGCTATCAATGACATCTATGTCATTTTAATAGAAATATAAAGAGCAATTGCCATCTTTTCTGCAATCATTGCGCAAATTATGATATTTTCAGCTCCACTGATCTGCTAGCATGCCTATTGGTGTTACATCCAGCATTAGCATCCCTTTATTTATGAGGGTGATGGTGATATACGCCTAGTGAAGCTTTTATTTTAGCCAGCATCAGCACATTGCAATCAATATGGTCTTATTCCTTCTGCGATCCAAATAATTTTACTACTGAACTTAACTGGCAATGAAGAAAAGTAGCATTATCATTGTTCAGTAGGGATCCTCATACACTCTACAAGTATTTGCTTTAGGATCAGTGAAAAAGTAGGAAAGCTGCCAAGAGTATTCTGGCTGGCAAGTCTTTGGGGGCTTATGAAACTTCCCAGACTTCTCATTTTTCAAGAAAAAAGGCAGTTTTGAAAAGTTTAAAGGGACCTGCAGGCTTTATGGAGCTTTGTGATAACTTTTAGAGGGAGCGATTTCCTATCAGGGAAAGAAAAGTTACACAGATAACTTTCTGGGTAACCTTCCTAGGTCAAGTAAAAACCTTCACTGTACCGACCTCAGCTTTGCCATCCTCTGACGTACAAGTGGCCAAGTTCCCATGTGGTTCATTAGAGACGGACCCACCGGACCTACCTGCCTGTGTTTCTCATGGGAAGACCGGCTTCCCTACCTGATGGTGGCATTAAGCAAGCCTAATGTTTCACCAGATCTGAGAATATTTTCAATGGTGAAGAAAAAGCTTGATAACGATGCTACATTGCATTCCTAAATTGTGGACTTTTGCAAATCATCTGGTTTCTGTATGGAAATAAAATTGCTGACCAACAGAAAATACCGCAGCAAGAAGTGGAATAGGTATGTCTATGGAAGCAAAGAGATGAATTAAAAAAGTAGGAAAAGGATTATTGCAAGCCTCTTGCTAATGCTGTGTGATGCATCTACACAGTTTATGAGCTTAATCCGATTAATAATACAAAAAGATACCAGTGAAACAGAATTCCCAGAACTCAGATGTACATTTTGGCTTTGTTTAGTGGTTATATGTAACATCAGCTGTTTGCTTTTTTCAACAGGATGAAGCACCTGAATACACTCTAACTTCTACAAGCCCTTGAATTATTAAATATTTTTCTTATAGTCTTATGAACTGGATGCTGTAATCTCCAAATCTGAAAAACTCCAAGACCTCACAGCTGCTAAGGAGAGCTTGAAAAGATGAAACAGCTGAATGAAAAGATTTCAGCAACAGCAATGGAAATAAGAACAAATTTAGTTCCCTCCCACCCCAAATAATCTTACTAAGAGAGCTGTAGTAGTTTGTTCAGCTTTTCTGAATTCTGGATGGCAGCAATACAATGCAGCAGTAGGAAATGCCTCTCTGCCATTATATATGCACAAGGTAAGCAGGTGAGCAGGCGAGCTAACATGTCTTCCATCTCTCACTTTGACTGAAACAGGAGTCTGGCATGGCAAATTAAAGTCCCATTGAAACAGAGCCACTGTGAAAAAAACAGAGGAAAACCACTCTCAGACTAGTTCTGTCAGTGCAAAGCTTTCATTTTTTAAGTAAGATTTTATATTAAGTGTTTTTACCTTATAAATAGACAGGAAAAGACACAAGGGAGACACAAGAACAGAACAGCTTAGTTATTCCTAAATAGTTTCTCTTCCTCTTCTTTGCTTTCCTGATCTACTCCCCCAATACCAGGCTGTCACTAACACTCAAGCTTTGCTCTGCAGTCGATACACTGTGCAGCACCGTAGCGCATGAAGGCTTTTGAATTAGTGCCCGAGTCAGGAGGTGACCCAAGAACAAGTCGTTCAAGTCTAACCTCCCCTCCTTGCAAGGTGCTAGTCCTTCTGGACAAATTGCTTTCATAGTCCAAAAGTAATTTCTCCAATTAAGAGCTAATTTCCCCTCTGCTGTACCTATTTTAGACTATCACACATGGTCCGTTGTGGCCTCCTAAGTATGATGGCAGAACTAGCAAAGTCATTATCCGCACAGCGGTGGAAGCAGAGTGGCAGGGCATTGCAAGGGAGTCTCCAGTGACCACGTATGCCGTGCCACACTGGTTCCAGTGGGATGGGGGCAGTTCCCCCAGGAACAGGTCACAAGTCTCTGTACCTTTCAGATCCGATAAAATACAACTGTTGTTTTTTTTTTCCTTTGTTAACCAGTAAGAATTTTTTTTACTGCAGATAATGCATCCACTGAAACTATTTAGATAGCAGCAACTGATAATTTACTAGAACAGATTCTTCGAAAAAGACAGAAAAAATCGATAGAAATATCTCTGCTGTATTGATTAGCAGACGAGTATTCATATTACCAGACATACAAAGTAATTTAAGCACAGGAGTAAGAATCGAAATGGATTGATATCATTAGTTAAACTGGATAGCATGATGCAAGAAACAAAATGAATTTTGAGCTCTTTAGAGGAAGTAGTTATGCATGTTCTAGTTTTGAAGCAGAAAGAAATAGGATTTTAATAAAAAAAAAGTTTAAGTGAGCCTGTTTAAAATTGCTTCAGGTTCCTGACACAGCATCACCAACAGTGGCCTGGGGGCAAAATTGCCTTATGCTGACTGCAACCAGTGTCGGAGGGCCCCGAATACGCTGGGGCTGTCTACTCTGAAGTGCGTGTAGCCCCAGCCGTGATCCCCTGAGCAGATGATGGGCTGACAAGCCAGCGGAGATGAAACTGGGAAGTGCAAACACTGGGTAGCTGGCCCCGACCTGAATGGGGTCTGCGTTGCCGATGCTGGGTGCTGCGTCCCTGCTGTGAGAAACTTCACTTCCCCCAGTGGAGGAATCCACAAACCTCCATTTCAAAAGAGAAAAACTCTGAAACCCCCTCTCAAGGGGTTTCGCTGTAGAAGTATGACAACCTAATAAACAGAGCTCAGATGAAATATGGTCCACATCTGTAGTCATTTTATAGTTGACCAAATGTGCAGCCTGGAGTTTGTATTTGCTAGAGCTAAGATAATAACAGGCCTGAGAACTCCCAGAGGTTGTTTGCTTTGATTTGCAGAATGTTTGTTACACCACATTATAATCAAAAATTGGGTATATCTGCTGGTAAAAAATCTCATGAATTACAAAACCAAGGTTTCTGCCAATGTTGCTTTATATTAAAAAAAGGAAAAAATTAACAGATTTTTTTATGAGGTAGCGAGGGGTTTTTTTGGCTGAAATACCCTATGGCTCGTGCTAGGTTCAGTAAAAGAAAAATATTTTTTACATAATAAACTACAATATGCTTATCAACTTGTTACCTATGATTCAGATCACCAGACTCTACAGTTTTAGGTAGGTATTTTGTAGTAGGGTAACTGCTTTTAAGTCAACATGTTCCACATTTCCCACCTGAATATAATTGAAACGTGTCACAAAGAATCCCTTTTCTGAAATGATATTTTGAGGACAACATCTCACATCTGCAGAGCTTGTACTACAGCATAGAGCTGTGATCTGCTCACAGATGAATTATCTTATTTAGATGTGGCTACATACCACTAACCAGAAACAATACTGACATTTTTAATTTAATGGGTATGATTGCAAGTGTGCTTGTGCACATTATCCTCTAGTGGTTAAATAATTTAATGCCAGATTAAAAGGAGCTAGTGACAGAAGCTTACAGGTGATAGCAAAAAATGGGAGGGAATCAAATTAAAGACATGGGATGGCAAATTGCAAAAAAGACGATAATGCAGCAGTCTGCTGAGTATCTGAGATGTTTATATTCAGGGGCACAGGACACAAACAGGAGAGCATATGTTGGAGCTAAACCTAAGCATTAACTGGCATCTGAAATTTGGTGGGACAAGCGACAGCAAAAGAGGCTCCAGGTTCTTTTTCAAGGCAGTCACAGGACATCTTAAACAGCTTACCAAGAATGTATATGCTGCTTCTAGAAGTCAGATAAAAGTAAGAGGTAGATTGGTTGAATGAAATAAAGAAGAAAAGAGAAGAGTTGGTTCCACCGTGTAGGCTGATCAGAGGATGCAGGTAGGAACACCAGGCAATCGCAGCGGCTGGGAGAGGCAGTGCTGCAGAACCGGGCAATGGGAGATTTTGTTACCTAGCTATCCATCTGTCCAAAAAGCAACACTGACCCATCTCGCAATATATTCACCCCCGTTTGTTTTATAGAGAGAGTTTGGAAGTTGCTAGCAGTACAGGCAAATTTTAAATTTGATTCTGACTAGTAATGAGGAGCTGGCTGGAAACCTGATGGTGAAACATAGGTAGAAGTGGCCACAACAGGAGTAAATTAGTATGAGAAAGAAAGGCATGAAAATGGCAGAATAAGGAGCTGGGAGTCCAACAAAGTAGTCACAGCATCCGAAATACCACTGGTTGGCCATCCTTGTTCTATGTGATTATAAGGAGCAAAACAGACAAATAATAAATAAAAAGCAATGAGGATAAAGTACTACACTAAAGGATAAGGATAATTCTTCCTCTGAGGAAAAAAAAAAAAGCATGATAAATGTCAAAAGCAGGGTGAAAAGAAAGGTATATAATGAAGGATGACTGTAAAGAAAATAATGATTAATAGGAAAAAAAAAAACCCAAACAAAGTGAAAAGCTCAATTTTTTTTTCAAAATGCAATCAACTAGAAGCAACAAGGCAGTAAGAAAGGGTTCAGGAACTGAAGCAAGTAGAAAAGGAAGACAAAGCCTCAAAGAAAATCTATTCCTTAACAAAAAAGCGCAGAAGTCAGGTGATACAGTGAAAGCTGAAGTATTGGGTGCCTGCTTTCTTTCAGGCTGCAGGAAGGAGATTAGTCTTCACCAGACACTGTAACAAAGTAAATAGGGAAACGGGGCAACACAGACCAGAGGAGGGTAAAGAGTAAATTAAAGAATATTTAGACCATACAGATGTATTCGAGTCAGCAGTGCCTGATGAAATCCATGCCAGGGTACTTAAGGAACAAAGCAGCTGGCAATGATCTGAGATCTCACACAGACCAGGGAGAGCAGGGGAGGTATCGGAGGACATAGTCTTAAAAAACAGGAAAGGAAGAGGACCGGAATTACAGGACAGTCAGCCTAATTTTGATACCCAATACAAATGTTACCAAAACCCAGTGTCTTTATAGACACCTATAGAGTAACCCTTTCTTACTGCCTTGTTGCTTCTAGTGGATTGCATTTTGAAAAAAAACTTGAGCTTTTCACTTTTTTGTGGTTTTTTTTCTATTAATCATTATTTTCTTTACAGTCATCATTATATACCTTTCTTTTCACCCTGCTTTTCACATTTACCATGCTTTTTTTTTTCCTCAGAGGAAGAATTATCCTCATCCTTTAGTGTAGCAGTTTATCCTCATTGCTCAAACCTCCTCAAACCTCAGGATGAAGTTATCAACAGTTCACTTCAAACTGAAGGGCATCTCACACCGAGAGCTGCAGGAGGTCTCCATTGCTAATAGTTACTTTCCATTTTCTTTTTAAGAACTTGCTGCTCCAACAGAGAATATGTATCTGAACTTCCTGAGCACAAGCAAGCTCAGGAGCATTGCCAGGATCAGAATTCAGCTCATTCTTGATGAATCCGGGGAGGGGTGGTCTGAAATCTTTCACATGAAATTGGATGAAGGTAGATGCAACATGCTATGTTTCTTGAGGAGAAATCAAATGCACAAATACAAAATGGGGAATAACAGGCTGGGAACAACCTAGCTGGGAAAAAAAAAAATCTGTGGACCCTACAGGATCTCAGACTACATCCCAGAATGGGGAGGAATTCTTATCAACCCAATATCTCACTAACACCTTGCTAACATTTTTATCACCTAGCATATATGTAAGAAGGAGGTTGAAAGTGTGGGCCAAGACAGTAGTACTGTGAAGAAATAGAAGTCTCCATGCCACATAGGCACAGAAAAATGGTGCAGAGCTTTATTGCAGAGACCTCTCAAGGGTGTCTAGAAACTAGCTGGGTGTAGCAGCTTCTTCAGCCACTGTTCAATCAGCTCAGTAAGTGCAGGTGGTCTCTTCCATGACAGATCAAGAAGATGAATTTAAGCCATTGCATTGGAAACATTTTCTGCACTGGAAACATTTTCTGGAAGTGCTAAAGAGCCTAAACCATTGGTTTCAGGTAATAAGCAGGTTAGATCCTGCAGCCTGGGTACTGTCTCACAGCCTGGAGTGATACTGCTGAACCCATATAGAGAGACTGGTGTACAATAAGAGGTCTGAACAGGAGATGCTGGAAATGTCATGTTAGTACCCAGGCTGAGGCTTACCTTAGGATGAAGAGCTCAATTGCCTAACTGAGTACACGTTCCCTAAGATTCAATATAAGGGCACATGCAGAAAAAGAAAATCCTAAAAACCTTAGTGTGAGAGGTATTAGCAGCAGTGTCATTTGCAGGACCCGGGGAGCAACTGCTCTGCTTTGCTGTCTGCCTTGGAAATCCGAGATGATCTGTAGGGTCCTTTCCAGGTTTAGGCACCACCAGTGAGGAAGGACATAACAAATCAAAGAATAAAGAGGAGATGAACAAGAATGAAAATAAGATTGGAGTGAGGAAGTTTTGAGGAAAAGAGAGCATAGGGTAGAGGTGTTTGGGAAAGAAGTTATACCATTTTCTTTCAATGTGTAAAATGCTTTAAAAAAGACAATGGAGATCAGTTGTATCCTCTGGAGGTAGGCGGTAAAGGATAGGACCTAATTTTGCAGCAAAAGGGACTGAAGATGATATTAGAGTAAGGTCAGGAAAACAGTAGGACAGCATCTCACAACAGCTACCTAAAGAGCAAATGATGCGGAGGGCCTTGCCCTCGTTAACCGGCTTCCTTTTCCCACCCCTGCAAGCCCTTGCTGTGGCTCCGATCAATGCCAACATATGACATTGACTGAAGGGCTCCAAATATTTGTCTGTCTGCTCAGCCCGTGTTTCAGTTGGGTAAGGACGCAGAGGGGGAGGAAGAGGGCTGCAGCATGGTTGCATCCCTGAGCTTTTGGGTTGTCTGAGGGGGAGGGAGAAGAGAGTGCAGTTTGGTGACAAGGCAGTCATCAGTGAAACAGATGACTCCTTTGCCTCTTTCTCAGGCGGTCGCAGAATCTCCATCCTTTAGTCTTTCCCCTTCACTTTGTATTTTTCCTAATTCACATTTCTACCTCCTTTATCTTTTTCCTTTCTGTCTGTTTCCCATTCCCTTTTCTCTCTTCCCTCACCACTTCTTCAGTTTTTTTGGCTTCCCTAACAGAGACTCCACCTTGCCAAGTCTTATTTTGATTGTATAGTTGTGGTGGGTTTTCTCTCCTGCAGCTCTACTCTACAGCTGGGCTCTGCGCACATTTTCTCTGCAGAGCTCTCCAGCCAACAAAAACATGGACTTCTCTGAATTGTTCAGCACTAGGAAAGACGAGACTAAGTCAAGGAGAAGCATGATGTGGAGAGGGAGAACCAGAGGAAAGTGTTCCTTAACGTGGAATATGCCTGATTCAAGCAGAAAACTTGGCAGACCTGACCAAGAAAAAGCAGGATCAGACTGCCCAACATCTGCTCAGTATTACCTAAGGGCCAGCAATCAAGAGGTGCTAACATCTAGCACACACCCTTCATTGCTTTTCAGCAAGAAACCAGCCCAAACCCTCTGAAGGGCACCCTTGGTGCCATGTCTTCCCATGAAGGCAAGCAACAAGTCACTAATTGGATCACCTGCCTGGAGGTTAGATGAATGCATTGATGCGACTATTTTAGGAACTTCAGTCTGAAGGAGGAATTTAAACACAGAAAAAATCATTTGAAGAGTAGTGTGGCAGCTACTGGGTCTCAGGAAAAAAAGGAAAATGAGGAATAGGTACTATTAACAATGAAAGAAATCAGATATGCTATTACAGAACAGTTCAAATGGTCAGATAAAAAGGCTGATTATGTGGTCTCTTAGAATGAGCCACCATGTAGTTTTGATCATTACCAACTACTTTCTGTCACAGCAGATAATTTCTACTTCCGAGACATGACTAGAATACTTTGTGACAAACATTTCTGCAGTCCAGGCTTCAATTTCAATCTTAAAGAGCTCTGTTTTCCAAAATAGCATGTCATTTCACAAAGTGCTTGGACACAAGCAAATCAGCTACTTAGATGGCTACAGCATGAAACTGCTGTCTGCAACTAACTCAAATACTTTATACAGTCAGATAGAGAAAACCTCCAAAGGTACTGCATGTCATTTTACTACTGGATGGCTGTCCTGCATGGGATAACAAGGCAGGCCACGCTTTCACAGCTGCAGAAGTGATGACCTGAAGGAGAGGTAGAGAATAGTTTCACCATTATGCCTTAAAATGCATAGTCCAAGGTGATCTCTGCATGCTGACCACGAGTGATTTCTTTGTTCTCCCACATTTACAGATACATAAAACAAGTATCAGAAAACTGAAGCAGGCCACAGACATTAAGAAAATCCCTTGGATATAGGATTAAAAGAATGCCTATTGAAAATATTGCAGGCATTTGTCATTAGATCAATATTTCTACTGGAGGAAAGAAAAAAGGGGCAAGGAAAAAGTAAAACACCCACTATTGAGCACATCTTACACTCAGTGCTGATGGCGAAAGGAGCAGCAGCCCCTCCTAAGAACAGTCTCTTAGTCTATTTTCCATAAATCTGTTGGGAATCTTGAATCAATAGGATCTTCTGGAACACCTGAGGGTTATTAGACCCCTTTTCCATCATATTTTTTTTTTTATACTGGCTCAGTTTATTTAGGCTGAGTGTGTCAGTTTGCATATCTGTCCTTAGAACTAATCTGAAATAATGATGCAATAATGGTTTTAAGGATAGGCCTTTTTTGCCATATAAATCTTTTAGGTTTTAAATTATACAGTGGCCCAGTGGCCCTTTAGAGCTCTTCCACTCCCTGACTGATAAGATTTAAGTCCCTGAGGTCCCAAATGAACTGTGCTGTAGCATGCATTATGGCTGCATCACAGAGCAATTTTATCAGGAGTAGGAGACACAGCAGAATTACACGTCTGTAGTGCTATCAATAGGAAGTGATGACTCACCCAGCTAGTGCTTTCAAAGTGGCAATATCCTATACAGTGAAAGCATGTTTTCAGGGTGGTAAGTGACCCCATTGTCAGGAATAGGTGAAGGAGCTTTAGCAGCAAGAAGAAGAAAAAAATAAGTCTTTACACATAGCATCCAATACTTCTGATACCTGTGGAAAAAAACTCATTTGTGTTGTGAGTTTGACTGTTAAATTATGTAGAGCTTTGCAAGCACTATTGAAATGATTCTTGAACTGAGGTGTCATCCTTACAAAACCAGTTCGTGTCAGTCTTCACAGAGCTCACTGACTATAGTCTGATCATATAAACACAGGCTGATACAAGACCTGGGACATGTTCATAGAGTGTTGTGATAAAAGAACAACCTGACTCAAATGAGTGATGGGTAATACTTAGAACAATAGGTGAAAGGTGCTCGTGGAAGTTAAAAGAAAGCGTTCTCAGTACTCAGAATGAATCCTAAAAAGGAATGACACGATTTGGTCGGGTGCAAGCCAATCTATTCTGCCATTCAAAGGCTTGGGAGGCTATTTATATGGAGCTCCAGAGACAGCGTTTGATAAGCTTAACAATCCTTATGGCACCCTGCCAAATCTGCATGAGGCAACGGAAATTCAAGTTGCTCTCAGCTTTCTAGAGAATAGATTGGATGTTAAGCAGTGCAAAGCAAAGTAGGTTTCTGCTATATGTCTAGACTTGGATGGTAAATGACTTTTTTGAAGGTGCATTGATTAGAAAAATGACTGCTTGCCCTTGAGTCACTGCCAACCTCAGACTGGCTCTATATCGTTGATGAATACTGATGCAAGAGGAATGAATAAACTTCTGCAATAACATTAGGTCTACAGTGTCACTGAGAACTTTTTGAAAGGAAGAAGAACATGTGGATAATCTACTTACCTAAAGAAAAGGAAAGAAATAAAAATGCAGTTTAAGCTATCTTGATATATAATAAACAGTTCAGTGGGCTCTTAGAGGTAATGGCTTCGATTTTCAATATATCTTTGTTAACGGACTGATGTTGATTTCTAAAAGAGTATGGATCCTGACTAAAGTTTCTTGGGGTTTTGTGCTGTTTACTAGGATTTTGTCCTCTAAAGTTCCTCTGGTGTTTAGCAACATGTGTGCTCCATGGGAGAAAACTTTCCCCTAACCAGCACTCACTTTTCTTCATTACGGAGTCATTCTTTTCCTTCTATGAATCACACAGGGATTTTGATGCTCTCTTTGAGAATTTCAGACCTTTCCAAACTTGGCTGATGTTGGACAATGGATTCAAATGTCATCAAGTCCCTGGAAGGCCAAGCACATACACACAGACTGAGAGCAAGTACATTTTGTCTGCGTAAGAAGCCATCAACGAAGGGACTCCTTGCAATGCTGGATTTGCCCCTAGCCTTTGCTGAAACTGCTCCTCAGCCTCTGGCTTTCTCCCTAGTGAAACAGCAAAATGATTCAAGAAAACTCTAATTCCGAAACTGCAGCTGTCAAGAGGGATATATGTACAGGCTTTATGTTAGGTACCAATAAAAGTAGCAGACCTTTCTTTGGACCAGAGCTTTTACCAGCTTGCTTGTAAACCATTATGAAAAGGTCAGTAAAAAGCTGCAGTGCTCAGGCCAGACCCACAACTCAGATCTGCCTCCTTTAAAACAACAAAAGCCGAAGCAGTGGAAATCCAGGGAAATGGCAAATATAATTGTTTAAGAAAGATGGTCAGAGAGTGCAAGCAAGATAAGAGCAGTGCACCAAATAGAGATGAGGCAAATACTAGGTCCCAGCTCCTACTGAAGCCACACAAAGGGCAGACTGGCACTGTCAAAGAGATTCACGTCTCTTCTCCTGATCATCTCCAGCTACATGTTCCCATCACCCATCCTGTGCCAATGCCTGTGTGATCGGAATGAATCATGAAACTAGTCCAGTCAGAAACACATCACTTTTTCTTATTTTTAGGCTGGTTTTCAGGCAGATCAGTTTACTGAACCAGTTCATTGAGCATCAGGATGCATAGTAGAGGTGGCAGAAAAGAAGAATTGGGAATGCATGGCCAAGGTTAGGGTAGTAGAGGTGGCAGAAAAGAATTGGGAATGCATGGCCAAGGTTAGGTGAGACAGGCTCCACTTCAGTTGACTTAAGGCCATCATAAAATCACAGCCTAAGCTGTAAATACTTGAAAAGCTGGAAGATATTTCTTTCAGAAGGCAACTGTGCAGGACAATGCAATGCAGGCAGTGAAACGTATGGACATCTGGGTCCCAAATAATGTTTCTGTAGACTGGGCAGATACAACACTTAAGCTAAAGAAATCCTCTTTGATATTAACATAAATAAATTAAAGCATTGGAAGCTATTAACAAAAAAGTCACTTAAATAATTAGCAGCTGACTTCAGTGGTACTAAGGGGAAAAAATCCAGAATAGACTTTATTCCCACACCTTGACAGAACTGATCTAGATTCTCAACTCAATAGAGAAAGACAATAGCCTTCAAAAACTAACTTCCTGGCAGGTCAGTAGTGCAGAATTCAGAGCGGGTTTTCTCTGTAGCTTTAGGAAAACACCATTTCCTAGGAATTCCAGCTAGTGGGACAGCAAACGTGACTTGAATCCCAGGAGTTTCTGTGGAAATGGCTGCATATGTACAAGTATTCGTGGGGTGAAATTAAGTAATTCTCTTCAGGTTTTCTAAGCAAAACATTAAAGAAAAAAAAGGTGCAGGGCTCAGTAAGTCGCCCAAGCCATGGACCATCTCCTAAATAAGTGAGAAAAAGCTGCAGATGATGATGAATGATTATACAGCAGAGCCATACTGTTTCTTTTTTTTTCTTTCTTTTAAAATATCCCAACATATGCACATATTTGATAGAATCATAGAATCATAGAATCATTGAGGTTGGAAAAGACCTCTAAGATCATCGAGTCCAACCGTCAAACCAACACCACCACCCACTAAACCATGTCCCTAAGTGCCTCATCTACTCGTCTTTTAAATACCTCCAGGGATGGGGACTCCACCACTTCCCTGGGCAGCCTGGTCCAATGTTTCACCACTCTTTCAGTAAAGAAATTTTTCCTTACACCCAATCTAAACCTCCCCTGGTGCAACTTGAGGCCATTTCCTCTTGTCCTATCGCTTGTTACTTGGGAGAAGAGACCGACACCCACCTCGCTACAACCTCCTTTCAGGGAGTTGTAGAGAGCGATAAGGTCTCCCCTGAGCCTCCTTTTCTCCAGGCTAAACAACCCCAGTTCCCTCAGCTGCTCCTCATAAGACTTGTTCTCCAGACCCTTCACCAGCCTCGTTGCCCTTCTCTGGACACGCTCCAGCACCTCGAGGTCCTTCTTGTAGTGAGGGGCCCAAAACTGAACACAGTATTCGAGGTGCGGCCTCACCAGTGCCGAGTACAGGGGCACGATCACTTCCCTACTCCTGCTGGCCACACTATTTCTGATAATAGAAAATTCTGATAAATTATATCTTCTGTTTAATAGTAGCATGAAGTTCTGAAACCAGGAAACAAACATGCCTCTTGTGGTGCCTCTCTAAAGCTTCTTCTTCAGTGACACAGCTAAACTAATAGGTCAATTTCCCTGCCTATGATGCAGCTACCTTTCTTCTTTGACAACCAAGCTAGCATCCCTGATAAGGCAGTTTCATCCAACTTGCTATTTCTGAAAAGTACATTTTTTGATCTTTGGGTAGGGTCAAATTTGACTAATGCTAGCTAAAAAAAGGGTCCCCAAGCAAAAAAATTACACGCTGCTACTGTTCTCACTCACCCGAATACATTGGCTCTGCACTGTAATAGCCATGTGGTACAAGAGAAACATTGGTCCATACTAGGAATATATTATATTAAGCAGAAAATACAGTAAGAAGAGAATTTGGAAGAGTAAAAAGATACAAATGAAGAGCGTGCTACATACTGTTCACTATAGTAGTCTCTATCCAAAGGAACTCATAATTGAGGGCATTTATTGTAAGAGACAGCTGAGACACGAATCATTGATACCAAGAAGTTTAACCAGTCTGCTTAACACTAGCATCTGTGTGAGATGTTGGGCCAAGAGTGCTCATGTAGAATCAAAAAAAGAATATTACCTCTACATTTAGTGAGAAGAAAAAACTCATGGAAACTGCCTGGGGACACATACCCACATGAGAGATAAGTACTGAAAAACTGGAGACTGAAGAAGACTCCCTAAAAGAATGACTAAATGATTGGATGGGATAACCAACAGCAAAAGTTTTGAGGGGTACAAAGCTTAGCAAAGAGATGGTGAAAGCCTGTGATTAGTCACGCTGCCATGCTTAGATTTTCCAGTAAAGGGAAAAAGAGAAAAAAACAAGACACAATTTTATTTTCTTTTAAAAAAGTGGGAATGGGAGTAATCAGTGGATAAGTCACTAAGAGTTAGGACAGAGCTGGTTTCTTAGATGGACATGAAGAGGGTATTCTTTGACCAAACATTTGGGCCTAGATTCAATGACAGAACTAGGCACTTTGAAAGTGTGATGTATCTGATCCCTTTTAAGTACATACTTTCAGAAGAGAGATTGTGCCGTACCAGTGCCTGTTTCTCCACATCAGCTATCAAAGTGTGTCCAAATGACCACCTGGGAAACTAATGGCTACCACACCAGGTATCATTCTATAGTTATGCTTCACTTCAGAAAAAAGATACCAGGAGATAAAGCCATATTTGTAAATTCTGGCCTTACATCCTGTGAACACTAAGAACTCAAGAGAATTGTCCTAAAGGGTAATAGTAGCAATTTCATATCACCCATTTATTTTCTGCATATGTGTTTCCCCCGTACATAGAAACAATTATGAAAGCAGGCTTAAGAATATTCTAAATCTAAACAGGATGAGAAACAGTATAAAGCAAGCACCTTTCTGCTTCAGGGGAAATACAGATTATGTGGCTGGATTTTCTTTCCTTTTTTTTTTTTTTTTT
>NW_008794414.1:1668559-1685692 GCF_000699145.1 Aptenodytes forsteri
CTTCTTCCTAAATACTGTGCAATGTGTATCTTAAAACAAATGTTCTTCCACTCAGGGAAGAACATCCTCAGAGACACAAACTCCTTATTTAAAACAAATTACACTTTGATGGCTGCTCTGTCTGGCTGATCATGGAGCTGAAATATTACTTTGTAGGCAAGCCTTGGATCTAAATATCGTTGTTTAATACCACTTTTTCCTTTGGGGAGGAGAAAAAGAATAACCTTACAAAATTCTTCAGCTCACCTTGAGTGAAGGTATGTTTAATCTTGGGGTTTTTAAAACCAGTTGTATGACATGGAAATGATCTTAGATTTTGGAGAAGGTTTTGTTTTGTTTTGTTTGTCTGCTTTTCCCATTTCCATTGTCTCCCACCTTTCACCTGCATCAACACTTCTTCCTTCTTGATAATCACACTCCCATTTAACTGCTAGCCTTGTCACCTCTGTAGTTAAGTGAAAAATGTGTAACAGTGCAACACCCCTTGAAAATAATGGATCTTTTTGCATGGAGGAACTCATAAATGAGCTACCTCTGCAAAAATAAATAAATACATAAATAACGGTAGGATGATCTGGTCTATGTGCACAGGAACGGATTCATTTCACTTTATTACATATTTGTGCAACCTCATTGATTGCTTTCAGTGTCTAAAAAGTTGTGAGAGTCCAAACTGAAGTTTCTCCATATTTGAATGCTGATTAAAGCTTCCTTTTAGCTGGATTCTCTGGTGTCTAAGAAAGCTGATTTTACAGCCTTTCTTTACAGGATAACTCTTGGGGGGGTTCTCACTTTAGGAATTACAGTTAGAAATTGAAGAGTTCTCTTTTTCCTGTTGTGCTGCCTTTTTCACAAAGTGCAGATGAAGGTATTTATCTTAGGAAGATATCTCTTGGGTCCTGGTCCCCAGTCATGCAAACTGGGATCTGGTCACAATTTCCTATGGCTCCCTTCTGCCTCGTTTTCCTTCCACAGGATACTGGGCTGCAGAAGAATACGAGGTGCTCAGTTCTGAGTAGGGACTTCAAATGCATGCTTTGAGATCTAGGCACAAATGTTAGCAGTGGAGTGGCAAAGGAGAGGAAGGTGCACAGAGAGAAAAGCACATGCGGCTATAGTGTCCATACTGGATACCCTTGCTTCCACAGGAAGTGAAAAACGTGAAAAAATCTACAGGCAATCTGGAATCAAGTAAAAAATTGTCTTGAACTAATCTGGGCAAGAGTGAAGCTGGTCAAAGAGGTAAATGTAAGAATACGGAGGCTGATCTTTTTCTTTTATTATAAAGTGTCCACTACCTGTGCTTCAGGGAGAAGAGAAAAAAGCCATAGTCTGGTTATGGTTTCTGTCTAAGTCTGTATCACCAGAATATGGCAGAGCTGGAGAACACAGCCTTCTTCCACTTCCCCAGGAAGATCTGACCAGTCATCAACATATTTATCACTTACAGGTGAGGGAATGGCAGGTTCTTGTATCCAGACTTACATCTGTCATCTGAACATGACAGTCTCTCATTCTCAGTGGAGCATTGCATTCCCACGCATGCAGAAGATCAAGCTAGGTGCTCTAGCCTAGCTCTGAATAGATAGTATGCATCATAAAACCGTATGGGTTGGGTGCAGTGCAAATCTACTGCTTCTAGTTGCAGAGACAGCTCAGGTGTAGGCTAATGTGTTTGTTATATATACTTAGGGCTGTGTTTCCTGAACTTCTCAAGATCTTGGTCATAAAAGACCTTGTAGTCAAAATCCAGTTTTCTGTATCAATCAACTACAATTCTATCAAGAGACAACACGATAACTCCAGTTCTCTGAAGTAACACATACGAAAAAGTTACAAAAGTCTCAACAGACTTGGGATATGGCAGGCTGAAAGTAGTTCAGAGGTTGCTCGCAATTAGAACATGGGGCTTGCTCTTAGAGACATCTTTTGCTATTAAAATAAAACACTTTTTAATTTTAAAAGTCTTTGAAATCCATCTATCTATCAATATATCTGCCTAACTGTATATTCACCTACTTACCAACCAGCCTGCCTGTTAGTCAAACACATTATATTGCAGAGGCTTTATTTTTTAAGAAGGGGAAAAATGAGCACTGTATGATGTTCTGAATCACTTGGTTCACAGAGGTCTAATCAGAAATAGAACTGAATAGCAAAAAATGAGCCAGTGAAATCAGAATGGCTTTGGTTGAATAACAGGATGAGGACTTAGAAAAGATGGCTACGCAACTAAAATGTGCATCAGCTTGTAATACTTGATCCTTCTCAACAGGAAGAGTTCTGCTACAATTATGGGTAGAGCTATATTTGAAAGACTTGAATTTCCACAGACTGAATGCATCAATCGGATTGTGCAATTTACAGAAAAAAGCCTGAATATCTTATTTTGCGAGGGTGAGACAGCTTTGGTAAGTATCACAACTATCACTGCATGATTGCTAGAACAGCACTACTTGGGACAAATGCAACTGAAGGAGTCTATAGGCTCTAGACAGCTTTTGATATACTGCTGCCCATCAGCATACAAAGTTGCAGGAATGACCTATTCCTTACTGAGAACAAGGACTGACAAAGGCAAGAAAAGCATAGGTGGACTTCAGCAAAGAGTGCTTCTATTCAGTGTTCTTCCGGAGCGATGGTAGCACAAGTTTGGAGATGAGACAATAGAAAGTGGAGGGGGAATTACAATGACACTGAGTAAAGCAACAAATAAATGGAGCAGCAGTGATAGGAAAACAATTCTGGTATTCTGGTATGTGTGTTTTATAGCCAGTGTGAGTAGGAGTGTTTCTCCCACCACACTGATGTGAAAGCAAGAAGAGTGTCTCATGCCAGGGGATTAGCAGATGAAGCAACTGTATTTCGTATGATGACTTGTGCTCTGGGACTGTCAAGCTGCTGTGGGAGCTGCTCAAAATTTGTGTGTCAGCATGATTGCTGCAGTCCATGACTTACATCCCAAGGATAAAAAAACATTTTGGGTTACATTATCTACAGAAATACAAGTTGTCCTTTATTCTGTGAAAGTTGTTTTACTGCCTTCTTTACCCTGTGTTCAAATACTTTCTAGAAGCGTTTTAACTAAGATCTGACATATGTGAATCATTTTCTCATCCACTCTCCAGAATAAATTATGTGTGCAACACAGAAATTAGTTTCCTGTTAGATATAAAAATGTTGTTGTTAAGGAAAAGCTCCCTTTACATGGTAAGAGGGATGTGGGATGTTCTGCAGCAATCCATGTGAGCTGGGGACTTTTGGGGTTGTCCAGCAGTTAGGCTGCAACATTGCAGTCTGACTGGGAAGTACCTATGATGGCTATAACGGGACAGCTTTTTGAACAACCAAAAATGGCAGACACTTATTCACAGACGCCTCTTCAATGTGGCAAACTAGAGTCTGTGAAAACTCCTGAACCTATATGCTGAGTCGATTGATGTAGGGACTTATATCTGCACACAGAGACAGGTGGTGTTATGGCCACAACATCCCCAGAACGTTCTCCTTTACTTTCAGCATATGCTTCAGCTTCGTTTTAAATACTTGGTTTCTTTTCATCCACAGACTGAACTTATCCAAGCAACGGGTCACACTGGCAGTAGTGGTAGCCCATATGTGATGTCGATGGCAAACCACTGTCTGCGTACTGACTAATTTTGGTTAAGAGCTGAATCCACATCATCTTACAGGATCTCCTACCGGTTGCTCATAAATTCTATACAATGCAGGCTGGAGAGACAGACTCCACTCGTGCACAATGCAGAATTGCAACTTTTTCTAGAATTCAGACATCTAACATCTTATTTCTGCTTTGCTTTTCACATTTTCAGTGTTTGAAATGTCCAGGGAAAGGAAAATAGAATAAACTCTTTTTCAAGTAGGCAAGAATGCAAAAAAAAGCTTTAAACCAAAAAATGTTTTCTAAAATACTGTCTGGCTTTTAAACCCAAATATCTTACGGACAATTAGCAGCTTCATTAAGAAAATACAGGACTACCCACAGCACAGGTCAATTAGCAGCTTCAACCAATCTGTCATCTTGCTGAAGAGCAATTTTCACATCCAGTCCTTTGATGGATTATCAGATTATTTTTTCAAAGGAGGACTTTATGCATAATGATAATGGCTAGTCAAATGACATGAGCACAATTTATCAATGACTCTTCTTCTTTTATAGCGGACAATCTCAAAAGCCTACACAACTGCTGCAACCACTTCAGTGCAGTTTGCAAATTCCACCGTCATCTTTCTGCATTTCAGTCCAGCGGGAAGAAAGGAGAGATGAAAAGTCACTAAAAGGGTTAAAATATCCTGGAGATCAGGAAGCAATTCTGTTTATTTAGCTCATTTTTACTATAAATATTTAGAAGAGAAATGTATAGAGAACAGGATGAGATAAAATTCCCCATCCAGCTTAAAAAAGTTCAAGTGCAAATAGCCAATGACAAGATAGTAGAGTAATGATTGAGAAAGAACTTCTACAAAAGCATACAAAAAGCCTTGGCTGAATGTGATCATATTTCAGTCTTGGACACATGCTTTATTCTTATAATACAGGAAGCTCCTCATCATGCTGGCCTTCACACAAAGGCAATGAAAAGAGAAACATTTATTTTAAAAGCTAAAACCCACTGTATTTAGTAATACAAAACACCTAAGAAGAGAAGACAGAAATGTCTTAAGCTCACATATGACTACAATTGTTTTTCAGCAAACAACTCCATTTCAAAGAACAGTTCAAGACCTCTAAAGAAAAGAACTGATCTGGAGAATGATTTTATATTACTTTCATAACATGCATTCTATGAAAAATAATTGTGTTTCATGACCCACTAGTTCTAATAATGTAATTCAGTCCAGAAATTTGCACGTATATTATACATTAATATGAGAAAAATGAGGTACTACAAACAATTGTGAAAGCTGCAGATTTTTATTAGTATTGACAAACCATATAAAAACAATGCCATTTATATATATTTTTCAGATAACTCAAGTATTTAATGAACACAGTAGTCTTAAGAAGACACTGTTCATAAATGGACTCATTTCATAACTGAGTTATAACATATGACTGTCATACAGTAAGGTCCATTTTATTTTTTCCAGGCACTGAAACAGTATGAAACTCTTCCTTGTTTTATTCTTAAGAATAATTCCACTTAAATTAATGGTGATGTGTATAATAAGGATTAATTTGCCTCCAAGATAGTAACTTAGGAAGTGATCTTAAATTGATCCACTTTTGACTCTGTGAACATTGGATTAAGGCTTGTCAGATCATCTATTAGCCTTTTAAACAAAACAAAACAAAGCAAAACAAAGAAGTTTGGGGTTTTTTTAATCTGGACCTACAATAAAAATAGGGATATTTTCATCCTACTGGTCTTGTTGGACACTGTTTTTTATCATAGCATTAAGACTAAGACAGGCAATTGTCAGCATCTTTCAAATCTTTTACCATCTGAAATGTGCACAGCAGTCTGGGAGGGCAGTTCTTCCATATGAAAAGATTCATAGCTGTTTGACACTTTAATGAAAGTTAAGGGGGAAAAAACCTGCCTAACATAATGAGCTTGGTTTTGTACCTTTGGCAACTGTACCTTTAGGATGGGGTGCAAAGCCGTAGATGGCCAAGTTCTGATGAGAGCGTAAACTAGCTCTTGCTTCAAACCACTGTGCCTAAGGTCTGAGACTCCTTTCAAGACAGACCTGAACACAAGGTCACTTCAGATCCAAACAGTTGCACCTGCATGCACAGCCTTTTCTGCTTATTTTCCCTGGAACCCGTTTATCAAGAGCTTAAGCGTCCTTTTATCTCCTATATGTATTAGTTTACACATACGTTCTGGATTCTACATGTAGTGTCTTTGAAAACCCTCTACCATGTTGGAAAGCGAAATAATTGTATTAAGGTTGCTTCTCATTAATATCATATTGCTGCAGACTTACCAAAAGATTAACGACAATGAGAAAAATGTATGAAAACAAGGATGGCTGGGTTGCATGATTATCTTCCTTGTATGATAGAATATTTTGCATTCTGTTTGCACTATTTTCAGAGATTATTTTCTTTATTTTATTTAAAAGGCTGTATGTTAGTTCTGAATGTCTGCATCTTCCCCCCTCAAGGAAAGACCTTGACAAGTCCATTTTGGGTTTTGTTTTAGTTCCTGATGGTCTGGGTAGTTTTTTAAAGCTTTGTTCTGAAATTATCCAGGAAAAAACTATTCGACAGCCCTTGGAAATTAACACTGTTGACAGGCAAATATTTCAGGGTCAGAACTGGATTAAAATTCAGAGATCCAATTCGTATGAGTTAGCTGTTTTGTTGCTGAGCTTTAATAGCAGCTGCATTTGTGATGTAAAGTTAAACTATATTTCCATTTATATCTTACACAATTGATCTAGAACTGCCGGTCCTTTTTCTCCCCTAATCTTCCCTTTGTTTTTGTCTTTGAAGATACAGCTCTGTTAGAGAACATTAATGTAATTTATTCATGTGTAGCATAATATTTAAAAGAAATTACTGCTTGGCATGGAGAAAATGGATGGGTGCTTAGCAATTCTGTTGAATTGGCTCATCTGAGAGGTTACATAATTGATATTTACTATTATTTTTTGCACTTTCTTGAATTTTTTATGTGAAATTTAATCACCAAACCAGTAAATAAAATGAAATTAAACCAAACTGAAATATAAATAGATCCACCACCTGGCAGCTCATGTCAAAAGGTAAAAGTAAAGGATGTTCTCAGTTTAAATATTTATACAAGGAGTTTTTCTGAGACAGCAAGTGTTTTTAAAAAAGGTCAATTTACAGCACATTTTTTCCAAACATAATGAGGTTCCTGGAGCTTAAATAATTTCATGAATTACATTTATTTTGACGTCTCAAGGAAGTAGCTTGTAATGAAGAGATGCCCAAACAAATCCACCTACAATGAACTGAAGAAAGTATCAGCCTGGCTTTGACTGAAGAGATAGAAATACCTTAAAATGTAAAGAATGGCCTATCCATTAGTCATTTTGTTTTCATAAATATTCCTTGTGTGCCTTTGAAAGTGCAACCACGTGGTTGAAGGCCAGCACATGTTGTAGCCCAGTTGAAATGAATAGCAAAATTTGTTCCGATTTCAGTAAGAAAGAACTTATTTCAAGGCCTTCCAGTGATTTAAGCTGGCTGAAATGATTTAAACAATTAACAAAAAGGGGGAATTTGCATATCGTGTCTCAGCAAGGCATGAAACATTAATTTCCATGAAAACTTTTTAAATCCAAGAAGTATCTACATAAAAGCATATGTTCTTGTATATTCTAGAAACACTGAAAAATACCAAAATGATAAAATTATATTAACATTTCAGAAATTACTCTCCTGCAGAAAAATAGAAACAGAAGCTCTGTTCCTTTAAAAAAATCTTCCTCTTGGTTATAAGAATAAAATGCAAACACCTAGTCCTTAAAGACAGAACAATTCATAATGCTTTTGTACTCCTCTTCCTTAAATGTCATCTATGCCAAATAGCAAGCAAGAATGATTTGGGATACATTCCCGCTTTGGAAACATAAAAACAGTTAGCACCCAGGTTTTCCTATTTCATTTTAGACATCAATTATTTCAAGATTCCTAAAAAATTTATGCTAACAGGAGGAAATGAATTGTTTGGAAGAAGGCTGTGCATGATAAATAAATGTAGATTTAATATCATCATACTAAGTCACAGTTTATAGAGTATATATTTTATGTGGGGTTGACAGCACCAACTAGACACAACTGTCTGGCGCTTCCCTTCTAAGACTAGTTTCAGTTATACACAGGTCTCTCTATGGCACAGTTTGTGCTATGCTTTGTGTTGATCTTATTTTTTTATTTAAAAAAAATAAAATTATAAGGATCCTTTCAGTATACAACAAGCCACCACTAACGATCCTTCCAGATCGTGAGATATAGTAAAAAATCATCAGCATCAACTTGTGAATACAATGCAGACAAGGGACTTCATCACAGCATGGTGGTGAGGTTGACTCGTTGGCACAAAAATGTAAAATGCGACTGCAGGACTGCCTGGAAAAATAAAGTCAGATAACAGACCTCCACATGTCGTTGACTGAACTAAAGACAGGGTATCACGGAGGACTTTGTGGGGTATCATAGGCTTTGGGTGTGAGCTTTGGAAGAAAGGCCAGGTGGCTGCCTCTGTGCCCATCCTCAGCTCATGGGCAAGGGAAGATAAATGAACAAGTTGTTACTAGCATAGATGTGACTTGGCTTGTTGGAACAAGGGGCCATTTTACTCAGGAGAGAAGCTTCTTAGACAGGTAAGAGATGGAAGGAAGGGACTGCTAATGATAAACTAAGAAAAACCCCACCCATCTAATTGAGTGTACAATGACTCGCAGGGATATGAAGAGTTGAAATGTGTAAGATTAACGGAAAATTTACCTTCTCAGGAGGAAAAAAATACACTATTAAGCCACAGTACTAAAAGCTTGTGGAAAAGTCTGTATGCTTGAAATAAAAGTCAGATGTAACTTGTTTAGGAAAGACAGAGAGGGTAAAAAGGCAGAACAATGCTATGTGGAGCCCTCAGCATACCCTTGATTGCCTTGGAGCTATTAGTAATAAAGGGAATATAGGACTTTGAGCAATCACGGATCACTTGTGGTCCACTAACAAAACCAGTGTAACATTTTGTAAACTACCAACCAGAGCAAGTTACTCGATAAGCACTTCTCAGTAGTATGTGAAAAAGGAATCATGTAATGAAAGTCATCAGTCCAGGAAACCTTTCATGAGGGATTTGTGTGGGGCCCCACTACCCTCCCCTGATTGTTTTAACAATGGAAGTTACAAAGTAAGGAGAAAAACTGCTTCTGCTAAAATTCAGGGGCTTTGAGAAACTGGATAATAATAAGGAAGACAGGGAAGCCACACAACTAAATGTCTCTTAACAGATGGGATATACCAACAGAATGCAGGACCATACCCTGGAAAGCAGAGACTCTGAAAAGAATTAAAATTCACAGCGGGGAAGAAAACCTCATTAATACCTCTGAGTGACATGCATTAGTGAAAAAGGACTGTTTGAACCCTGTAATCCACGAAGTAGAAGTAATTTTATCCCTGTGTGAAACATAGGTGAGGCTAGTACTGTAATACAGCATGCAGTTTTGGTGGCTGCATTTATAGTGGGGTTTAGAAGCCTCAAGAGAGCTCCAAAGATAACCACAGTAGTTATTCTATTTTCTGGAGAAAACATCTTGCTGTTAAAAGCTTAATGCTCAAATCTGGTTAGCTTATTAAAAGAGAAGATTGAGGAGTGATTTGATTACAGAGTATAATGCCTTCACAATGAGAAAACAGAGGGGAGTACATATTCTTTTATTTAGTGAGAAAGGCGTAAGAAAACCCAAGAAATTGAATCAGATAAATTCTAATAGGAAATAAGATACAAAACCCAGTAACACTCTGACAGATTATTTCCTGAAGTAAACTACTTAGAAAATCCACCACCTCCTAAACTCTCATCATCCTTGAATCAGAGCAGTATAATTTGCTTTGAAGATGTGCTATTCAAAACACAAAGACCATTGGACCCAGTAGAATAGTATGTGGTAAACATCAATGGCATGTGATACAGATGATCAGACTGGCTGACTCAGGAGCAACTAGGGCTTATGCTATTGCTTGTTGGAAATCTTTTGAATTCAGCAAATCATCACTTTCTAAAACTCTCAGTTTATATCTGCTCATTAGGTACTGAAAGAACTTTAACAACTAACTGGCAGGAGCACCCCTCTGACAGTGAGTGTGCTCCATCCACACACAACCCTTTGGTGGCACCCCAGCCCTCATCCAGCACCTGAGTAAGCCTTTCCTCAGAACTGCAGAAGTGCAGTCCTCGGACAACTCTTCAAATTGCTTCCTTTCCTTGGAGAAAAATAAGACGTGGTACCACGCTGTAAAAGAGCGTGATTAGACACTTTCCTGCATTGCAATGGCTTGCCATGCAAATGCTTTTGCAGTGAAGAAGAGGAGAAATCAGCCCCTCTGGATTGTAGGGTCTTACGTGTGTGTGGTAAGAGAGCAGGGTGGGTGGACAGGCAAACATGGGAAAAGGGGCTGAAAATGTCAGAAGAATAAAGATTAAAACAAAACCTAAAGTGAACGGGAATAAATGCACTATGTGAAAGGAGAGAAGAGAGTCAGAAGATACATGGCTGGAAAGGTGAGGAGGTAGGAGTGCTGCATATGGAAAAGAGGCCAATTCCAAGTTAGGCATCCTAATGCAAGCCACAATGCCTACTAAAATTCAGGGCTGGGAAGATGGCAGGAAAATTGATAATCTGTACTAAAAGAGTCCACAGGAATAGATATTAAAAGACAATGTCTGTGGACTATAAAATTGTGATTTAAATATATGAAAACATTATAATTTTGCACAGAAATACTGGACTGGTGAATTGCTAATTACTGTGAATGAGAGAGCAATTCCACACAAGGATAAAAAAGAAAGGCAAATGCTTCATGAGACATATTCTGTACATTCAGCAGGAACAGCCTCATTATTACTGAAATAATGAATGCTGCAAGATAGCATCTCATCCATACAGTCACAAAAATGAAGTTAGCAATGAGATTGCTATTGCCATGATTGCTATTGCCGTAGTTGCTACATGAGCAATAGCTCTGCTATTAAATCTCCAGGCACAGCGAGAAATTCCTGGTGGTGGGGTGTCGAGGTGGGGCAAATGTTGTGTTCTGCCTCGTTCATTTTACATTTCGATTCACTGGAAGTTTATAGGGCAAAGGGATCATTCTATAAAAAGCCTGAAGCGAAGCGGAAATGAGAAGAGAGTCAGGTGCTGTGGAGACCCCTCCTGCCTCCTAAAAGATGAATGAGTGGTTTGAAATAATTGTCAGGGGGCAATATAAAAGTAAATAGTACCCATACGCACCAAAATTTTGCCCTGCTTGTAAAAGCTAGGATGACTGTCTATCCTAACTCACATACAGCTTCTGTGTTCAGTTTCCACCTCTTGCTCAGTCTTTTTCCCTCAGTTCCTCAGATTGCTTTACTTTCTGATCCAAACTGCAATGACCACTTCAGACATCTAGGCCAAAATCTTAGTAATTTTGTTGAAGGAGTTTTGGGGCTGCTTGCAAAGGCAAGGGGCCTGTACTTTCTGTAAAACCCTAAGTGCATGCTTTTAAGGCTTCACTAGTTTTTGGAGTAAGACTCCTAAAGCTGACAGCCATCACAAAGCAGCTGTTGGAAAAAAAACATTAGAGGCACTTGGAAATCTGTAAAGAATCGATGAATCATTACCTATGATATTTGAGGAATTGAAATACCTGAAAATGTGACAACATGAATCATATTTCTCTTTGTCATCACTGTGACTCACTGTTTCCCACTTGAAATAGGATGTTCTCTAACTTTCCTTCCTTTGTAAATCTGGCATGTGGGAATTATCCCTCAGATAACCGAGATGATTTTTCCTGAAGAGAGGTGATCATACCTGCTTGAGGAAAAGTTACACAGTGGCAAGAAAAGTTCTGAGGTTAAGATTCCTGTAAGTATCAAGTTGTATCTTAATTTTTAAACATAACTTAAAACATACGTGTATACAGCGTCACCCCGGGAGATGATAAGCATGTGGCTTCAGAAATGATAAATACCAGGTGTGCAAAATCTCCTAAAAGCTTGTTGACAGCTCTGAAGAAACCACCCGCTCCCAGCAGCCAAAGAGCTGACTGCTGCACCAATGATTTACAAAAGTTATACTGAAACTCCCTTTAGACATTAAAAGAGGAGAGGGGAAAAAAAAAAGCACATTTGAAAACAGATCCAAGAGCTCTAGCATGGGAACTCTGATGAGGGTTGAAATATGTTGGGGATTCAACCTAGAGATAACCACTGGAGGTAGTAACAGGGGTCTAGATGCTTTGAAAATCCCATCCTTCTAAGCTCCAGGCAGTCTCCCTGGCACGGAGGATGGCTTGTGCCCCAGTGCCACCATGCCATGCTCCTCTCGCTTCCTCTGCAGAAGTATTTTCTTGCCGTCATCTCTTGTGAAAGCTGAGATTTATCTGGGAAAGAATTCAAGCAGAAATCTCAAGATAAAAACATCTGTAACAGAGTTCTATAGGTTACCCTGTACTTTGATATATTCACTTTCTAAAATATTTCTTTTTCAGCTTCTAAAGCTTTTCTCAGATAATGTCTCCAATGATCACTCTAAAGGTTTCCTCTCGTTCTTCATATTTACACTTTTCTTAGGTTTCCAGACAGGACTGTTTGAACACAGTATTTTTTCATTAAGCTTTGCTATCCATTCCTAGATAGTGTTTTCATTGGTATCTTGCCCTCCTTTCAATCTTCTCAAACTGAAAGCACCTTTCTCTTTTACACTCTTGTCTTTGATTTATAACATAATATTTCTATATTTTCTCATCAGAAGAGGTGTTTGCTGTTATCTAGGCCCCATATTACTTCTTGGAGGACATTATATCCCCAGAGGCCAAATGAAGTAACACCAATTTATCTAGCATTTTTTCCCCAGAAACAAACTAACTAAGGTGTGAAGACTCTCTCAACAACCATAAGAAATGTTTTCTTTCTGGGATGTCATCCCATCCATTATGAATATATTTAATTTAGCAATAGAAAGAAGCACTATGTAAATAGCATTAACAGTGAGCTAATAACCTAATAGAGCTGGTCAAAACATTTCCCAAAGCTTGTGTCCTGACTAACGATACCGCCGTACCAGGGTTGTATTATGAACTAAAATTTGGCACTTACTTATGTCTTGTTAGTTCATCACTCAAGACCCAGGAACCCAGGACAGGGAGATGGTGTCAGTAGGTTTTTTCTAGCAAGGATGAGAATTACTTGGCACATTGAGGCTGTTCCAGTAAAGACAGATGTTACACAAGTGTTCTTGAGATTGCTGTTGAGTAAGTCAGTAAGTGCTCCCTGGCACATGGCCATAAACCCCACACGCACCCTACCATACCAGCAGGGAGGAGAGCAGCTCTGGAGCACACTCTCAGGACACTTCTTCTCAATTGCCTTAGGTTAGACATTTAGCTCAGATAATATATCATGGTGGGTTTTTTGCAGCAGGCTCCATCATTCACAGAATTCCCTGTTGTTAATTCTTTTTTTTTTTTATTGTGGAGCTCAATAATATCATTACGTGGCATTTGATTAGGTTCTCATTCCATGTTATGGACTTTGTATCTTTATATCTATTAGGAAAATTTTGCAAAGTTCATTAAAAAAATGAAAAGGTATAGTAGGAAACAACAAAACCCTCTTTAATCCTGACTAAGGGGATCTTTGAGTTAAATTTCAACGTTTCAGTGACAAGATGTACACAATCCTTAAATAATAGGAGATATAACTTTTTGGAAGATCCCCATCTCCTTTGGGATGGTTGTTTATACATCCCTTTGAATGACCCTTTGGAAGATAATTTAACCTGACAGTCCTGTGTCAGACAAATTTGTAACATGAGCATTAGATGAAAATACGTATAAACCTAGTTTATTGTTTGAGAAAATACATAATTTGTATCAGCCTGCATTGCAAATCACAGGCTATTTCCTGTGCCTTAATTGTAGACTACAAGTAGACACTGAAGTGTCAAATTTCTGACACTTTAGCAAGCTCAGTTCACCATTAGGAAGTTATGCAAAGGCTGCATAGATGATTTTTTGGAAATGACTGTTACAAATGCCAAAGCAAATTAATTTAAAAATGTGCCAGTCACATAAAAACTAAACAAATTGATCAGACAGCCTGAAACTAAAGGTCTGATTGCTCATTACCAGCTCAGATCTGCATATGGCAGACTAAGATTTGTTATTGTAAAATCTCAGAAAGTTTATGAAATGGATTCTCTGCCCTTATTTTAGCCTTTCACAATAGAAATACTGATATTATTATCTTCCCTCTGCAATTCAGATTTTGTTTTTACTCATTTACTAAAACCACTTGAACGTTATCTCAACCTTTGCTGACGTTTATGTCTTCTGAAAATAAGAGAACTCGAAAAGAGACTTTTCTTCATTGGCAAGTAAACACAATCTGACTATTTATGTGGAAGGCTGAGTTAAACAAGCCCCAGGAGGACCTGAAATGTAGTTTAGTTTCTTCCACGAGCCATCTGCTGTCCCTATTTCTACAGAAAAGAAAACAGACTTCACCTTATGGCTGCTTTACAAAGAACTGTAGGCAATGTAACGCTGAGTCACTGTGGAAAAGGTTGGGTCATGTAGCCTGCACTAACTCCTGCCAAACGTGACTTGAAGGTTAGGAGCAGGGAAGAAAGTTTCCCTTTAGGCAAATTGTTTCATAATCATTCACCCTGAGTTTTTTCTACACATTTTTTTCTCCAGCATCCAATACCAGCTCCTTATCTGATCTGCAAGTGGTGCTGGGCTAGGAGGGTCGAGCAAAGCCAGGGTTTCCTGGTAATTGTGAGATCTGGATCTGGCAATGATTTTTGTCTTCCTTGCGGGGGTATATTTTCATGTGAGTGTCCTGGGCAACAAGCTGGCTGGACTTACAAACAGAGCTTTAAACTAGATTTAGCGGGGGAAGGGGATGGAGTTCTAAGCACTCAAGAAGAGCCAGGGGCTGCTGAGGCATGAGAAAACAACAGGGAAACACCTGTGAATTGCCTCAAGGGAATTAGGGAGAACTCCTCTAAAAAGGTGATGTGACCAGCAGCCCAGCTGAAGTGCCTCTATACCAGCACATGCAGCATGGGAAACAAACAGGAGGAGCTGGCAGCTGCCACCTAGATGGAAAACTATGACCCGATTGTTGTCACAGAGACTTGGTGGGATGAATCGCACAGTTGGAGTGCTGTGACTGGTGGCTATAAACTATTCAGAAGGGACAGGCAAGGAAGGAGAGGTGGGGGAGTTGCCCTCTATGCCAAAAATGGGATTGATTGCACAGAGCTGTCTTTGAAGAACAGCAATGCACAGGTCAAGAGCTTATGGGTGAAAATTAGAGACCAAGCCAACAAAGGAAACTTTGTGGTTGGTGTCTACTACAGGCTACCTGATCAAGGAGAGGAGATTGATGAAGAGTTCTTTCTTCAAATGCAGGAAGCATCAAGTTTGCAGGCGCTGATCCTGATAGGGGACTTCAACCACCCAGACATCTGCTGGAAAAGTGGCACAGAGAACTGCAAGGAGTCCAGGAAACTAATGGAGTGTGTTGAGGACAACTTCCTAGTACAGGTAATGGAGAGCCTGACTAGAGGAGAGGCACTGCTGGACATGTTGTTCACTAATGCGAAAGAACTTATCGGAGAGGTCAAGATTGGAGGTAGCCTGGGCTGCAAAGATCATGCCCTGGTGGAATTCTCAATCTTGAGGGGTACAGGATGGGTAAAAAGTAGAGTCAGGACCCTAAACCTCAGAAAGGCAAACTTTTGGCTGTTTAGGGCACTAGTACGTGGGATCCCTTGGGAAACTGCTCTCAGAGATAAAGGAGTGAATGAGAGCTGGGAGATATTTAAAGACATTTTTCTTAGTGCACAAGAGCTCTCAATCCTGACACACAAGAAGTTGGGCAGGGGAGGCAGGAGGCCAGCTTGGCTAAGTCAAGACCTCTTAGCCAAACTAAAACACAAAACCAAAATGCATAGGCAGTGGAGGCAGGGAATACACATCCTGGGGAGATTATCAGGATGTGGCCCAAGAGTGCACGGAGGGGATCAGGAAAGCCAAGGCGCAGCTGGAGCTGAACTTGGCTAGGGACGTAAAAAATAACAAGAAGGGTTTCTTCAGGTACACAGGACAGCAAAGAAAGATGAAAGAAACTGTTGGGGATGTTTAGCCTGGTGAAGAGAAGGCTCCAGGGGGACCTTATAGCAGCCTTCCAGAGCTTAAAGGGGGCCTACAGGAAAGATGGGGAGGGACTCTTTATCAGGGAGTCTAGTGACAGGACAAGGGGTAACGGTTTTAAACTGAAAGAGGGTAGATTTAGATTAGATATCAGGAAGTTCTTTACTGTGAGGGTGGTGAAACACTGGAACAGATTGCCCAGAGAAGTTATGGATGCCCCCTCCCTGGAACCATCCAACCTGGTTCAAGGTCACGTCGGATGAGGTTTTGAGCAACCTGATCTAGTGGAAGGTACCCCTGCCCATGGCAGGGGGGTTGGAACTAGATGATCTTTAAGGTCCTTTCCAACCCAAACCATGCTATGATTCTATGATATTTTCACTAGACTAAAACCATAGACATGAGAATATTTTTTTTTAATGGTGTGTGTGATGCTGGATGATAAATTATATGACAACAAATTGCAAAGCAACGTATTTGAAAACCTGGAATAGTGAAAGCTCCAACCTGATGGCTGGAAAACAGAATAAGTTAAATCAAAGGCTGAGTCCCATTTGCACTCTAGTCGCACTACTGGAGTGGTCTAAAAGTGGGTAAAATCGTTAACCTCCTCTCACTAGAAGGCCCCTTACTCTCACCGGGAATATAAAATAGCGAGCATCAAAGTCCAAAGCAGAGCTTTTGGTCAATGCGGACGCCTTAAGATGACTGGCAAAAAATAGCATGGCCCCATCCATCTATTTCATTTCAGCTTCTGCTGTGGCAGTCAAACACCATGGACTCGGGAAGGAAACTGCAGAGCCACCCACCTTCCCCATTTCCTTTGCCAAGAAGGCAGAATCACCACAGCTTTGCAGTCCCTGGTGATGTCACCTTGTGGTGGGTTGACCCTGGCTGGATGCCAGGTGCCCACCAGAGCCACTCAATCACTCCCCTCCTCAGCTGGACAGGGGAGAGAAAATATAATGAAAGGCTTGCATGTTGAGATAAGGACAGGGAGATCACCCAGCAATTACCGTCATGGGCAGAACAGACTCGACTTGAGGAAAATTAATTTAATTTATTGCCAATCAAATCAGAGTAGGGTAATGAGAAATAAAAACTAAATCTTAAAACACCTTCCCCCCACCCCTCCCTTCTTCCCCAGTTTAACTTTACTCCTAAGTTCTCTACTTCCTCCCCCCAGCAGCACAGGGTGCTGGGGAATGGGGGTTTCAGTCAGTTCATCACACGTTGTCTCTGCCACTCCTTCC
>NW_008794414.1:1685809-1708646 GCF_000699145.1 Aptenodytes forsteri
GGTCCCCTGTGGGGTCACAAGTCCTGCCAGCAAACCTGCTCCAGCGTGGGCTCCTCTCCCCACGGGTCCACAGGTTCTGCCAGGAGACTGCTCCAGCGCAGGCTTCCCGCAGGGTCCCAGCCTCCTTCGGGCATCCACCTGCTCCAGGTGGATATCTGCTCCACCGTGGACCTCCATGGGCTGCAGGGGGACAGCCTGCCTCACCATGGTCTTCACCATGGGCTACAGGGGAATCTCTGCTCCGGCACCTGGAGCACCTCCTCCTCCTCTTTCTTCACTGACCTTGGTGTCTGCAGAGTTGTTTCTCTCACATGTTCTCACTCCTCTCTCCAGCTGCAGTTGCTGTTGCACAGGGATCTTTTTTCCCCCTCCTTAAAGATGTTATCACAGAGGCACTACCACTGTTGCTGATTGGCTCAGCCTTGGTCAACAGCAGGTCCATCTTGGAGCCAGCTGGCATTGGCTCTATCGGACATAGGGGAAACTTCTAGCAGCTTCTCACAGAAGCCACCCCTGTAGCCCCTCTGCTACCAAAACCCTGCCATGCAAACCCAAGACACCTCTTTTTCCAAGCCACTCTTTCCCACCGCTTCACTGCCCACTCTGTTCTTTACATCTCGCTTCACTCTGTCTTTCAAGTTACACCTGCCCTATCCACCATGCAGGTGGCGAAAGCATGTTTCCCCTCTTCACTACCATCCTTGAAGATATATATTCCACTGCTCCCATTCCACACTTTTTTTAGTGTTAAACAAGACTTTTCTACTTTTCTCTGAATATTCTTGCAGTTATTCTCCTTCCGGTTCTCCATTCTTCCAGATCTTTTTTGAAAAGCAATGTGCCAAATGGACACATCACTCCAGCTGAGTCATTACCCGTGCTGAGCAGAATAGGACTGCTACGCACCATGAAGACCTTTCTCGAGTATGATTATCTTTTCTCACAACAGCTTTTTGCTCTACCTTACTTTATGCATAATTTATATACAAGTCAATAATGGTCATATTGACTAGAGTGAGACACAGTATGAAATCAGTGGAAACAGCTTGACAGAGTAGCCCCTTTTAGCAATTAGGCAATGATAAAAATTGTTATTAATTCAGTTTTGCACTACTCTGTAGAATTGGTTTCTGGATCGTATTTCCTTGCTTATGAAAATGTCATGTTAAGCAGCACCAAAGTCTTATGAAAATGAAATTATAGCACATCTATAGCGCTTGCACCTTAGTCATAAGGCCTGACATCCTGTCACAGAATGAAAGACAGTGTATTTGCTCTTAACAAATTCATATCTGCTGGTGCTTACTTTGATGACCTCCAGATAAATATAAATTGTTTAAGTATTTGTTCCAGAAGTTTTCTGGAAATTGAAGTTGTCTGCCTGCTCTGTAATTCCCTGATCCCTTTCCTTTTCTTTCCCCCTTCTTTGCCTCCCCCCTCTTTTTAGATGTATTATGTTTACCCTTTCCCATCCTTCCTATACTTCACTATTCCTCCATGACAAAACTGTTAGCAGTTCCAGAAGTACTTATCTGATTTTTAGGTGTGCAAGGATAAAGTTTCACAGGTGTATTTGATGGATGAGATAGAGTACTTTGAAAAGAACTAATGTGTTTCTTTCTTATTCAAGTCAGAGACTTTATCTCTTTTTTTCTCTAGTGTCAGTTGCTCTAGTCACCTTTTTCTATGGATCTTTCTAGATTGATGCCTGGGAAACTGCCAATGCTTAGATGTTTTAACACTTTTTCAGAAAAATTTCAGCAAAAACCTTCTTAGGGCAGAATAAGATTTTGCCACCTTTCTGATCTGCCTTGCTTTTCCCATGTATATATGAAAGATTTCCTGCTGGAAAACTAGGGGTCTTGTGTCGATGTACCTTTTCTCTATATATTATACATTGATTTTACTAGCATCACATGCAGATTTTTAGGTTCTTTTTTAGCAAACTTCCATGTTCTGCACCACAGCTTAAGGAATAGGAGAACAGACTTCCTTTTCTTTCCCCTTTTTTCCTAGCTTCACAGCTTGCTGTGAATATCAGAAGTGAATGATTCTTCTAACTGTGAGTGGGCAGTAAATAATGACAGAATTACAATTTATTATTTTGTAATGCAGAAGATCCGTGCGCTAGAGTTCTGGCACAAATGAGCTGCAATGGTGTGTTCTTGATTATTTATCCTTACATGGTGTCATTAAAATAAATCACATTCATTTTGGTTTGAGCATCAACTTTAAGTTCTGTGTAGCCATGATCGAGTTACCTCATCTTCAGAATGACTGATAGTAAAGTGAGATTAGCCTCAGCCTTAGTTTCCATGACAAAACACATGAAGATCAACCATCCCATAGCATCCCGCTCATTACCCTGCCGAAAGTGATTTCAATGGGCAGCTGAGGAGATCTCCTTAGCATCATTACAATGTACAGCAGCTCAATGAAGTCCACATTGTCACTTCAGCTAAAATAAGGAAAGGAGCAGTGAGTGAGGCAATGAAACTTCTTCCAGCACAAGCCTTTTCATTCCGGAGATCTTCCCTCAAGCCTGAGCATTTACTACCCGGAGAACGAAACATCTCAGTCTATACCTCAGTGATATATCTCAGCCTATATACCTCAGCCAGTTTCTCTCCCTTCCTTATTCCCTCTCATACCTACCAGAGGGCTTTTAAGAAATGGAGGCAATATTTTGTGAGATGGGAACAGTCACTTAGGTCCCATTGCAACTTCTGCATTCGTGAGTAGAAGAAGGATAATCCAGGTACAGAACAGGATCTAAGACCAATGAATGGGCCTTATGTCTCCTGGCCCAGAACTATAGCTGGCAAGTCACCAAAACTTTCTTTGCCTCTGTTTAAAATGGGCATAATGATATTTCATAGCTGTTACTGTAAAAATTCAATATATTGTCTGAGCACCCCAAAAATATGCATGATGCAATCATGTACATTAAGTTTTTAAATAAAACAGCTGTAGCAATCTTTAGAAAAAAGACAGAACATGGTGGTGGCAAAGAAGGAAACTGAGGCATGAAATGTTCTGGGCAGAGAGGGTTTCTTGCTTGTCCTGCATTATATCCCATTTCTTAATTAACTTTAAGGGCATTTGCAGTGCCCGTGTGTCTCTATTTCTATCCTTTCCCACTGTCTCTAGAAATTTTAATATCCTGGCCCAAGGGTATAGTCCTGGATGAAACCAGAAACCTTAGGGAGCTAGTTGAAAACAGACTAAACAGGGAAATTGGTTTTCCCAGCACACAGTTCCTTTTATTTAGCCACAAAACCTTCACTTTTATCAGCTTCCCTGAATGCACATGTAATCCCCCTGCCTTCCTTTCAGCTGGACATACAAACCCATAGTTTGATTTGTTTAACTAACATTTTTAACCTTCACTCCCTGTGGCTTGTTATAGGACAAGCTATAGGACAACACTTCCTAGCCAGGGGAGGGAGGAGCTTCCAGTAATGGAAGGAAGGAATTGGATGAGCAACATGGTGCCTCCAGGGAAAGAAAGAGACAGGAACATTCACGGTCCAGCCCTCGAAGGGGAGCAAAGTATAACACCCCTGTTTACAGTAGGTTTCCTGAGCCAGGCTCTTGGGATAAAGCCTGAAGATTAACCCCCCACGCACATGCCTGCCGAGAAACAGTGCTCTGAAGCATAAATTATGTGCTACCCAGTCCCCACTGCACAGTTATGTTATATTAATCATTCAATGAAAGGACTAGAATCCAACTTTCCTTAGCCTCAGGTGGTGGCTGTAATTCCTAAGCCAAATGATTACTTTTTCCTCCATGGTGAATATTTTTTCTCATTCCTTGGGAGGCAGAGTGCTGAGAGCGCACCTGATGATGCAGACCCATCCTGGGCATCCTGGGGCTCAAAAACCCTCTCCAAGCGATGGAGGGCCTGAGCCTGGATCGCTGGGGTGCAGTGCAAGAGGGGTCCCTATGCTAAGGGTGGACAAGGACCCTCTCTTTCCCCTTTGGAGGGATAGGATATCTTTTCTCTCTTTGAAAAGAAAGATAACTAAACCCTTAGTTCGGGTCAAAGGTCTGAGCTGTGAACCCTGAGCAGGGGAAAGTACACCTCTATCTCAGAATAAAGTGCACAGATTTATAGGAGGGAATTCTTCTGTTTTATGCAGTTTCAGTTCCCATTTCTGGTGCTCTGTTACTTGCTGTGTACCTCACAGGAAGCCTTCACATTTGACTTTGAGCCCCATTGCAGTGCCCAAGGCCCTCTCATGGGTCTCCTTCATGTCAAATGTAAACATTCAAACCCTCAAGCTGACCGGTTAAGGTGTTTCTCTCCCCTTCCGGAACACCTCCCCCATCCGCAGTGAACATATACGTTCATTTACAGCTCCCATATGGAAGATTCTGTCCTCATAAACAGCAGCAAGCACACTGTGGGTATCTCACAGGACACATGTCAGTGTTTCTGATAGCAGAATTAGGTCCAAAGGGCTTTACATCATTTTGCTTGTAGTTGGGAAAGCATAAAAATGAAATGCAATTACATACGTGTACATAAGAAAGCAGAGACAGCAATCATTTGTGCATTGAAAAGTGATCGAAAGAGGGTGTCCTTATTTTTTAATTTTTCTCCAGGTATTTCTTCCACACATGCCATTTCCAAATACAGTTGAAGGTACTGAAGTCCTTGCTGTAAAGAGCCTGCCACAAGTTAAAGTCAGATAAATCAGAAGATGTTAGATTTTTTCCTTTTTCTCCTCCACCTACAATAGTGGTAAGACCTAAGTGATGCTCAGGTCCTTCAGGCACACCTGCTAATACCATTTTCAATTGCGTTATCAGATGACATAAGCATAATGATACCAAATATTCCTCTCTATAGTATTTGCACTCCGTTGATGCCTGAATGTCCAGCAGTTTCAGTTTAGCGAAAGAGACCCTGCCTGAGAAATTTGTAGTCTAAATAAGCAAAGATGGAGGAGCTATTTCAAGAGACCTTGCTGAGGGATTAAGTGATGTCAGACTTTCTGGCAGGAAGCCTGTGGGAGGCCGGGGAGCCGAACGGAGGGCTGCAAACCCCTGGCAGCATCAGCCTCCAAATTGTTCTTTACCTGGCAGCTGCCCACCAGAGATATGTGGTGGTTGCTAAATGAAATGCAGATGGAGTTAAGTTTAGTTAAAGTAGACAGTCATAACAACAAAGAGCTCTCATCTAATCACCCAGCGGTAGTAGGGCTGAAAATGTAATCAAGTTGTTTTCTATAAATCATTTTCACAAGATAAGAGGCCTGGCTATCCAGCATGGCTCACTAAGTGTTTACACTGTAAACTTTCCTGCCCTCAGCACTACCCCTTTGCTCTGAATTATTGCTTTAACGCATTTAATCATGAAATGTAACAGTCGGATAATAAGAACCCTGTATACTTCCCTCTCCTTTCCTTTTAAATTAAATTATACACTGGTAGTAAAAACATGATTATTTGAAGGTTGTGTTTATGAGAATTCTTACCCTCTGAGGAGGGCAGTGAGGAAAAAAGAATTAAAAATTTTACTTAATAAAGAAAACAGCTTGTGGAAATAATTACACAACTTGTGAGCCCTGCACAGCATCTGTATTTAACACTGTTATATTCAAGCCTGTAGAAGCAGGCAAGCAGTTTGTCTTTCAGACAGTTGAATATATAAAGTGTCTCAGTTATAGTACTAATTTACTAATATATTGCCAAGATAAAGTGATTGAATCTGCTGAAGAGAAGAGGAGGGGGAGGACGCTGATAACCTCTATTGTAATGAAGAAGAATAATGGGCATAGCAGTTTATTAACAAACTTCACAGGTCACTACACAGCAATAGCAGTGAAGCAGTAAAAGGGAAATTCAATCATGTTCTTTTAGAGTTCGCAGCATGCACTGAACCTCCTCATTAGGTGGATTCACAGTCCTCCAAACTGGAAAGGTCGCCTGCGGATGGGAGAGACGGGGAGCGGAGCTTTGCTGCTTCAGCTGCACCTCAGCCTGGCTCCAGCTCGCATTCCGCCAGCTCTTCTGGTTTCCTCTGTTTGGGGTTTTTAAAGATTTTCAAGATTAACAAGTTTTGGTTTACAGTCCATGTTCCCATTCAGCTCTGGGATCTTACAGGCTGGCCAGACCAACAGCTTTTCCTGCAGCCCCATTCCTTTACGTTGAAGGCAATTGAAAAGAATGACTCACTCCAATATTAAATAAACTCCTGTCCACTCAGGTCACTCCCTTAGCCTCAGGAGGATTTAAAGTAAATAAAGGAGTTGGATGACAGTGCATTTTTTACTTACTTTGTTTAAAGCTGTACATTGTTTTCCTGGAAAGACAAAGCACTTTCCCTTAATCTGAGTTCTTGCATTTCAATGATGCTGGAAAACGGTGATGTTTGCCGGACTGGCCTGTTTCCTGCTGCCAACACGTTCCTGACGATGTTTGAATGACTTCAGGGATGGACAAGCCCCACGGCTTCCCTGCAAGCCCAGGTCTATCAGAAGACAGAAACAGGGTTGGTACTTGTATGAGCTCTCTCAGATGAGTTTCTCTTTCTAACTCATACAGTCATTTTAATTACAGAACTTGCTGCCTGGAGCCCTTTAAGCATGGGCAACAGAAGCAAAACAGCAAAAGAAGGAGCTATTTTAACAGTTAATTTTCGGAGGATTTAGATGCTTGCCTCATTTGGCATCTAGCATCTTGTGCCTGTTTAAATAATGATTTGACAGAAACATCTAAAAAGCCTTAGTTAAACCCATTTTAAAAGACTACGTTAATGAAATTCAGCCCATGAAACAGCCTCGTTTGGTACAGTAATTTCTATTTTCCTCTCCTACAGTTTGAAATCTAACAATGCTGCAGCAAACAAACAGCACATGGAATCATAACGGGGCTTTTAGAATAATGAATATCTGTGATTCCGCACTAAGAGTCAGCCTTTGCCCTTGGACAGCATCTGGGGTGCTCGTAATGCCACTAAAAAAATAAGGCAGATTGCTGTTTTTCTCACACACAAGTAAAATACTATCACTATAGTGTGCAGGAGTATGCTTATGTTGTATACCAAGGGCTGGCATTTGAGCCAGAGGAGAAGGGGGAGAAAGGGAAGTTGCACGAAGATGTCAGCACAGTGTTGGGCCAGAGCTGTAAATCCTGGGGATGGGGTTTATGAGCAGGGGCTCGGTGCTGCTTTACAAACTCCCAGGACTCCGGGGCAGCCCACAGAGGGGCCTGAGAGAGGACTCAAGTTAGCTTTGAGCACAGATGGAGTGAGCCTGCCTCTGTCCAAAATCTACGGAGTCTCTGTCATCCCGCCAAGAAGAAAGGAAGGAAATGTTAATAGATGCATCAAAGTCCACTCCACGCAAGCATCTCCCTGGGGGGTCAGACCAGCTGTGAGAAACACAGCCCGTTATCGCAGTCATGTAGGGTTTTGCTCCTTCCTCACGGGGCTGTTTGTAGGTTTTCTGCCAGGGAGATTTCATAAGAAAGGTGTATTTGTTCTAGCCAGCCAAAACCAGGGTCTTCTCCCCAGGCCTCCTGGCCCACAGTAACAGGGTGAGTCTCCCCCAGCCACTCTCTGAGTATCCTCCTGGGTCTTGCCTTCTCGACTACTCCTGCGTCGTAACTTCCCAAATGCCTGAACCCCAGCAGTGCAGAGCACCCATGCCTGGGGACCCGGCGGCTCTTGGGGCACAGGGTCAGGCCCCCTCAGCCAGGGATGAGCCTATGATAGGGTGTATCACCTGGCAGACATGCGCTCTGCAAGGCACCAGCCCAGCTCCACTGGGCTGTCTTCCCAAGACCCAAAAATTGCCTGAATAAACACTGGAAATGGCAAACTGTCCAAGGTGACTCTTTGCAGGATTGCAGATGTACCTGCCTTCCCCCGGAGGGAATTTGAACAATCACACCTGGCAAACTGGGCTGCTCAGCTAAAAATTCTCTGGGAGCGTGCTTTGGCTGGCAGCTAAATTAGAGGGAACGCATCTCCCTGCATTATTAAAAGTAACAGACTCACTTCTTTTTTAATTTACTCTTACTATTTCCTTTGCAAATTGCTAGGCACTTCTAAACACAAACCAGTTTTGCCTTTTCAACTTTCCTCACATTACAGCCCAGCTAACTCCATTAGCAAATAAAGCAAATAGCCAAAGCACTTATGAAAGTCTAAATTCCCCGAAGGTAATAACTGTATAAAACACATGGGAGTTGTTATTTCAAGGCAAGGAAATGGAAAGCTTTTAGTTTATCATTAAGCCGGCTTAGTATTTTGGTAGGCCTTGGCACTATTTAATAACAATTTATAAAATCAAACCGGGGTGAGTCTACGTAAGTGATACTTATTTTTGTACTGATATGCAGTACTTGTGTTATTTGTCCCGAACTCCACGTAAACAGTGCTTAATCAGCTCTGACTTGGCTTTTCCCATTAAACAGTTTGCCTGTGTGGAGTGAACTCGTCACTGCAAGTTCCTGCAAGAATTTCCCTTCAAAGCAGTAAACCATGTCGGGAGGCATCTTTCCAGGCTGCCATTAGTCCAGAATTCACTATTTAGAAGCAATTCCAGTATGAGGAGCCTTTGAGCTCTCACAAAAGGATTAGAAGGTGTTATAGCCTTATGCAGGAAGGAGCAAGGATGAATGAGTAGGAATGAAAAACACCCCACAAAGGAGAACAACAAGATAAGACACTGTCATAGGTGTGATCCTATAGGAACCTAAGTCCATCAGCTTATGGTGCAAGGCCATGCAGGTTCCATCTTTTGCCTGACATTTTCTAGCTCTAGCCTGACTTTTCTGGTCCCATCTTTTAGTCCTTCTGTTATTCATTTCCCTGAATACTCTTTTATTTTTGACAGTTCCTGTGTTGCAGTGGTTAGACCAACTGTTCCTTTCATATTTTATCTTCTTGTTCTTTTATCACTGGTATCTGACACTAACTCCTCCATGCTGATAGCTTCCTGTGTCATCACTGTTATATTCCTTAGAAGAATATGTTCCATGCCCTAACCAAAGCTGAGATGATGAATTCGTGTCTCAGGCACAAGCAGGTATCTTGTCCCCTATATTCGTTCTTTTAATGTATTTGCAATGCTCAGCAAAACTGTGAAACTGTAGTAATAAAAACTCAAGTTCGTTCTCCATGCTTCTGGCACCAATTAGTAAGGTTGGTGCGTTCATTTAGAAAAGCTCTGCTTATGAGATGGCTGCCTGAAGCCTCATTCACTCTGTTGCGTACGTGTACTACCTCAGGGGGAACGCTGGGCAGACACCAGGACGTGCGCAGCGGTTTCCTTCTGGCATTCCTGCAGTGCTCGTGTGCTTTCTATAAGCAGCCGCAGACTGGCTGGCATTGCTCAAAAATCTACCAATCTACAAATGCTCATGACCCCAGATTTCTAGCAGTGGAGATGTTTATATTAATGTTGTCCTAAGTACAACCAGACTGGCATTTTTAAGGTCTCTTCCTTAATATCTCACTATTTGCTACTCACTAACTCCTCTGATAGTCTAAGGACATCTTGGTTCTATGATTCTTCAGTTAGAGACATTCACCCATTTGTGGCATCATGCAGCACAAGAGGCTCTGGGCTTGAGCCTGCAGGTAGTCTCTGTCAGTTCTCCTGGCCACAACACATGCTGCTGAGATCAGTGCCATTCTCCAGAGACTGCAGGGTGGAATTAACTTTTATAGAACCATTTTTTGTGTGCGTGGTCAAGTTGCTGAGGTTCACCTCCTGGTTTTGGAGGAACGAGAGCCCTGGGAATGGATGCATTGATGGTAGGTCTGAGAGAAAATATTCAAAGTTATTCCGGCATTACATACAGATTTAAATGAAACAAGAAGGCAAATCAACAGCCCATAAGTTTCCTGTTTCAGATTATTTCATTTCTCATTTTTTCCACTCTGTGCGTAGTGGGACTGTTCAAGCCTGAGATGACAATTATGAACAGCAATTAGTGGAATATGCTGCCTGTTAACTTTGTCACAGCCTCTGTTATGAAACACACTCTTCATACATGAGGAAAAACTGTAATGATTTAGTATCTACCGTCTGCCAGTGCTTCCGCAGTAATCCGTTTCAGAAACAAAAATTAAAGTGACATAAGTAGAGGGAGGAAAAAACCAACCCTGTTTGTTCTTCTTCCCTTCCAACAGGACACTGCAAAGGCAGGAGTTATCTCCTATATGTTCAGATGTAATACAAAACTTCTGTTTCTAGTACAAATTTCTATTAAAAAAATCTATTTTTAGAAATTTATTGCAAATTTGAGTTACACATAGAATTAGAAATTTGTAATATAGAAGTTTCATCCTACATCACTCATTGCCCATTTCTCTCCAATGACTACAAAAGGAACCAAGATTAGCTCAGATGTAGAGATGTGCATTGTAAGTATTTCTGTTCAGTCACAGGCTTTCTACCTTCCAGTGAAATGGAAATGACCAGACTGAGTTTATTGAAAGCAGACTGTCTTCTGCTGTTCGTCTCTGTTACTAAAACATAGTAAGACTATACCAACACTGTTCCACCATCCCCTTCTTCTCACACTGACAACTGGTGTGTTTTGTTGATTCTCTTTCTTTATAAGAATGCCATTTGTAACTCTGTTTGCTTGTAAACGAGTTTATTTTTGTATTGGTACCTTCTATCAGATTGCATTCCCCTCAGGGAACAGAAATATCCTTCACATTTCTTTTCCAATCTACTGTGCTAAACACACTTTTTCCTTTCCTTTACTTGTTCAAGGTCAGGTCTAGATCCAGACATCTGTTTTCAACATCATATTTTGTATGGTGCTTCTCAGATTACACTGTGTGGGATCAAGAGTGGGTGGGATGTGAACAGTTCACAGAGTATTTAAAAAATAGGTTGCACTTTTCTTGCTTGTTGTTACAGCCAAGTTCCTGGAAATCTCTCCATTTCCAGCTTAAAGACCAGAAACCACTTCCTTTGGAAATGTTTGAAAATATGGATTACTTTGGAACTTAGCTCTTTACTGCAAATGTCTTCCTGATAAAATATCACAGGCTTTCCATGAACGCACACAGGCTAATGAACTCCAAGCTTGCTCAAGTGCAGGAGCTGTATTATCATGATTACTTGATGATTTTACATCTGTAAGCTAAAAGCTATGTAATTTGGCATTCATAGGAGATAAATAGCTATGGCTCTGTGTCTGATTGCATTGTCAGCCAATACAACATGCATATTTTTGGGTGCAAAGATACAGCACACAAGGCCAGGCATCACTTCTTTCCTCTTTGCACTCCCTCTACTAGTAGATCCAAGAATGACCAGCTAAATCTCATTAATACTGAGTCTTTACAGTGCTCTGGTGTTTAAGGATAATACTCTGGTGTTCAAATCCCCATCAGAAAGAATACTAAGCCTTACATTAAAAGCCTGAAAAGGATCTTTATCTGAATAAACAATTCATCCCAAATTTGACTTGATTCCTTTTTTAGATTAATTACACCATTTTCTCTTGACCTGCAACCTTCTTCATGTAATTCTACATTTCATAATTTTCCCCACTTCCTACTATTCATCCTTGTACATCAAATTAGAAGGCCAAGCTTGTGGCACAGCAGTAGCTTCATCCACCATGTGCTCCTTTTCTAAAAGAGGACTTTGGTGGTGGTTTTTGCTGGCTAGGGGAAATTCACATAGCACCTTTATGTAAGAAGTGATTGCTTTTTAAGCCTAGCAAACTGCTTGAAAATCTTGCCCTCCTGAGTTAAAGAGGGGGATAAGAAGGAGGAAACAGGCAGCAAAATCATTGCTAAAGGGCACAATTGCTGTTAGGTTGGCAGACTTGAGGTAGGATAGGAACTCCCCTTAGACACACAGTTTTTTCAGTTAGTTATGCACAGAATTAAGCTCAGAAGTGCTAGGCATAATCATTGAAAAACAGTGTAATTGACTGTCCCTTTTCTGTCGTTCTGTGACCTGGAGAGGTGAGCACCCTCTGTGCTAGCACCAGCCCTGCAGTGCTCCTGGCACCGGCACTGGGATGCTGAGAAGGGACCCGTGTCCCCTCACAGAGGCACAGAACCAGCTTTACCATGGACACTTCCCAGTCCATACGGATCGGGTAGGAATGGTCAGATCCAAAGGGAGTGAGAAGTAACAACCAGAAGCTTCAAAGGAGCAGACAGCTTTTAAGACTCTCCTGGCCTTCAGAGCAGCCACCTGCGGTGCTGCCTCCAGCCTGCCTCCCTGCTCTGCAGGGCTGGGCACGCTGGCCCTGGTGTGATCCCCTAACCACGGCCCTTCTGGAGGGGAGCACCGCACACTGTCCTGCACTGATTTGGCATTCATTTATCCCAATTCTCCTGATGGGAGGGTCATATCACATTACAATATTTCTGTGTAGACAGGACAAAGTACTGCTCAATATTGCATATTCTTCTGAAGTCTGTTGCACAAAAGAGGGAAAAGATACAAACTGCAGTGCAGTTCAGCAACACAAGTATCCTACAGTGCCTTTACTGGGACTGAAAGAAATCCTGCAAGGTAGACACTGACTTCCAGTCCCCCTTTCCCATCCTGACATTTCGTTTGACCAGAATAGTCGTGAAATTATTATGAAGGGGAAAGGGATTTCTGTGGGAGTTGATCTATATTTACATGAAATTCTATTGTGAAAGAGGAATTTTTTCAGATTAGAAATCAACTGTCCTCGCAGTGAAACAAAATGATTTATTATTTAACCCTGGGGTGGGAGAGGGGGAGAAAGGGGAAAATTATTATTTAGCTCCAAGCTAAGAAAAATATTTACTAATCTTACACTTTACTGTCTCTTCTGCTACCTCTTCCCCCATTCGCCTACCTTTTCCGGCAGGCCTGTTTAGATGTCAGGTTTCACTTTTTTTTTTCCCTGTCCTGTAATGTCAATAACAAGAACTTCATCAGCAACCCCCACTTGATACGCTATATACATGAATATATTATACATACACTATATACAATAATACTTTATATATACACTATACACAATAATAATTGAGTGGCCTTCAGGGTTTCTAAAAATGCCACCTTCCGAGTTGTTATTGGCTGCAGTATCTTTTGTATGAAATGTTATGACTCTGATTTGGAGCATCTATTCAATCCTAGGAAGGGAGAAGGAAAGGAGGAGAAATGGGCACTTCACGGCTTTTTAGGCAGAGCCTCTAATTACCAATAACGTAAGACACCGTAACTTTTGAGACGGCCATGGTAAGGACATGGGAAGACCCTCTCTGCAGTATTTGCGGGCGGCTGCACAGATATCTGACTGCTCTCTTCTGCCCCACTCCCAGGCAGATATCTTTCAGACCCTCGACTAATCAATACTAATCACATATGCCATCTGCCAGACATACAGATTACACAGCAGGACTGGCACTTTCAGCAAGGCTGGCTGAAGTTGCACACATAACTTGAGCCCCTGGAAATCAGGCTGCTCAACACCCAAAGCTTCCTCTGAGCACAGTGAGATCCTGTCACTTGGGAACTCGCTGCAGTAGCCGGCGTGCGGCGTTTCAGCCTCCCCACCAGCGTCAAAGGAGTGACCCGGCTTCCCAGAAGCTTTCCATGCATTTACAACTGAGGTGTCCTGTAATATCTGGTCCTTCAAATCTATATGGCTCAGATAAGCCACCCACAGAAATACAAACAGGTATAATGACATTTCTATGACAGTTCTCTGTTTCCACAGGTAAGGTGCAGAAGACCTGCCTGCAAACGGTACATATGAAGCTCCTAAATCTACAATCTGATCTAAGAATAACCTGGACGATGTCCCCTCTTAAAAAATAGCTTACACCTTAAAAAAATAAATATAATTTTTGAATATATTTGAGAGCAGAATTCAAAGACTAAAATTTATCTAAAGTCCTTTCAACCTTCAGCTTTTCATTTTTACTAATTTTATGGGACGTTTGTATTCCTGCACGTTCTGCAGAGAGATAAGTATTTTTTATTACATGCTGTAGTTTATGGGATCGTTGTTCAAACACACCAGTGTTTCCATAAATGTGAGAGTCCAGAATTTCTTGTTTAAAGGTTTAACAACTTCATTTACTATAATACTCAAATTTTATAGTGCACATTACATGCAACTTTGAAGCACTGCATAAAATATTTATACCATGCCTAGATGTGGCAGCTACATTTGTGATTAGAGTTTTATTCCTGTTAATTATAAATAAAACATGCAGGGGTGATTGTTTCTTTTTTCCCTTGGCAAGAATATTTGCAATAAAACTGTCTTTGCTCAGAGTCTGTCTGACAGCTCACCAACAGCATCAAGCTTCAAATTACAAAGAAAATTCCCATATAAAATCCACAAGTTTTTATTCCACAGTAGTTTTCAAGGTCCCTCGGTCTCCTTCAGGCCTACCACTTGACTTTGGCTTTGCATAAATTGTAGAGCAAATGGAGTTCATGACAGGTAACGGCATGATAACTCTCTATCGGTACTCTTCTGGGTGGCCAGGTTTTCCTGCTATAGGCTATCTGTGGCTCAGTCATCAGCAATACTGTCCTTGTTCTTTCCATAATACACTGACACAAGTAGCAAACATTTTGATACTTGGGTGAAGGCTATTACTGCGTTCCACTGCAAACTAACCTACTTGCTTTGCTAAATAAAGTAGGGATTGCAAAACCCTCACCTTGAATACGAATCTTGACTTTCATTCTGCCAACCCTGACAGCTCAAAATCAGCCGTTCCATCTCTTTCTATAAGTATCTGAAGGCCGTTTAGCCCTATTAACACAAATAAGTCATTTTCTGTTGCTATCCTACAAGTTAAGAGTTGTACACTCGTAACTTTACAGTCTGTTCTCCATTTATAAGTATGACTGATTCAACCTAACAGAAATGCACTGTTCTATAAATTATAGAGAATGACATCTGTGATAATGCTAGTGTACTTGTTATAAGTCAACTGTACTCTTCTGCGCTGTCTTCAGTCCTATTTCTCCTTGCTCAAAGTGTACACTGGCTCTACGTCTTCACACTTGTACAGCTGCAGAAGAAATTGTTTAGTCAGATTTGATTTTTTTAATAAACATGTACAAATGGACCATCATATACTCACTGGTGCTGAATAGCAAATACATAATTAACGTCACTAAAGTGCTAAAAGTCTTCACAGTACGTGTACGTGATTGGATGTAGTTATTTTAATACCACGCACTGTTTTATACAGAATTGAAAATTCAGCTGAATCTCTCATCTCTTAGAAGCCAACTTAAAATTTTGTTCTTTGTGAGGTGGAATGTCCTATTATTATAGGACATAATTCTATTAGAAAAATAAACTCCTAAGATGAACTTGCATAGAATCATAGAATCATTTAGGTTGGAAAAGACCCTTAAGATCATCAAGTCCAACCAAATGAGAGTTCCCCTTTAGTTTAATGAGAGTTCCCCTTTAATGTTAGTAGTTTTGTTCCTAACTGGAATTTGTTAGTCATTCATTTAATTACTGGACACATCTCACTTCTTTCTTTTTTTCCAGTAACAAATTCTGCAAAAATATTGAATTTAAAAATTCAGTGAATGATGTTTGGCACATAAATCATTCATCAGCACTTCATTATAGGTAATTGTTACTTCAAAATCAAGATACGAGTTGCTTTGATTGGAAATATGAGCTTCTGTACCTTAATAAGTTTCTGTACCTTGATTGGATAAGCCAAACTCCTAGTACCATGTGTCATAAACAGATATTAAATAAAATTACTATTAGCACTTAAGTGAGGCCTTGATGGATTTTGTTCCCCAAATACTATTTTAGTGTTACTGTAAGCAAGAGAAAGGGCAGGTAGGTACCTGATAGGTACCTGATACAGGAAAACACCTTTCTGTATTCAAATATGCTAAAAAAAATGAAATTCCATTGTTTTATCCTTTCATAGCTAAAGAAAAAAGCCCTGCACTGCAGACATCACCATTTTTTAAAAATTTGCCAAGTGGTCATTAATACATTGAGAATGATTTGGGCAATCCAAAGAGTAGTCACTAGTGAAACCACCTCATGATGTAACCACAGTCTCCCCACTCCATTATAGCAGTTTTAGGCTGAAATTCTTTGAGTCTTAAATAACTGTGCAAATGGGAACACCAGGCTCATTGCAAGTGTTTGACCAAAATTCTGTAAAGCAAATCAATGATCAAGGCTGTGCTGCTTTTCAGCTTGTTTTAGGAACCGGTTTTAGTCAGTGTCTGAAATAGCATGTATTGATATAATTCATTGAACCAACTTTGTTCTTCTCAGTCTCTGAAATAACGAGTCAGCAGTGGATTGTAGATTTATAAGCAAATAGCTGTATGGTAGGTATGGCTGCATCAGAGTAAAAAGATATCCATTCCTCTAGGGAAAAAAGCAGTCTGTATAGAAAGAAAGGAAAGAATAAATAACCATGAATTAAAATGGGTATCCCAAAGGGAGCTAGCTCCGCAAACTCTCCTTTAAAAGCATGATGTGTGATAACTTTTGATCATCAATAAAGACAATAAAATGCAGCATTAACACTGCATTTTAAGTCCCCAAGCCCAAGTTCAAAATGAAAGCTTTATTTTTGTGGAGAAATCTAAATGTAACTTCTTGATTTGCTAAGCCAATATTTTACAGACAAAACTTCTACTCAGGAAAAAGAAAAGAGAATAATGCAAAACACATGCTTGAAGGGTTATTTTGAAGTGTTAAACCAAGGTAACTTGCAGGTCAGGCAATCCCAGCTACCTGTGCAAGGAATGGACCTAACGTAATCTCGCTGGTGAAATCAGAATGGAAGGTTTCCTACCTGGTATGTAAAGAGACCAAATTTACTGCTTTCCTGCAAGCAAACCCCCCTGCTGTTGTCAGAGGTGATTACACCAGCTAAGGAGTGGGGGTCACAGCGCCCAAGGGGTGCAGCATTTGCGGGCCATGGGATTCAGAGAAGCAGCAAATATGGTTGTAGCTTTCCTGCCTCCAGGCAGTGCTGGGAGCTGTGCCTCCATGGGAGCCCAGGAGGGCCCCACGGTACAACCGTGCTTGCTGTTGTCCCATGGTGATGGGTTTTGTTAGGGCTTCCTATCCATACAGGATGGGGGACAGCTCTGCGAGCCTTCCCCAGGATTTTCCCCTTCCACCTCCTGCCCCCGCCTATGCTGAGCTGTGTCCTGGCCGAGGAGAGCATCTCAATAACGTGGATTTTAATGGGGGAAAGAGGTACGGAAGTATTTTAGAACAAAAAAAAAAAGTTAGCATCATCCAGGAGGTATTTCCTAGCTGTTGTGCTGTTGCTCGGCATGGGCAGAGCTCACCTTCAGTAAGGGTAAAACTGCTGTCCCCACTGAGGTCAGAATTATGCCAGTTCAAACCATCTGAAAATCTGATTTGGTCTCTTAGAGCTGCCACCCCAACTTATATTAAAAGGAATTAATCAAGAATGTGTTCTGTGTTTAGGGACCAGAAAAGATCATGAAAACTGAATTCACTGCACTTAAAAGGACTCTTTAGAGCGTGGAATAGTCTTTGCATTTATTTCAGCTGGGAGCTGTTGCAGCTACGCTGTGAAAGGTCAGGACAATGACAACAGCATGGGATTTTACCCCCTGTTCATGTTTCCAGCTACTGCCTCATTCATAATGCTGAGAAAGGGTGAACCAGTTCTTACACAGCTGGGGAAAGAGTGTTAACTACAGAAAACAAGGCATTTTGCATGGTATTTGTATGTTATTCTGGGGATTAAATGCTTGAAGAGAAACTTATAGCCCAGGTGTCTCTGGGTGGGTAGAAAAATTACAACTGCAATTGTACGGAGTTCTAAGGGCATGTCATTCTGAGAAAACAGATGTGCATATCATGACAGCTGCAACACTAGAAAGCAAGGAAATCTTACAGTCAGGGAGGCAAATTGATCTTCTACTTTCCCTCACAGAGAAGAAAGCCAGTTCTTAGGACAATTAATTCCTGGATTTCTAAAAAAAATAACTATATTATAGAAGAGAACAAAAAAAGCCTTTTCAATGTTTAAGTAATTACCATTTAAAATATTGAGGCAAACAATAGAAAAATGGATTTCTGAGTCAGTTTTGATCACAATTATTCTGGTGACAGCAGAGGAAAAGGAGGAGGATACTGAGTGTTCAGACAAGCTTCACTGTGATCTGAGCGTGACTGCTCCCCATCCTGCCTAGCAAAAGCCACAGCTCCTACAAACTACTCCAAACCAATGGCAAGTAGGATTTCCCTTTAATCAAAAGTTCATACATTTAAATTTCTTCTGTTAAGAAGGTGAGCAGCACAATCAAAAAATGGTGTGCTGTGCAGAAAAGAGCAAGTTCCCTAAAGGAGACTAATGTTAGTGAGGAGAAAACTATCACTAGCATGAATCTGAGCTGTGCCCCGGTGCTGCCCTCACCCTGGACCTGCCTGGGTGTCAGCAGCAGGGCGGCTCTGCGGTGAAGCACCCACCGTCTGAAGTTACCCCCAGACAGGAGGACAAAGTGGTGCCCAAGCAGAGAAGGATCTGAAGACAGTCTGTTCTGCTAAGACTTGAAAAAAGAACAACAGAGAACAACAACCACCAAAATAACCCCAAACTAAACCAATCCAAATCTCTTGACCTTTTAAGTGTTGGGTTAAGGGTAAGGAGATAAAAGCCAGCAGAACCTACTGGTACTTACCTTCTACCAATTTACTTGCCAGCAGGGTAATTTTGCCAATGATTCCTAAATTTATCATGAGTACAAAGTGCTGGACCAAATCCCCTTCATGGGGACACTGCTTTCCCCAGTTCTGGCTGCCAACCAAATTTTGGCTAAGCTATTTCTTCTAACTCCCTTTCAGAGAGCTAAAGCCCTAGCAACAGCCATTAAAGCAACGTGTGCTCAGCATTTGAGAAAGGGAGGACACATGTGAGCTCTTCAGTTCATATTTAGAAACCTCACTTCAGTCTCCAAAAGACTCTTGTTATCCTACCCAACGAGTCCAACCTCCTGCCCCACTGGTCAGCACATCGTGTCCTTTCCTCCAGCACGGCGGTCCTTTGTTTTACGTAAAACAAGCATCCGCAGTGCCAATGCTCTGCAGCATCACGGGGACTGTACAGCGAGAGCTGCTCGTCTCTGCAACACCCCCCCCCGTGCACCTCTTTGAGTCTGCATTTCAGGCCCACTGAAATTGCTACAAAGCAAAACAATGCCTGTGTGAACAGACAGCACATAGAGGCTGATATAATTTGTATGACTGTAAACACAGGAGTCTGTTTTTCACACATTGCACAGAACAAATCATTGAAAGGCAATGAAAACAAACACCTCCAAATAACATTTTTGTTCTGTATGAAAACATCTCCATTGCAGCTATTTTGATAAATGAAACCTGCAGCAATAACTGTATATAGATAGATTTTTTTTCAAAGAAAGACCGTTTCAGGTTGGTGTGGTTTTGTCTTCAAACTCAGAAAAAGGAGACAGAGACCTCCTGTTACTTTTCACCAGCACAGTATTCAGTGCTTATTAGTAAATCAAAATGAGTTGTCCCATGATTTTTCCATTTCCATTATTAGACCTCAGAGGAAAGGACCCGCTGGCTCTTTCTGTAGCACCTTGTTTTCCTACAGCATTGATCAATCAGACAGCAGTGATGAAGACTGGCCAAAGGATAAACCAGAATACCTGTCCTCATCTGGGTCCATTTTTTGACCATGACATTCCCATAAAAGCAGTGGCCTGCTATAGTCCATGTCGTACCATCATGCTTTTCTGGGTTTTGTATCTGCTGCCCCTGGCTGCTCCTCAGGCTTTGCAATGTAAAAGGAATCTTATTCGTAGTTGCTCAAGTTATCCACGTAAATGCCAAGTTAGTGCCTGTTCACCTAACTGAAATCATCCAGCCAATACAGCTCCTAGTGTCAGCCTATATGAAACACAGGCTCTGAGAGGGCATGAAAAGACAGGCAGTTTAGGGAAGCAACAACCCTCTGATTTCTGGCGCATGGCATCTTGTGGCACAGAGGAGTAATACCCAGTCTGGGAAGGGACTTTATTAGAAAGTTAATAGTTTATTTCAACTTGCTTTTATAAAGAAGCGGCATTGCTGGAATGGAAAGCACTCTTCAACTTCTGTTTCTCTGGAAATTTACCCCAGTAAACACATCCAGGCAACTAGTTTCCTTAATGCTTACCAAAAGCTTCCCTTTTGTGGCACAATTTCTTCTTAACAGTGTAAGTTATTGATACCCATGGAAATGGTAACACTGGTTTCAGACCTCCTCCAGGCCTATTAGTTTTTTAATTAAGAGTGCAGGATACTAAAAGAGTGTCTTAACACTAGAATTTGAAAGTCCTGATCTAGCCTGTTTAAAGTTAATTGAAAAAATTCCAGAGACTGAGGAGGAACTGGCTGGGCTATTTAATCTTCTACTGTCACTGTCTAGAGTCAAGAATTGCTGTCCATCATGTGTTACCAGAATATAAATTGCACAGCTGGAAAAGTAAATGAAATCTCAAAATATGTGAGTTACCAAAAAATGTCATGAGAAAATTTAAGAATATCTATTAACTGCAGAAGTCTCAAAATCCCAAACTCTCCTCCATCTAATGAAAAAACTGTATCAGTTCTTTCCTCCCTTTTATACTGAGTGGCTTTAATAAACTCCAGGAAGCTGGTGAGGAGGGGGAAATGTCTACATGCACACACGCGCAGGCACAGCTTCAAGCTTACCCTTTTGTAAAATAATGAATTACTTTAAATCCGTCCCCTACAGCATGACCCAGGTACCCAGTAACAGGAGTCTGAGTAGGGGGAGTGAATGGGTTTCCAGTACTTGACTGCTTCTTAATCATAACCTGTGCACAAAATGCCTTCAAAAATCTATTTTACTTTGTATTGTGTTCTCTGTCTAGACTGAACAATTCATTCAGCACCAAATTAGTACCGGAGCAAATAAGAGTCATAAAACACCGAATATATCAGTGCAGACATTTAAAACAAACAAACAAAAAAATCAACATATTTTGAATGTTAAGTCCCTTATATTAATCTGGAACACAAAGGCATTCATTATGTTGTTTCAGAAGCACAAGTAGAACCTTACCTTTTCAGGTTACTAATTCTGGGGAAAAAAAAAAAAAGAAGGAAAAAAAAAGCAAATACATTAGCCCATATATATGCTCTGTTTATATGATCACAGTGTTAGCTCTTAATCCGTGGCTTTTCCAGTTATATTTCAAGAACAAAAATGAATTTTCAAGCATTTGGCACTTAACTATGGAAATCTTCCCAAAATTAAACACTAATGCTAAGATACATACTTCTCATCTATGTAACTGTATGCAGCACACCAGATGATTTAGGAGTGCTACTTTTCACAATATGTCCCTTCAAACAGTATTTCTTAGATATTAATGGGTAGTATTACTTTGCTTAAGAACTCAACTTTTCTCAAGATCATCATAAAAAGCATCACCTTTGTTGTAAAAGGCATAGCAGACCATTAACAACATTTTCTCATTCCTTGCTAGCTGAAGTAAGCTAACCGGTGAGTGTTCCACAATTATTTTACCTTTGCTCCCATTTAGTTCTTTATTTTTTCCAAAATTTCAATCAGATTTGCATTACTTGCATTTAAGATGTTAATAATAGCTCATAGACTGGAAGATAAGTCTCATGTCAGGCAGGCAAACTCATTTCTAAACAGACTACAGCCCATCCCAGGCTAAGTGACAGCGTACAGGTTATATCGCTATCCCGTCTTCACATATACAGAAAAATGAAAAGATATGAGCTCTACCTGCAATCATAAAGCTTGACTCTGTGAATTGCACATGAGTATATCCTTTAATACTGATTTTGGTCAAAAGTTATACACCATAGAGAGCGACTCACCAAAGCCTGAGCTGTAAGTAGAATCCTGGGAGTTTTCTCCATAAAGCCACTTCATCCCATTGCTTTCCCCGGCAGGAGCTGAGCAGAAGCAAGAGAGGACAGATCACCTCTTGCCCCAGGGCTGCTGTTCTCCCTTTCCTATGAGGAACACCTGAAGGCCCCCAGTGACCATCCTGACAGGGCAGTGCGTTAAGGACAAGTCATGTCACTCTGCTTAAGGAAGCTCAAAAGATCAAGAGGGTCTAAGAGGGGCCATTACCTGCTGAAGGAGTTGGAGGACGGAAGGGAGGAAAGGTTTTCAGGAGGGGAAGTAGCTGGCAGGGTAGGGAGGAGAGCGAGGGAGCAGCTGCTGAAACATTCCTGTACAATGCTGGTTTGGAGGATACTCATGGGCTGGGGAGGGATGCACATGGCATACGCCCTTTACATGTTTGTATTTCCTTTTCTTTAAAGCCAGGATTTAGGCAATTGCTGAGCGTCTTTCAGGTTCACAGTATATTTTCTTTAGCTTCTCTTTTTCCCCTGGGACTATAAACAGCTTATAGAAGTTTTAAACTGAGTTAAGCAGGATTTAGATGTAGAGAATCTATCAAATTATCCAAAGTAAAAAAAATTAGACTTTAGCTGGAGGATAAAAGTGTCATAAAAATATGCCTGTATGCATGTGCGTGTAGTGCATGTGTGCATAGCTACATGTGTGTATACATGCACAGACACATTGTCGTGGTTTAATCTCAGTCAGCAATTAAGCACCACGCAGCCGCTCGCTCACTCCCCCCCACCCAGTGGGATGGGGGAGAGAATTGGAAGAGCACAAGTTAGAAAGACTCGTGGGTTGAGATAAAAACAGTTTAATAATTGAAATAAAATGATAATAATAATATGATAATAATAATAATAATACACAAAACAAGTGATGCACAGTACAATTGCTCACCACCCGCTGACCGATGCCCAGCCAGTCCCC
>NW_008794414.1:1708836-1738472 GCF_000699145.1 Aptenodytes forsteri
ACACATTCATTTTATAAGCCCTTCAGTGAGTCTGGGAAATTAACAACATTTTGAACACGTCACAAAAAGCAGACCAGGAGTTGTGGATGTCATTTGCCTGTCCTACTTGATATACACTCAGTGATGCTTTCTGTGTTTATCAACATAAAGCAGTAGTATGTGAGATTAAAAAAAAGAAAAAAAAAGTGAGATTAGAGAAAAAAAAGAAACAACCTAAACCACTGCATGATTATTTTCTGGAAGGAAGGGAGGAAAACACTGCAAGTAGTTCTTGCCCTCATGAGGGTTTCTTCAATAACCTGGAACTGGCAGGGGGACCACCCTTGTTGCAGCGCAGTGCAGCATGTTCCATCACTGACAGAACCCACCCGAGGAAAACGTGCTGCCTTGGAGGATCCTGGCTTCATTGCACTGCTTTGCTACAGCAGGCCAGCATTACTGGTCAAGAGACATGGTGATTCCAGGTTTATGGAAGAAGTACTGTTTAGGTCCATAGTAAGGCCCTGAGGAACCTACTGCATGGAACAGGGGTGAATATAATCAAAACACTTGCCTTGTTTCCCCATGGATTTGATTTTAGTGTTCGCAGCCTCTAATTTCTCATGCCAAGTTCCTTATTATCCTAAGGAATTCCTGTACATAGCTGACCCATCTCAAGACATTGCTTTGTATCAGCTGTCTGATCTCACACCTTTAGAAATGGAGTGCCTACACCAAGAAGGTTCACTGTATAGATTTTATATGAAATTGATCATGTTTAACATCCCGGGGTCATCATGGCAGGTGATCTGAGACCTCTGTACAAGCACTGTAGGACTGTGGAGGAGAAAGTCAATACCCAATGTGCTGACAATGTGTCCTCCACCGCGCTAACTAGCTCAGAGTGTAACGGCGTGAGGGTGGTGGCAACAAAGCCAACTTAAACTTACAAGTTCTTGCTGTTGCCCTTATCTGTGGCCACCTGCTTCTGTCCAAATGCTGCAGTTTGTTGTCACTTTGGTTATCCGGTTATGGTCCACCTCTTCAAACATTCACTTAATACAATGGATAAAGCAGGACTTTATAGAAGTGGGAAAGAAATAAGTAATTGCAGATCGGGAGGAGGTAATCTCTGACATTGAAGGCTATATATATATAAAAAACTAAATCCTCTCTGTTACCATAGAAAATGCATGTTAAAGCATGTCAATTATTAGCTGAAGAAATGCAACACTTGTGCTGAAACGTTCCCTCCTCACACCATCCTCTAAAAATAAACATAACTGCATACAATACAAAGTGTTCGAAGTCATGCACAGATTCCTCATTCCTAGAAATATGCAAAATTTGACAATCAAGTACAGCTAAGGAGTCTGAAGGTCTTCAACCCTCTTACATATTCAACAGAGACACTTTCGCTAAGTTGCTGAGTGAGCTGGAAACTGTGCTTGGATTTTCTGCTGCCGTGTCCTCTCGCTATGCTGAGGGGTGAGGTGGGTGCTCCTGTCAGGAGGTTTTCTGCCTGGAGTTTCTCAAGTCCCCTCTCACATTGCAAATTCCCATTGGCATTCAGCCTGGGGGGCTTCTTCCCAGCCTTCTCTGCTGCATGTCTGCCTTAAAAACCCCATGGTGGAAAAAGCAAAGTGATTCGCAAAACAAGTAAGTGCAAAGGGCTTGGTGGGGGCAGCTGGGGTGCCCGGAGATTTCACCCAGTCAGCAGCTGTTCCCGCAGAGGGCTTGGTGGGGGCAGCTGGGGTGCCTGGAGATTTCACCCAGTCAGCAGCTGTTCCCTTATGTCTCTAACTCCTTTTGGGGGGTGTTGTCAAGCAGACTTCACAACATCTGCTGCTCGGTCTTGTGAGAAAGCCATAATGCTGTTGTGGTGGATTTTAAAACCCTGGTTGTTTTCGTAGAATTTACGTCATCTCAACAAATACATCTAGTAATGGTGTTGTACCGTTATTTCATACCATAATACAAAGCACAGCAAATGAAAAATTTTATTAGACAATGCATCCTTTACTCCTGAATTACCTAAAAAATTTAAGGAGACTCTGGAATGTTGAATTTTAATGAGATGATAAAAAATGTTCAGGCTGTATTAGCCATTCCAATATTACAGCAATGAAAGACTAACACCACCACTAACTTTTATATAACGCGTCATTTAATATGCACCCAAAAAGCCTGCAGAAGACTATTTTTTAAACAGTGCACATTCATAGTGAACCCTTGATGAACATGTTAACAGGATGTCAATGCCACTCAGAAGAAACCAAAAGAATAGTGCTAAAACTCACATAAAGCTCCACACCATGTTTTCTGCAAGTCTGTGTTTATTACAGAAACCCTTCCACATTTAAATGTACTAACAGTCCCTTTAAAATACTGTCAACTCCACTGAAATCATACTGAGACCCTTTCTTACAAACCTTTGCCGATGAGACAGAACAGCATAGGAGCCCCTGGCCATCATGGAAACGGTATCAGTCTTGTCCTGTGGGACACCTGACAGTGTGCTTAAGTTAGCAGATAACTGAACTTTAAGTATTCACGTGTGTACAGTAGTGGCTTCATGTAAATACCTGGGGCTAGGACCAGTTCTGTAACTGTGCCTGGCATGAAGGAAATCTTATGGTCCTCTTAAAGCACGCACCCATTTACATACTGCCTCCGAGCAGTATGGTCTTGGAAGACCAACGCTTTGGCTCTGCAGGTGCCTCCAGGAGACAGAGAAAATGTGGTGGTTTAAGTCTTCTTATTCCATCCCTCCATGATCTGAAATGATGGACTTTCAAACTGTAAAATATTTTACTGCAGAGAAAAGCTGTAGGGATCCAGGACTGAATGTAACCTGCTGTGGTCCTCACAGAGGTATATTATGGGATGGAGGAGGAGGAGGAGAAAAAGTTTCTGTGTTTGGAGGAGAAAGCCTGCATCTAACCATCTGCAGCTGCACCTGCTCACAAAAATAGATTACTTGACAGTGAGATAAACTCATGGACTGAGGTGCTGAGAGCAAAGGCAGTGGTGGAAAATCCAAGATAAAAGCATGATATTGTAAGGAAATTGCTCTAAATAGCATGGCTCTGAAATCTGCTGCATTTGGAGAAAGCGTCTTCTCGTAGCACCGCCACATTTGTGCGTAGGAACTGGTGTCTGCCCTTTCAAAACTCCACAACTAGGAGCAGGGTGAGGAGGCCTGGGCTTGGTGATTGGGCATAGATTTAAAAATCTGGGGAGTCAGTAAAACAAGGTGGAGTACACAGGCTCCACTCAGGCAGCAGTAAACCTTTTGTACTCTTAAATCCTATGTAAAATATTATTCTTTAAGGGACCTAAACACCACACCAGCCTCTGTCATGCTTTGGCGTGCTCCCACATTAACAATGAGAGCTATACTATTCCTCTCAACCACCCTTTTCACTGAAGTGCTGTATAATATGTTAAAAATTATAAAAAGCCTGTATCACTGTGAAGGTGGAGGGAGAGCAGATCCTTCAGTAAACGGTAAGTGTCCCAAAGAAACTCTTTTTAGTGTCTCGAGGCAGGAAAGTTTACGAGCAGGTATAGTAAAAGCTGGCAGGAGGCAGTTTATTTCATGTTTCCATCTGCCAGTTCTATTTCGTGAAATGGAAGATTGTCCTTTCACCCAATAAATTCACCTTTTTTACTGCAGAAATTTCACATTAAATACTAATAACATTGTTTCAAGGGATCAACTAAAGGACATAACAGGCAATTAAACAGCTCCAATTATATCATCATTTTCTGTGTCGACTTATTTCAACAGATTACTGAATTTCTATTGAAACGGTATCCCGAAGGGGCTTAGCAATGTTTTAACCATATGTTCCAGGGCTACAGTCCCAGCACTGAATACTAATAACACAGTTTGAGATGTGTGCTCTCATGTGTCACAGATATCATAGTTTCAGTTCATTTTCCATGAATTATTGAAATGAAGAATTATTTCCTGTTTTCTTTTTCAAATCAACACTTAACTACCAGCAGCGCTGGAAGGAGTGAAATCCAGGAAATGTGCTGCAGTAGATAAGAATTGAAAGCAGTGTGTTGGGGATGTTACCTGCAATTACATATTTGTATTTTATTAAGTAATTGAAAAAGCCCATCCAAATTGTATAACTCATGCATCATAAATAAATACAAACCAGATAACTGGAAGCAAAGGCTTACATAGTAGCAACAATTCATACCATCCCTACAGCAATTGCCTGGGCAATTCTTGACTTTGTCTTGCAACATTCTCACTACCTAACTCTCTTAAGGATTGTTCCAGCTCCCTGGGAAATGGTATACAAGGTGTCCTTAGGGTCAAGAAGTAAAAACAAGAGGTACAAGAGCATACACACATTCAAAGGTTAAATTTAATCTTAGGAATCTGATTTGTATACTGCATGGATTTCTGAAAAGCAGGAATAGGAGGAAAAACTGGTGAATAATGCCTGTTTAATAGCCAGCATAAATTACATTGTACACAGGTCCAGAGGCATTTATGTAGCTATTTTCAGGTGTTCATGGTTTTTAATCACCTGTCTGTGACTTAAAATGGGAGCCCAAAGCTAAGCATCTAAAGCAATGTGTAGCCATGTAAATTGGTGCCTTTTCTAGCTTAAGGCATGTTAAAGAATATGGTTATATCTGTGTAGGCTGTATATACAGATATGCAGAATATGAGGAGTTCAGAACAAAACCTTCCACTTTTCATGCTGCTCTTCTAGGGGACAGCATGGAAGATGCCAAGAGGGAACAGTTGTTAATCAAGTTGTCCAATACTTGCTTGGGACTCCTGTCCAACTTGATGAGCGCAGCATGGGGGTATGGATGGAGCTGGATTTATATCAGTCTGGAGTACTCCACAGTTCTCTCCAATATGCACCACAGCTTCTGAGCTCTCCATACTGTTAATACTTAGGCAGAATAAATTAAAATATGTTTTCAATTTAAAAAAAAAAGAAAGTTGGGTAATTTTTCCTTTAAAACAGATCTAATGCAAATTAATTTTGATATTATAACTGTAAACACCCTGAGCTGTCTATAATTGATTACACATACTTAGAGAAGAATGATATTCAAGATGTCCAAATCTGCAGTCAAAATTTCAAAGGGCATCAAACCAGTGGAGAGCCAAGTGATCAACTTAGAACATGAAACTGGAGCATATTATTCATGTTTTTCAGCAACAGCTTATCTTCTGCCACTCTTGACCAACAATTGTCTTTATGTCAGTTATTTAGTTTAGGCCAGTGCTATAGCTATGTCATACAACATCCAGAAAACAAGGACAAAGAAAATTGGTTTTCCTCTCCCAATCTATCAATGAAAACAAGATACTGGAAGTTGAGATACACTACCTCTAAAACCCTGAAAGACACGGCAACAGGGGATAAAGGATTCAATTCACTAAACAGCAGTAAAACTTATTTATTAAACAAAAAAGCATTAACTGTAAAACATGGTCTGATATACAGAAAAATGGATTTAACCCATGTATTTATTGTAGTTATATTTAATTAAAAAAATGACAGTGTAGTTTTCTCTATATTTAATTCCAATTACTATTAAAAACCTTGATATAAGTTAATGAATGTAACCAATAACAATTGCAACTTTATCATGTCACATAAAAATTAAGCATATGAAAAGTAACTCTATAATTGGTGAACTGTGCATAAGGTATTCACCTTTTTAGCAAAAGTTATACCATTTTTTAGTATATAAGCTGTACTTAATTCCAGATCAGCATATTTTAATGGATGTTCCCCCACAAGAATCAGTATCTCTTACAGAAATTAACTAGTAAATATAACTACATTAAAAAATTATTTAGCATATCGTATCTAACTAAGTGGCTAATAACATATTTACTTGGATGCTGATATAAATTATCATTAGAATGTGTGATTTGAGCATTTGATTTAAATCATTATGCCCTGAACTGAAAGACAGAGTCAACTATTTAGGTATAGTTTTAGGTATTTTACCTATACCTGTACTTCTTTGCTAGTTTTATGGTCTTACTTTTAGTGTACCACAATTTTTAACTGTGTCACTCATTTTCAAATTACAAAACTAAATAAAACTTTTTTTTTTACTAGTACGGACAGCTGAGCATCCCAAATCACAATCCTTTCCAACTGAAATTATTTTTAACATCTGTTCCGGCCTGCAATTAAACGATGCATGTTGATAAAACAAACCCATTTCTTAACACTCTCTGGATGCAAGAAGTATTTTTTCCAGACTAGCCCACATCAGGATAAGAAAACTCTCTCTCAGCTTTCCACAGTTTTCAATAGTTTTTGTAGGCCTGAAATGCAGAATCCGTGCTCCTTTCATTTTTTCTACAGCCAATATTTCTGACAGCAGTTTTTGCTTTAAATGGTTTCTGTGTCTCAGTTTGTTTTCCTCTTTTTCTAAAAATACAATTCCCATTTTTCTCACCCCTTATTTAAAAAATCTGACTCACCATCTTTGCACTCACTCATAATGCGGCATGACAAAGAACTACCAGCAGGAAACAAGGATTAAGGCTTTTCTCAAGTTAGCTAAAAGTGGATATTTTATTCTCTCACCCCCCAAAAAAACCAAGCATTACTATACATTTTCCAAGGACACCAGGACATTTCACCAGGTATTTTAGACAGCTATAAATGTCTTGTACTTTCCAAAACCAATGAATATTTCTTCTCCTAAAGCCATTCTGGGTTATTGGTTAACTGTATATTCAGATATCCTTCAAAGAACTCTTTTGATTCCCTTTTTTTTTTTCAAGAAAGAATAACTTATTATAGAATAAATGTTTGCCAAAGTTTCTATATTTAAGTGAAACCTGGATTTGAGCACAAGAATCCATCCCCTGGGTTTGAGTACAAGAATCCATCCCAATACAACTCAGTGATTTGGGGTTTAGGGGATATTTTTTGAAAGTTTCTTTTATATTTGCGTAAAGAAGCTGAGCCAAATTTATGGACTTTGGGGCTTAGAAAGGCAAAAATAAATGTGACTAGTCAAGACAGAAAATGCCTTTCTCTGGAAATCTAGAGAACACCTAAAGCTTGACTCATAGACCTCATAATAATGGGGTGCATAGAAGAAACTTCAATTAAACCTCACCCTCTGTAGCACAAGGGTGACACTACAGCTAATACTGCACGTGGGCTGGTACTACTGGCAAAGAAAGACAGTTGCTATATGCAGGCTGGTTAACTGGGTAAAGTCCATGTGACAGCAGTAAACCACAGGGGCTTTGCTGTAGGCTGGGTAGCATCACATAGTCTTACACAGTAAAACAGCTAAATGAAACGATTGCTCAGTCTCAATAAGCTCAAGCACTTTGATGTTTCTTTTCAACAAGAACAAATAAGGCCAGATTTTGGGAGATATAAAGCCAGTAACAAAAGAACAAATCTTGAAGATTTCCTTACAAAAGTCCCACTTACCTAAGAGCTTTCTGTGTAAAAATAGCTATTTATTAATATTCTACAGCAGGGAGTTTGGGGTATTTGCAATCTTTGCAAACAGAACTCATTTATTTTTCACAGAGTGAAGAGAAATCTAAATAAATTCTCCAGTGAATCCACTGGGCTTGGCTGGGAATACAGAATTGAATTTACTGAGTATCTTTCTAGAATAGAACTAAATACAGCCTTTGAAATTAAACTGGTGTCAAAAAGCCAATTTCAGATAGCCTGTTAGTCTTTCCTTGCAAAATCTAATAATTCTCCGGTCACTTTTTAAAACAGCTTTTGTATGTAGATTCAAACTGTCTCCTGAGCATAAGGAGCAAGGTTCAATTTGTATTATCTGGATATCCACTTCTCCATATCCCAAACATCTGTAAAACTCAAATCTGCAATACTTCTTGCAAGGATTCCCCACACTAGAGTAGGAGAGAGGCGCCGAGGCAGTTTGTGGGACAAATGAGCGCTTTAACACATTGCACCAGTGCTATTAAGATCTTGACTTCCTAAGAGCTGAGTTTACAGAAAATTATAATATTGCCACTTTATCACTTAGCAGCATCTGCAAACTTAATGTTCCACAATGCCATAAATGATGACATCTGTTACCAAAAATAGCATTCACACAACCAGCCATGTGGAGGAAACATTTCTACACCACTTTTCTGACAATCCAATCGTGTTTTTGAATATTTCCCAACCTTGGAACCAAGTTTTGCTTCACAGCCCTCCTTCTGTTTGGCATTATCAGCCTGTGTCATGCCAGAAGTCATTGCTGATCTACTGTGCTATTTGATTGCTGACATGTGGTACTTCTGGGCAACCCCTTGAGTTGGGCTATTGCAGGCTAGCAGGGTTCTCAGAGATCTTTAATATGTAAAATTACTCCATTTCCTGACCTGTCACAGGCAGTTGAACACCCAGGCTGCTGCTGCCGACCCAGATGAAATGTGCTCTGGATCCGCAGCTTCCCTGAGGTCCAAGATTGATAACAGACAGACATCTCAGCAGCACAGCAAACATGGACTTGCAGTTCAACAGCTTTTTTTTTTGTTGTTCCCCAGGTTCAAGTTTCAACCCCAGTTGGGTCAGGCTCCCAGATCTAACCCTCAGTATTAGGAAGCCAGCAGCCTTGAAAACAGACTCAGAATAGGAACCTTGGATTTTTTCCTCCTTTCCTAGCTCTCACAGATGGACACACTCCATTTGCTTACCCAACGGGGCTCCTTAATCCAGGAAGCATTCAGTCATTCCTGCTTCACCTTCAAGATGTAGAAGCTTGGCCTAATTTGTTTGGTCTAGTTCATTTTTTTATTTACTCTATGAGCTAACAAATTCTCCAAGTGGGCTTTACAGCATCTCATTATTAGAGATATAGAAGTAATACATGTATAAACACAAATTTTTGTATATATCATTGAACCACAGGCAGCTTTGTAATAACTTTATTTTTTTTTTCAAGTTAGATGCCGGTGTTACATTGTTAATGAAAAAGAAAATCACTTTCCCTTTTCCAATTTTTCTCTTTTTGCAGAATTAATATATTAGGATGAAGTAAGAGATATACTCTAAGTAGCTAGTAGGTTGTGGGACAATAAAAAAGCCTTATGAAAACACTAGCCTAAGCAAATAGTATTTAGAACACAAGATGAAAAGGTTTTTTAATTTCCTATACCCAGGGATAATATTGCCAGTCTTCATTTTTGGACGGAAAAAAAGAAACACGTGACTGTTCAGAAGGATAGAAGGAAAAAAGGACTCTTCCAAAGTCAATATGCATTTCGGTTCTAGCCATATCACATAATAGTGTTTTATTGTCAGTTTGATTTATGGCATGAGCAAGGTCCTGCCAAATTACCAGTTCCTAGAACTGTAGTTTCCGTGCCGATCCTCCACAGTTCAAAGGGACATATAGCTCAAAAGGAGTGATACAGTGCCTAAAGGGACTTGGTGCAAGAGAAAGCAGGAGATAGCAGAAAGCAATCTGCTAAGGAAAAAAAGGTAGCTTGGCAGGAAATGCCCAGAAAAAGTGAAGCAAGGGAAGACTGAATCAGAGTGAAAGCCAAGGCTGTATTTATGAAATCAAGCCTCAATTATGGTATAATGTTGTGTCTTCCAAAGGAACAGCACACACAAGGAAACTGGCTCAAAATAACCTTGCTGCTCCGTTAGTGACTTCCTCTCCTGAATCACCTGCTATCCTAAGCTAGCGGGTAACCTGACGTATTAAACATACACCCATGCATTGTAATTTAGAGCTATAGTTACATTCCTTTGAAGATTTATCACTGCTGTGAGAAGGATCTGCAATTAAAATCTATGTCAACAAGCAGAAGTCAAATGGAAGGATAAAGTCACATAGATAGAGGAAAACAACTGCTCTATACTCTACAGAGCACAATGACACAATGTCTTGGAGAGGCAATTGTTTGTTTCACTTTAATTTTAGAAAATCAAAGAAGTAGCAGTGACTGAAAAGACGTAGCATGATTTATAACATGGAGGCGGGAAAGAAGAAATTGTGTCTAAGGCAGCACTTAGGACAATACTTCGCCTGAAACACATGCTTTAATTTCACAAACTTAACTGATGTGCAAAGGTATTTAAAAGTAAATAAACATTTATGTGGCATCCTGAATCTGAGCGGATCCAAGCTGATAAACAAGGACCATATTATCAAGATTTAAATCCTGATAAATCTTATAATCAAGATGCTGGGGGTCCTAATTATAAGTAAATGGTGGGGTCCTAATAATAAGTAATTTTAGTTCACCTTCATGTAGCAGCCAGGAACGGATTGCAGGCAAGTCTGGTTTCTAATTGCACAAGCACCTTTCCCTCGTTGTGCTGCATGCAGTCGGCAGTGGGGTTATGAGGACACTTGGCAGGTGTGAGGGCCATGATCCTGCAAGAGGGAAGAAAGGTGGCAGAAGTCACCCAGCAGGAGTGACAAACCCTGCAGTGAAACTGCAATGACAATAGCAGATCGGGAACCCAAAGGCAGGAACAAAACCAGATACAGCGCTCTATGACAAGCTAATAGCCCAATGTAGAGTTACCCAAGGTTCAGCCAAAGCTGAACAAACAGCGCTGCCCCAGTAGACAGTGTAAACTGGCAGAGACCTCAGAGAAAGTGCAGCAGTATCATCTGCCTTTCCTTGAACTTTACAAATAGATTTCCAATTTCCTCACTGTACATATAATTTACAGCCCCAACAGCTTTGTCCCTCTTACCCTACTTTTTTTTTCTGTTAGTGAGGAATGAGTCGTCTGTCTCCTCTTTCGGTTTTTGTTCACTCATACCCTTCTTGCAACATGATTTGGCAATGATTTATTGTGCGATCTTATTCCAAACAGGTGTCTGTTTTCTGGCTCCCCCTGCAAACTCAGTTCCAGAGAGCAGATGGTAATAGTTAGCTGCCTTCTGCACCTGCATGGATGAGAGCAGCTCTGAAGAACCTCTTCTGTAGGTTGAGTAGCTCAGAGCAATATTTAGATGACCTTGTGGTTAACACATAAGTAGCCAACTGTATCCAGCTTGGCACTGACACTGTGGTGATCATTAGTGGAGCTGAATTTAAGACAGAGAATGGCTTTGGGAAACGAAGATAAGGCAGGATGATTTGGCGCATCGTCAGCCAAAAAGGCACCTCAGGAGCACCAGCATGAATGGACAATACCCACCCAGGTCTTTTCCGCCAGGTTTCAGGAATTCTTGCAGCAATCACATGGATAAACTCATTTACTGTATTTCAGACCACGTCCAGCTGTCAGGATTCAGCTGAGGGTTTGGGGACTTCTTAATGAAATACATTAAAGCAGAGTTAGTTTTCTAAACATGCACCAGGTTCAATTGGGTACTGGACCAATCTAATCTATAACGCTCTGACCCAGGAGAAGGAAGGTGTGGGAGAGATGGATTTGAAGCCTGAGTTTTCTGAAGGTGATAAACAGCCTGAGAACTAGTGAGCTAAAAAGAGAGTGAGAGGAAAGAGGGAGAAAAGAGAGGTGAGGGTTAAAAAGGGAATTAAGGAACATTCTGCAAATCCATGCAGCATAAAGGTGGGAGATAAAGTTACTGAAACAAACAAATGATCAGTGAAGAGTAAGAAAAATCTGGAAATAATCATTAGAATATTCAGACCAGGGAAAAGCTGTATACTTGAGAAAAGGTTCATTTATTCAATAGCTCTTTCTAGACATGCTTTGAGATACAAACGGAGGCAGAACATGTGGCTCTGACTCTGGTGTGGATCAACAGCAGCTCCGGGCATGAGGTCAGGCATTAGCCTGCAGGGCAGGAGAGTCAGGCTGATGGGTTTGGGTAAGTCCTCTCTCTAAACCAGATCAACAGGGTTCACAGAAAAATCTCTTACCTTCACAGGCAGACACTTTTTTCTCTATTGAGGCCTTTGCCAGCTCTTGTAGGCTGAACACAAGGTCTATGAGCCCATTCAGGGGGTTAACTTCTTGGTGGGATTTCTGCTCCTGGATGTTTTTCACCACATTGTACAGCTTGTTGGGGACTAGCAGCACTGTTGGGTACCTCACTGGGTTCTCAAAGTCAATGGTTGAAGGTTTCAGGTAGTTTTCCTGGAGGAATAATAAGACCACCACAACATCAGCATGTCAGCAGCTCTCTGCACAGCATGGACAGTTCTTCTCTGGGATGTTTTTTTAATTAACAAGAAGAATTTAGCAGAAAAACTGGCACGTAAATAGAAATACATGATCATTCAGATTTCTAAAACACTACAAAACACCAGTAGCTATACACTGGTAAAAGTATGCACAGATCCATTAATGCAGGGTTGAACTTGATATCTCCAAGGGCAATTCCATAAAAGCAGGTACTTTCTTCTGACTGTTACACTTTAGAAATTCACTGTGAAAATAATCACTCTTTAGATATTTGAGACTCGCATTATTCAGTGGGAGAAAATAAATCTCTTTAAGAATCCTGTTAGCAGAGAGGAATGATAACTCTTTAGAGGTATTACTGATTTCAATATTAATAACACTATTCTGCAAATCTATTTTTCTAATCAGTTTCTGAATCTGTGATGAAAATTTTAAGTCATGTATATTTTTTTCAGACCTCATAGTTTTCTAATTCCAGGGAGAGAAGACTCTAATAACCTTTTTTCAAATCCCTGTTAAGAATCACCTCATGTACAGAAAAAATAAGAGCCTTGTAAAGACTGATAGGCTTTAAGAGTTTTTCCTCTATTAAAGTTGAATAATATTTAAAACTTTCTTATCTTGATATTACTCTGTATCATAGAAAAAAATAAAAACTCATCACTGTAATATCATTTGGGTGGAAACAAGTAATTTCACTCGAAGTTTTCTTACGCACTCTAAAATATATGCATCTTTCCCCTTTTGTTATATGTAAACCTAATGGTTATTTTTAATATGCCTTTCACTTCATTGGTACACCTGCATTATGAGATCCCTGGATTGGGGTTTTTTAATGATCTTTTGATGCCAGTAAGCATGTCTTGAGAGTAGATACTGCCCAAGAGTGATTTGCTCTTCATGGAATTTATGAAAAATGCTATTGGAAAGGGCTGGATACTAATGTGATGAGTGGGCTATAAGAATCTGTACAGACTAGAAATAGAACTGGCAAATGTGTTAAGTGCCAGACTCTTGGGAAAGGACCAAGGGTAGGAACACCTATTCCTTTTAACTATTAAGAAATTACTTGAAGTCTTTTTTTCTCCTCTGCCTTGTGCTTGTGCTGTCAAGATGACTTGTGCTGTTATGCAATAAACTGGATTTGAGGATTCTTGGTGTCATGGGAAATACACAGCTATGAGTAAGATCACACATTTGGTTACAGGTTAAACCAAAGGGCTATTTTGCCAAGCGCCGCTTGGGAACTGTCAGCAGAAGCTTTGGGAAGGAAGGACTATGAGGGTAAGGGAAATAGCCTCTGTCATGTATCTTCAATACCTCCAATCAACAGGAATCTGGAAATTTCTCTTTGTATTTAAGAGCCACTCCCATTAATATATCTAATTTCATGAGCCTTTGAATAAATTGATATCCAGTGGACTGTGCTTTTTGTCATGCACTGTGGGAAATATTAAATAACAGTATCATACAAGATAATACCTGTTATATATCTCAGATAGCTCCTCTTATCTCTAGCTCTGTATTGATATGCCTTCTCTGTGTGTGACCCTGACATATAATGGCCAATTTTTGGCTTTGCAGCATTTGTTTCAATTTTAGATTAACAAGCAATATAAAGGGGTGTGTGATTGTCCCTCTTTTGCAGGGCTACTCATGTAGGAGGAGAACAAACAGATCATCAATAATTAGTAAAAAAGGTGCAGGGTAGAGGGGAATAAAGTTATAATGGAGCTTGCAAGAGTCCTTACCTTTCAGCCAGGAGCTCTTCGGAGAAGGATTATTTCCTTCCCCTCCCTCAACTTTATTAACTGTCTTTCCCCTCTTCCACATCATACTCATGAAGATCCAAGGACCAAGGATTCAGTATTCACAAGGAGGAGGGATAAAAAAGCAGAAGCTATTTATTCCTCCTATTTCAAACTGCAGAAGAGGGGTTGGACCACAAGCCAGAGGCACACCTGCCAGAATCATCTTTAGGCCAATACTCTGAGGACCCAAGGGACGTTAGAGTTGGTGGCACATGCCCCTACCCCCCTCCTCCCCACAGGCTTCTCCTGGCCACTGAGCACTTCCCCACCCATCCCAGGTGGGATCTTACCAGCCATCAATTGTTTTTTTCCCCCACTGCTACAGCCCCTTTCCTCAGCCAACGGGCTTCTGAGCCCCGGCCACCCCTGCTCCCCAGCCCGGCTATCGCTATGTTTTGGCTATGAGGAGGGAACCATTCCTTTGAAAGATGAGGCACTAGAGGTGGGGGAGAGCACTTACAGTGCTACAAAGTGTTTGGATACAACACAGACCAAAATATACTTTCCCCACAGTGATTTGGGGCCACAGCTTGCTTTTGGCTGATCCAATATCGAATGAGACTAATTCAGCTCATATCAGCAGAGCTGCTCCAGACTGACACTGGTAGGACCAGAAGTAAAATTCAGGGCCACAATGTTTACTTTTCTGGCTGAAATGATTAATTATTCAGAAACAAGTCTATGGTAGGCAGAGCATTTCCTTCAATTAATTCAAATTAACATTTTGTTTATAGCACAGAGTAAGCCTTTTCCTTTTTGTAGTTCAAAGTGAACCCTGGGGGCTCTAAATATGCCTCCTGGTGATTTAATTAAAAGATAAATATGCATTTTAAAAAAGGAAAAAGTACAGAAAGAAGGAAAAGCTACAATTAAAAAAGCGGTAGCTGTGAGGAAAAGGAATCCACTATATAAGAAATGAAAAGGAAAACAGAAGGGATTAACAAAAAGCATATGAATTAAGACATAGAAGAAATGAAAGAAAACAGCTTCTGAATACGAAGAGGCATAAAGAGTAAACAATGCATGGTGAATATATTGTTTTGAACACAAAAGTTACATGACCAAGTGCTGGCTGGACCCACCAGGGCTCGCGGTTGGCTTTGTAGGGCAGAGGAGCAGAACCATTCCCAAAATGGTTGCTGCTCCCCAGGATGTAGGACTTCAGCATACAAGTCCCACCATATTTTGGGGTAACAGGCTAACAAAAACAAGGTTAATTACCAGAAGCAGGGTCCCAGCGGAATAACATTTAGAAGCCAGTGCCAGACCCCAGGCGGAGCACATAAGTAGCAAGGCCTGATGCACATATTGTGTGCATGAAAGCCATATTGCTTGGTCTGTACCACACCTTCATAGCAGTAGAAGTGGAGTGGTGTAGATCGCAAAAGACAGGAGATAGGATAGAGAAATGTTATTTGAGTGAAAGTTACAGCATATGTCCTGATCCCAAAGTCTGTCCCTCAGGCGCTCCACATGGCATAAGTCAATCAACGATCACTGTAGGGCTTCACAACCTACTTGCTGAGCTCTGTATGCCTGTGAACTAGCAGGGACCATGAGTAGCACAAGCCTTATGCCGGGGTGCTGAGCCAAGGCCACCATTGCACTGCCTGCAGGGCTTGCCCACACTGCAGCAGCCTCTGCCTGTGCCGGCAGAGGGACATGGGCAGAGTCCCTCTGCTTTTGCCTCCACTCCCTGGAGAGCTCTGGGTGCTCCACCACGAAGCATTTTCCTGCTGCCTTAGCTCCACCACCGTGGCAATGCTGCTGCTGAGCCAGCCAGCCTCCGGTTCCTTTCTGGCATGTAATTATGATTGCCTGTAGTTTCAAATGTCTATAGAAAATTATGGTTTTGCTGACGATACAGGTATGAAGTGAGTGTTCTCCTAGCTCACATTCTTTTAACTGCTCCATGTAAAGATTTTGAAAAAAACAGTTCAGATCAATTTAAAACCACTGAAGTGTTGCATCAAAGACAATTTTTTTCTAAAACTTTGACATATAGGAGGTAGAGTAGGGTTTTAGGTACCTGAAACAGAACGCCGATAAGCTCCATCAAAACATTTTAGCTTCCCACTAGAAGGTTGGATGAACAGCTATACAGCACCTTAGAACTGCTCAAAGGCTTTTGCTAACTGATAATATAAAGATCAGAACCAGCTTGCCCACAATCATATTCAAAGGAGAAGATACACATCAAATCCAGATAGCTGGAAAAAATCTCTAGGCTGTATAAGTGGAAGCCACAGAGCCTGAAGCAGCTTTTGATATCTTTCACCTCTGCAAAAACTTCCTGTCTTCAAAATTCATAGATGCTGCAGCCTCATGGAAATATCTATTTTCAAATACATATTTACATATCCACCCTGCCAAGGGTAATGTTAGGACCCCAAAAGAAATGGAAAATCCAAGTCTGAATTCATTGCCAGTCTGTTGCAGGCATGAAGAAGTAGATTTCTGGTTTTTGCCATTGATTGTGTAGATCTTTATCAGAAAAATGGTATTTATCCTGAAGAATCGAGGTCTCACTAAATACCACCTTTGCCTTTCTTTCACCTTCCCTTCACTCAGAGCGCTATGGAAATAGAGATAAGAAAAAGTACAGTGGATCTTCAGAATATGTCAATGATTTAAATCACCTATCGTGCTTTTGATAGTAGACATGAATGCTGCTAAAAACTGCATACACATGATGTGTGGGGGATACTGTTAAGTTTTGTTCTTGTTTGTGATAGCAATGCAAAGTATTCAAACCACCTAACTCCTCTCAAAATGATTCATTCTATTTAACCAAATCTGAAAGAAATTGTGTAGCAGTATATGCGTAATAAGTATTTGTGCATTCAACAGTCATACATATACATTACCTAAAATGCAAACATGCATCAGCCAAGCAAGGCTAACAATGATTAATCATATTCTAATTTCCATCTATCTTTCAAGTTAATACGGTGGCAACATTGCTATTATCTGAAATTGAGCTGAAGTCCACAACGCTGCCTGCTGTGATTATTGATGAGTCGTGGCTTGATAAATTTTTTAACTGTTGATAAGGCCCAGTGCCACCTGAATTTTAATAACACTCAACCTTTCTCAAATCCTCATGAAAAAAGTATCCTCACACAGGCAGGCAAGAGCAGTTCACGAGACCGCGTACAAAGTCTGATTCACGAGTCAGACACAGCCAAAGCAGCACAGGGCAGAAATCTACTCAGAAGAAATACCATCACTTTCCTCCAGAGATAACGTAATTGATATCACCTTGAAGAAGACTACTTGCGATTATTATGTGCAAATCTTCGTCTCAGTGCTCCGAAAACATTTTAATGCTTTCCACTACCTTCCCAGCACCCAGACAGGGAGTGAAATGTTCTGTCACTTAACTGGCGGCTATGTTTGCGTCCCAACGCAGTGAGACTGTTTCCTTGGTCTGAGTAGCTGTAACACTGTCCTGCTCTTTTACCCACTTTGTGAGCTCTCTGGTAGCTTTTCACAGAAATGTAGTTTCCCCCAGCTCAGGACCATCAGATTCCCAGCACCAGTGCTGATCTCCTGGACCACTCAGTAGCTTAAGCAAATCCCTTGCTGGAGCTTCACTTCCAGTCACCTCTGCAGAGAGGTATGGGGGTGAAAGCAAACAAGCCGAGTAGCTCTGCGGAAGTTTGGAAACATGTTTATGCCTAGTTTTGGCAGATACTGCCGAGCAGGTCTCCTTTCGGACTCCCACAGCTCTTGAGTAACACGTTTTGTGCTGACCACATAACATGCCACAGGCATCTCCCTCCCCTGTGAATTCCCCTGTGAATTCCCTTGCAAATTTCAGAATTAACTTCTTTATTTCCTGTCTCTGCGAGCAATGCCAGAGGTCACGTAAACAACTTGCCGCGGGTCGGGGACCACAGCTTTACACAGTAAGTACGTAGGCAGCCTGCATACCTAGATAAAAAATAATAGAAGCATATATATATATATATATATATATAAGAGGGGAGAATTGCCCTGAGGCAATTCAGCTTACTTCTGTGACTCAAAGTATTGTGGGAAAGTATTATTACACCCTTCCCACAGCTTTGCATTTTTTCTGAGACCTTTCTAAGGGACGGGATATCAGATGAGTCTGGCCTGATGCAACTGTTCTTCATCCACCCCTGTCCTGCAGCCTGGGGGCACGTGGTCTCCTCTGGCTCTCCTATGGGAAAGGACTAGATTGCTGTAGGTCCCTTCAAACTGAAATAGTCTATTCTATTCTATTCTATTCTATTCTATTCTATTCTATTCTATTCCATTCCATTCCATTCTATTCCATTCTATTCTAAAAAGGTGCCTGGGCTGCAAACTGATGCTTGTCCCAGTCTGCAATTCCCCCAGCTGATTTCCTTGCAGACCCTGACTGCCCAAACTCTGTCACCACACAGCAGGGCGCTGTTAATGCCTCTCCTTTCTCATGGACAGAGAACCCATTCTCCAAATTCACATGTTTTCAGGCCAAATTCCCTCAGTTTCAGCCATCAGGCTACCTCCATCAAAAATAATGAAAATGCGGAGATGCAATGATCCTATGTAGCATGCAGTCCCAAAATCAGACAGCAGCTTCGAACAGTCCTTCATGGCACATCAATTTCATAATATCAGCCAGAACTCATAAGAAACTTTCCAAATTGTCATAACTCCCTTTTTTTCCAAGGGAGTTTAAGAGTTACACCCCACTATAAAGCTTAGCTTGTAATACTTCAAAGCATTTTATCTCACCCGCTTTATAGGAACAAATTGAGTATGCCACATTTCCCAGCAGTATAAGCTAACTCCAGCCAGCAAAATGAAGTACGTCTTTAGTAAAAATAGTAATTTTCCTTTGCTCTTCATTAACTCTCTGAATCCTAACCAACTGTCCAAAGAATCCAGTGGTTTGCGTAAAATGGGGTAGTCATTGCGATTTGAACTCTCTTTCTACACAGCTGGAGAACATCTTCTTCTCTTTTCCTCATCCAAAAAAAGAAAAGAAAAAATCAGAAATGTCATCTCTCTTCTCCCGCTGTTTGTTTCATCAATCATCCGCATTTGTGATAATGTTAGCTGACTTCTTCAGCAGGGTTCAAACAACACAGCGATCAGCTAATTTCATTATTTACAATGAAGTTATAAACTGCTCTTTACTCAGATGACAGGATGAGGTTGTTACAAAAAGGCTCAGTATTTAATTAACCTTCTAGCATCTACAATGCCATGATGGCATAGGACCAGCATGGATAAATCTATGTGACTCCATTTCCTGGCACAAGAGTAAAAACTGTCAAGGGGTGGAAAAAAGTGCTGCCAGATTGCACTCCCCTCCAATAAAGAGAGCTAGTCAGCATTTTTTTTTTTTGTAAAAGAGTCTCTGAAGATAAAATATGCTTCTGAAAATGACTGGAGGGGAGAGGTAATATTAATTTTTCTATAACGTTTTGATCTACTGCTGTTTATAAGAAAGCATTTCGTTCCTAAGTTTTGATTTGTGCTCAGCAGTCTGGTTTAGATCAGTTCAAAATTAACCTGTAGCTGCATGAGCTACTGTGGTACATAATAGGGACAGCAGTCTAGGTCCCCTTGTACTCCCTTTTTTCTCAAAAGCATAGTGCTCAGTGGAGGAGGATACAGCTGGGATTTCTTGGTCCACAGGGGAAGGAAAGGGCATGAAGACCCTGCACTACAGTTCCTATGCCACAGCTCGGGTGCAAATATTTGGAAAATGGACCAAACTCAAAACAAGTGTTTGAATACAATTTTTAAATGTTTTGTTGTGATCACTGTCTTTTTGGATTTTTTTTTTCTTCCAGAATCTGTCACTCCACAAATATTTTTAAAGAGTATTTTTGCATTTTTCACAATTTAGGGTTAATAAATATGTTGAAGTATGAGGGCTTTTTGACGTTTTATACAAACTCTGATTTTCAGATCTACTGGAAAACCTCAGCTTCTTTATAGCCGCTGAAGAGCATCATGTTTTGCTCAGGTCACAAATTGTATTCCTTCAGCAGCTGTTGAAATTAGGAAAATATCTAAGTGAGTTAAAGACATCCTTCTAAGGTAACTTTTCTGTACTGAACAGCACTGAACAGAATTTTAATGCTAAGTGTAATGTAAAATGAAAAAAAAAAATTCTAATTTTTCTCCCAAATGAAAATATGTGCATATGATAGTGGCACATTTCTCCCAGTCTAGATGTTTTCCAAAAATCAACAAACTTTTTCAGACAGAATCTGCTTTGAATTTCAAAGACGTTGATGGAGAGGAGATTGGGGGAGAGGAGAGGACTAGACACCATGTGGTTTTGCATAGAGCTGGTTGAACACTCCCAAAGAAAAAGAAATCTATCTCATAAAGGATTTTTGCCCATGAAAAAGATATACCTTTCTGACCATTTCTGAATTTTATTTTTGTCCCAGGCAATTGCTAGCCTTAATATTTTGATTTTGCTGGACAGGGTTTTTTTTTTCCTAAACATGTTTTAACAATGCCACTCAGTATCCTGGTAGGCAAATAAAGCTCTAGAAACAAAATCATAGAGTGAGATAAAGCAACATGTCCAGCATCACTTGCTCATCCCCTTAATGACAGTTTTGTACCTGAGCAAATATTTCCTCGCAGCCAAATCATTTAACCCACCAGAATTCCAATTTCCCCTGTCTCCAGAACAGCTAATAATGTGGCTAATTCAAAATCATTTTCACTAACCACATTAACACTTCAATTTGGCTTCATAATAACTCGAGATAGTTATGTGTGAGCTTCCAAAAATTACTATTTATTACTATAAAACAATACTTGCATGGCATGAGGCAATTGCCTTGAACTGAACTGGATACAATTATCATATACAGTCATTAGGAAACAAAACTGCAAGTAATGATGTTAATATGAACTGAGACAATAAACACTATGTTTGACAGCCACTGTGCTATTTAAACTTATTTTCTTTTCTGCAAGATAGCAATGCCACAAAAGGATGCAAGGTCCTTTCACTATGGTGACATTAGTGCGATGTGGGAGTTCAGATTCCAAACTTCTCATCACAACCTTCCTAGAGTTATTTACGATCACAGGAAAATTCAGGACCTCTGGAGGTCATATAGTCCAAATTCCTCCTCAAGTAGTGTCAGTTATGAATGAAATCAGACCAGGTCACTCAGGGGTTTATCATGTTTTGTTCTGCATTGATCAAATACGATGTGTATAAACTTAAAGAAGAAAGAAATTAACCTAATTGAAAAATCGTATTCTAACAAACTAAAAAACCCCAAACCCAGCAAATCATGCCAAAACTTTAAAATCATTAATTCATATTAAAAAGGGATGTTCTTTCATGGCTGCTGCCTCTGAAATAATTTTGTGGTCATGCCAATTGCTGTTACCTTACGGGCAGCAATGGCAGGCCCTTTGCTGTCTGAGGCCTGAGGTGAAAATTTTAACTATTTTTTCTAGGCTGTCCAGGACCAGCTACAGATAAGATGCAGCTGAGTTGTGTGTTTCTTGGAAAAACAGCTTGAATGAACCTTATGAAATGAAAGGAGAATATTACATCAGAAGTGCAGCACTTTGAAAGCTCTTAGCAGCATTAATTCAGTCTATGGCAGTCCTGGTATTATTCAAGTCCATACCAATTACGGATGGACCAGATTCGAAACATAGGATCCCCACAATGATCTTTTTGTAGCGTGTGGGCACCTGAGATATGAACCTGTGGTGGTTTGGGGCTGGGGGGGTTTCTAGGAGGTGCCCCCTTTCCCCTTTGACCAGAACTGACCAGGATCCGCAAGTTTTGCAAAGTCAACAACAACAGAAATGTTTGATTTCTGGCACTGTGACCAGAGAACTTACCAGGCTCAGTTATGGGATATCAGCAACTTAATTCAAAACCTGAATTTCCAGTGTTAGCTCTCATTTGCCCTTCAGCCTTAAATCCAAATGCCTGTCCAATTCCAATCTAGCTGAAAATTGTAGCTCTCTTCTAAACCTTTCTGTACCTTATCCGCTTCTGAAATACAAACTGTAGCTTCCTAAACTTGCAGCAATGCCGCCGGTTAAAATGTGTGTTAGCTGTTTGCCATTCAATCCTTCAGGGTAAGCAGATCCTACAGCATTCACCCTGGGATTTACAAACACAGCCTTCTTTTGTCTGCCCTTAATGCAGCCCCGCAGCTTTGCACAGCTCCAGCAAGGATGCAGCGTGTGCCAGCTAACAGTTTCCCCTTTCCTCCATTTCACTGCATGTGGTAAATATGTAAGTCTCCTTATTGAGAGTGTTGTGCTCTGTACTGTAACGGGGCATAGAAGTAAGACTCGCTTCACCCTGAAACATTTCTTTCAGCACAATAATGCGTCTAAAAGTCAGGCTTTCAGAGCTCAGCAAAGGCATCTTTGTGGTTATCACAGTTCTCTCGCAGTAGCTACAGATGCACAGTTAGTCCTGATTGTCCACGCACCAGGCATTAAAATGCTACCCTGTGTGCCGATGCTTGCCTTGGGGAAACAGTGTGCATCACCCGACCTGGATTCTGCTGGTGAGTCTGACCAGTCTGACCAGTGACAACCACACACATCATCACTGAGCCAACAGATAAAATCCCATGCTGTCCCCCCTTCCCTTGTCCCCGGGGCAGGGGGCATCCAGACACGGGAAGCTCCGCAAAAGCTCTTGGCAGAGATGGTAACATTAGCGCAGAGTGGCTCTCGGGCCATCCAGCTATGCACTTTCCAAAGCATCAAGCACTCCTCTGGTGAGAGGTGGGGAGAGGTGGGAAGAACAAGTGCCACACTTTTCTCCTCAGCACATCCGTATAACAGAGGAAGAGATTTTTCTGTTAGCTCTCACTTCACTTTCTTGACAGGCTGCAGCTGTGGTAATGAGCTGATTTCAAGGTGAAAGAGGTGCCTAAGAGCTTTTGAAAATCTCAGCGAGTGCTTATCTGCACACCCTTAAATATGTGGCCCAAGGTCACGCGGCCACCAAGCCAGCAGACTTCCTCTGGAGGTCACCTCTGAACCATGCTCATCAAGCACCCTTTCTGGGGAGGTACGTGAATGAGTGCTAGGCACTGTTAGGGTGAAACCATGGTGATCCTGGAAAAAGCTCTGTCCTACAGCAACCGTCAGCTCCTCATTTCATTTTGTGTTAGAAAACACATATTCTTCTAGGTGGACAAAATAGTTAGAAAGTAATGTGGTAGTAGAAATGAGTAATAAATTGTGCGCATTAGTCAAAAAGTGCTTTCTGTTTCCTTGGAAACTGAACATCTGAACATTTTGTGGGTTTATGGTATTGTACTCAGCAGAGACTGGCTGAGACCTGTGTATGTATGTATGCGGCCACAAAGGCCAGGCTGTCTTGGCCGAAGGTTTCAGTATCTATCACACGTTTGGTAAAATACAGCTAAAAGGATTTCTCTGACTGGGCAATTCAGAAAGCATAATGGTGGAAAATCTTTTTTCAGCAAAAATAAGTGCAGCTAAAGGAAGAGAAAATGATTTGAAATCTTGTCCGCTTAGTCACCTATAAACTTTGCAGAACAGAACTATGGTCAGAATCCAGGTTTAGTAGTTTTGTGATCCTACTCTAAGTGGCCAAAATACCAGACGAACCTGTTCCTTTCATTTCTGGACAGAAAAAAACTAAGACTTAGTAATTACAGCACAACCGTACTGCACATCAGTAAGACAAAAAGTTATTCTCATTAAAGCAATATTTCAGAAACTAGCAAATCATAAAATCCTGTCAGGGACAGGACCCCGAAGACTCGCAGAAATAACATCCTGCCACCCTTCGGCTCCTCAAGGCCTTTAGACTTGTAGCATTTTCCTTATAAATCCCCTTCACTTCCAGTTATCAAACAAGACGGATCTAGCCTATGGATTAAGCATTTGCTCAGACCTATTTCTCCCTCTAAGGCCGTAACACCTAAAAAGCTGTCATCAACACTTGTCACCAAATATTCACTACACTCAGAGCTAGAAATACATTCAGCTTTAACAAGGGCCAGCAGCAGTTTGGGAACATTTCTCTTGGCACAAGAGCACTTTTCCCCAGCAGCTGTGCAGCCCATGGTGTCAAATAGTTTTTCCAGGCACCATGTTAAAGCCTGAAGAATACAATTTTGTTTTCCATTAGTTTTGGTGCATCGCTCCTCCATGCAGTGTTTCAGCCCGATCTGCAGGAAGATTGTGAGCTGGAGGTTTCAGTAAAATTAAGATTTAAAGGAAAGCACATAGTTAAAGGATGCGACAAGGGAATCATATACTCAATAAGGAGGAAAAAGGCCAAAACAAAATTAATTTCTGTTCTCCTTCTCACTAAGATCTGGATGTCCCAATCCTTAGTATGTTATTTCTGGCCAAGCGGTTTGTCACTGCTCCCCCAGGGGCAGAACGGATGTCTGTTCACTATAGTCACAACAGGCCGGGTGTAAAGATTGGGGGGGGGGGAAATAATGAGAATTCTCTCAGACCTGATCCAAACATAACCGACACCTTTCACACTACATGTAGGAGAAAAAGGGACTCCAGCTTCCAGCGGCAAAACTGGAGAACAGATGTTTCAGCTGCAGTGTGGACACAGGTGTGAGGACTTAAAACTAGAAAACAATAAAGTTTAAAGGGAACATTTGTCCAAGTAAATTGGGGGCAGGTGAGGGAGGCTGGTAGATAACAAATTCCTGACATCCTGGAAAATTCTTGCAAATGACACTGTGTCTATCAGGGCTTTAAAATTAACTACATTTTTTCTTAGCCATTATAGAATCATAGATTAGTTTGGGTTGGAAGGGACCTCTAAAGGTCATCTAGTCCAACCCCCCTGCCATGGGCAGGGACGTCTTCAACTAGATCAGCTTGCTCAGAGCCCCGTCCAACCTGATCTGGAATGTTTCCAGGGATGGGGCATCCACCACCTCTCTGGGCAACCTCTGCCAGTGTTTCACCACCCTCAGCGTAAAACATTTCTTCCTTACATCTAGTCTAAATCTACCCCCCTTTAGTTTAAAGCCATTCCCCCTTGTCCTGTCACAACAGGCCCTGCTAAAAGTCTGCCGCCATTTTTTTTATAAGCCCCCTTGAAGTACTGATAGGCTGCAATAAGGTCTCCCTGGAGCCTTCTCTTCTCCAGGCTGAACAACCCCAACTCTCTCAGCCTTTCTTCATAGGAGAGGTGTTCCATCCCCCTGATCATCTTCATGGCCCTCTTCTGGACCCACTCCAACAGGTCCATATCTTTCTTGTGGTGACAGCTTACAACAAACTTACCACCATTTTGAGGGGTATTGCTAGCTAACTTAGAAGGACTACATGATTTACCAAAAGCTGGGGCCAGCGGCAGGGCTCTGGAATTACCACACAGCTCTGCCGGTTCAGCCAGACTGGCCAATGCTTCATGCAGTCATGGTTACCCTCCTTCTGGCCAGATGTCACCTGAGCAGCCTGTCGGGAGCTACGTGAGAGGGAGGACTTGGTGACAGCTCTAACACCTGACAATAAGAAATCTATGAAGCTTTTCACACCCTCTCCCCTTCCACCAAAAACCAGCCAGACCACAGCTGGGAGGAACCGTGACTTTATTTAAGGGAAAATCAATGGCTTTGACCTGGGTTTCATTTCTAAGGCTCTCCTCTCAATGGAGTTATCTAGAAACATGCGTGGAAATCAAAAGTGAAGTCTTGTGTAGGTCCCTGTAATGACAGGGAAGGTAATGGTCACCAAGCCACAGAGATGAGCAGTGCTCGGAGGTGCTCCTCACACAGGAGGAGCAGTGATGGCACTAATAGCACCCACCCAAAACCGTGCACATTGCTTTTCTAGTCCTTCTTTCACCAGCAAACACTGCCAGAGCAAGAGAGGCTCTACCACACACCACTGCAGCAGAGGAAAAGACTTCCCTGGGCATTTGACAGTGCCCCAAACTGGGAAAGACACAGAAAAAACAAAAATTCCTATGAAGAGTGTTTTAACCAGAAAAAAAAAACCCAAATAAATTGATAGGCATCTAAAGAAAAGATGAGTTTGCTTCATTCCTCCAGGAAAGCATTCAGAAGACTCACTGGGCCAAGTAACAAAATTTCCTTTTCCTCTAAATGCAGCATTGAATTTCATGATATAAAGCTTCACATTTTTCCTTCTTGTGGCTAACTCTGTATGGCATTAAATTGGTTAACAGTCCCTGACAGCAATCCTTGCATTGCAGGTGGCACAGAAATGTCAATTTTAATTTAGCATTGTATATGCAATAAAAATTCAAAGCTCATGTATGGGAGGAAATTTTAGAAGCCTTTCCCGAGGAAAGAATCAGCAAAACTTGTACGTGAAGGGATAGTGCCAAGGTGTGTAATATTGCCCTGAAAATCAGTCTCTACTGTATTTGTTTATTATGTATGTATAAATATTACATATGTTTATACAGGCACACACACACATGTTTATTTCCAACATTAAGGTCATTACGTTATAGACATTTACACTTCCAAGGCTGATTTAATCCTCTCTATGCTGTTTTTGTCAAGCCTCACAATGTCTTTCAGAAGTTGTCAGTGCCGGCTGAACTATGTCGTTGAACCAGTTTCCAAGACGAATTCAAATGTTCATGCCAGAGAGGAAAACTGAGATTCAAAGACAGCTTCTAAATTGCGAGATGACAGATTTTTTTTTTTTTTTTTCATAAATAGAGTGAATATTACTGCTAGAGGAGAAAACAAAAGGGGACCTGATAACCTATGCTAACATTTTGGACCTTTCCCTGGTGCCACATTTGTCTGAGGACAATCATCAAAATCACGAGGTGGGTGGAGTCAGGTTTCTGCTGTGGAGGCAGTCTTTTTTCTGAAGCACTGCAGGTCAGAAGTCTCTTTAGTAGGTGGTTTTAGGCCAACTCAGAGTTGTACTGTGGAGCGCTACTGAAAATCTGTCTCAGCATTTGATCTCAGGAATCCAAACCTGGGTGATCCTCAGCATCCCTGGGTGCTAGTGCTACTGTGAAATGAATAACAGAGACCCTGTTCATTAATTCTTTGATGCACAGAACAGGACTTTCCCCATCAGTTTGAGTGGTTTATTCACGTGCATAAGACATTTTGTCAACCTATGCAGTAAAAATCAATAATAATGAAGTGGTGCTTGTTGTGCGAGATGATGTGGTTTAAGGCTTGCTTGCCACCACATGCTTACCTGAACTCTGGGCTGCCAGGAGCATCTGTTTCAACCATGCATTTTCTATTCCTAGCATTTGGTTTTCTCTTATCAGCTTTTCTAGAACAGCAAATGGGTTTTCTTCCTTTTTGTGCTGCTCCTTCTTACCTGATGTCTCCTCCTCTCCTGGCTCAAGGTCCTCCCATGAGTGCTGACAGCAGTTCCCATCCAATAGGGATTTTTGTCCCAACTCTTCAGCCTCCCCAGTCTTCATGGGTGCAGCAGGCAGGCTGTGCGGCATGAGGCTGAGCAGGTGCTGTAGACAGTACACCCACAGAACTGGGTGGAAAGCTCTGAGCTGCGCATATCTTCCCTCTTTCGCTGGGCAAACAAGCAGCATCTCCAGCCCTGCTTTTAGCTTCACGTGCTGAATATCACAACCCATGTGAAGGTTTTTGTCGGTCTTGCAGATCTCTTCCCTCTCTCTTTCCAGCCATAAATCCAACATGTCACAGTTTGGAGAATCTTTCCTTTCAGCAATGCATTTATAAAAGCCCTTTTCTTTTTCCTGACAGTGTCTCAGCCCTAAGGAAATAAAATAGTGCAAGTAGACTTTGAAAATTAATTTTCAAAGGTCCCTAAAACCATGATGTGCAGCAGATTTTTGGCATTTTTTTATTGTTCTTTGCATGCTTCTGTGCTATTCTCTTTACAGGGTAAAAGACTTGGTTTGCAGGCGAGATACATGTCTGCAAACTTAGCATGCTGAGGTGGGAAACTCCCAAATATGAGTTTTGGGGCTACTCCAGAAAGTCCCTTTCTAAATACCCTGTTCAGCTTGGAGAGCTTCATAGCATGCTAGTAACAGTAAGTAACGAAGAGCTCATTTATGTCTTGCTGAAGTCATCTCTGCTTTACAGTCTGGAGAATGAGGCTGGCAGAATTTACTGAGTCTTTGTGTAAGTGTATTGGTCTCCTGGTTTAGCTTTTCTGTTTGGTTGCTTCTGAATGGGTACAAAAAGTCGGATGGACTAGGAAAGTGGAAAAAAAAATACATCACACACCCTCCTGCAATTTAAGTGGAGGCAGCATCTGATAATAAAGATTACAGCTTAATGAGTTGCATTTAACATGCACTTATATCTGTGAGTGCTTCAGCTTAGGGCTTGAGTATCAAACCGGTGGCTCAAAATCATGCAAACAAACAGACCGTATTTATAAACATGGTTTATAATCCCATTGTGCAAAGTGATTACTACATTACACAGATGACCAGATGCATTCATGAGTGAGCATCCCAGTCTGGACAATTCACTTCAACACAGCGCAAACTGACAGGCCTAATTCTGACGTGACGTTGGCTTACATGGATTTTGTCAGTTCGTGTCCTGATTCACATCACAACAGAATGAAGCTCTAGACTCACTACTTTCTTTCTAATGCTTTTAAAAGGTTTGTGTAAAGTGCTTGTAGAGCAAGCAGGCAAGATTCTGCTTTGGGAATCATTAAAAACCTGCATCTCAGTTCTGCGTCTCCAGGGAGACTGTGCATGGACCACCAAATTTACCTTGGTTTGTAACCTACTGTAAAACAGGATGAATACATAGTGGTCACAGGGAGAAATAACTAGCTTCCACTTTCGGGTTCACTTTATTTACAAAAGCAGCAAGACCTAGAAGGCCTGCTTGTCAAAAGCCAAACTAGGATGTCTGTTTTCCAACTGGAACGTTTCAAAATCGGGACACTTCACCACTGAACGAAGGAACCCTGCAGCAGCCTGAACTCTTGAAAATACATTATTGAGTGCCTGGGGAGAAATGTTCATTCCCTGCTGGTATAAGTTGGTCTAACCCTAGCAAAGCAGCAAACATGAAAAAGGCAAAAGCTTTTTCTCTCTGAAATCTCAGCCTAAACACCAAACAAAAATCTACTTGGAGGCAAAGCTCTGAGGAAAATGGGCTTTACCTGCACTTTAACAACAACTCTTCCTGCCCGCAACAAAATGAACATCACGAAACTAGCAGTAATAACTTCTTTAAAGATTTTACCCTACTTGCAGACCAAGGAAGTCGGCTGGTGAAACTGATGTGCTAGATGAGGACTTTGGCCGTTTACATAACATTGTGCCTAAGATGACTGTTAACAAGAGCAGCAGTAGAGAGATTCAAGTAGATGCATGGAGCAGATTTTTATAAACTGGAAAGCCAAAAATGCAACTGGCATGGCATTGCATTTATTATTTATGCTTTATGTGCTTTATTTTATTTTAATATTGCTTTATGTTTTACAAAGCACAACATTTATTTTACTGCTTCATCATGCAGGGACGTCTGTCTGCAGCAGCAGAGGACTGCCTGCAGTATAAGCCTTCTAAAAGGCGTGTCTGAACCCTGCCTTAAACGTATACAATACAATGCTTTAACAAACTCTAAAAAAACCCAATATTCCGGTTAGATTTCTGCTGAGCCCGCTCTCTCCGAGGCGAAGAGGTAATGACAAGGTGCTCGGCGCAGGAGCTAAAGGCTCAGGAGCGGAGGGATGGGGCATACCTGCCCCCCGCCCGCCCCCCGCCCCC
>NW_008794414.1:1738649-1743369 GCF_000699145.1 Aptenodytes forsteri
TCCCCCCGCAGCGACTACACGCAGCCGGGGGGCAGCCCTCCTAATTAGCACCGGCATCCCCCCGCTCGGGAGGGGTTCTCCTGTGCTGAACTCCTACCTTTCGCCCGCGTTTTCTGCTTAGAGCTTTAGTGAGGGCTGGAGTCAGGGAGCTGCTCGCGAGCAGACCTGTATTTGTCATAGATTTGCACCACTGCCGTACCGACGAGGACTCAGGGGTCAACTTGCTGCTTTACAGCTGTGGAACAGCTGTACAGGCATAAACAAGGAGGGGAAGGGAAGGCGGGTAGGCGCAGGCATGGCCGGTCTCCCTTCCCTCACCTCCCAGGGGTGGGCAGGGTGTCCCCGGGAGGGCTGCACTGGGGTGCCCCGGAGCTGGGGTGTCCTTCGTGTGTGGTGGAGCACTGACCTGCTGCCCCGGGAGCTGCAGTTATTCATAGGCAGCGCTTTCCTCGCACAGGCACCCTCTGCTTTGTCACCTGTGCTCTCGCCAAAGTAGTTTTCTTTCTGTGCTCCTCAGGCCAAAAGGGGCTCATCCTTCCTCTCGTCAAGCAGCCTTTAAAGGACTCCCAGTGACTTTAATGTTGTTCAAGTAGATACTTAAATGCCTTGATGAATAAGTCTCCGAGTGGGTGCTGAGCTGATTTACCTGTGTGCCTGCGGAGGTGGTGGGCACCATAGAAAAGAGCTTTAGAAGCTCTCTTTGCAAATTGCCCTTTCCATCGTCTCCCTCTAGCATAAATAAGATAAAATTAGGCTAAATACAATACATCTGCAAGGACAGCAAGCTTTATCTGGGATTTTTAAGTCAGGCCAGGTTGGTTCAGTGGTGACCACAAAAGATTTCTGAAACCACAGGCACAAAAACCTGTTGAAAATTTAAAGATGCTTTTAACTCTTTTTGACAAAGTTCTCAGAAAATTTTGGTAAGGAGGTGAGATCGGGCATTGGAAATACGAGATAAATTGATTGTTTCAGAGGTGAAAGGTTCAAAGACAAGCTTCAGGGGGGCTCATTGGCAACTCTGGGGCATGAAGGCTTTTATTTCCCTCCCACTGCACAGTTATGCAGAATAAACAGGTAACCTGCACAACCAAAGCAACCCCCGCTCATACACGCTGCTGAATGTACAAACCCTGCTCCTGTATTTGGGAGGGGACTTGTCTTTTTAACTGTATCTATTGGTGAAACACAATATCCTTCCTCCCCTCTGCAACTCTTGCCCTGTTTATACCTCTGGGCTATCTCAGCTACCAGAACACCGATACTATGTAAATAACATCACATAAATTACAAGTCTACCTAAAGGCACTGGATCCACAAAGGCTTATGCTTTGACAGATCTTTATGCCTCTGGCTAATTAATCACTTGAATTCAGTGGCAGCACTCAGAATGCGTAACGCCAAGCTTAAGCATAAGTCTTTATTAGAGCAGGACCTTGGACGGCCAGGCACGTTATATAAATGTACTAAATGTAAGTCTTTATTAGAGCAGGACCTTGGATGGCCAGGCACGTTATATAAATGTACTAAATAACCTTTTAGCCCACTAAGAAAGAAGTTAAATACCACTGTTTCACTGAGCATGTACTGAGTGCTTTACAATAGAAAGATGACAATAGCATAGGGGTGGAAAAGAGGAAGGCGTTGACCTTAAGCGTCTGTGAGAATCTGCAGACAAGTCCATGACCTGCAGCTTCTGAAGAAAACAGTATTGCAAACACAGGGCAAAATAAACTAAACTCTGGCATCAGCAAAACAGAGATTAAATGCTTGGAAAGACAAAAAGCCTGTGCTGGTAGTACAAAGGGAATAAGCCGGACAATGGTCAAACTTCAGCTTGGCCAAATACAGAAAAGCATCACTGCAGTCTGGTACAACCTGTAAGAGACAAGTTTTCCAACCCCCTTTTTTTAATAATTAGAGGGGTTTACGAGTCACATAACAGATGATCTTAGCATTCACATTGTTTGCAGATTGACTGTTAAGTGAAAAGTTCATGAAGTAGTGAACTCCATCTGCAAATTCAAGCTGCTGTGCACCATCATGATAACTAGGTAATATTTTCCAAATTGCTTGAACTGCATGAGCGACTCCAAAGCAAGCTTGTGTTAAAGAGAATCAGCTGGAATCATTTTTCTGCCATAGGCCTTAAATAAGTGCTAGACATTCATATCAATTCACTTGGTGATGCTCATTTAATATCTCATTCCTCCTTCATGAACAGGGCTCCTGGCCCAAACTGCGTGCGTGCTCTCTGCGAGACCAGACTTACCTAACTGCAGACAAAAACCCTTCCTCATCAAAGTCCTCATGGACTAAAATAAACTTGTTACACCATCAGCATAAAGTGATAAGAACTAAGAAGTTAAAGGAGACAGCTCAGAGGAGGAATACTGTTTAAAAAAGGGAGAGAACAAAAGTCATCAAATAGGTGCTCATGGAAAACCAGATTGAATCAGTGAGGCAAAGGACGTCTCCGCAGTTACAGACTGCAGGGCATTTATTTACATGAGAGCAGAAATCACCCAAGGCACCCCCTGACAGCCTTAGGCCAAGATGCTAGCGGTCCATTTCACAACACAACACAGTTATGCTGATGCAATAAGCCAAGTAGACGCATACATTTCTGATTTATTAATCTTAAAGGGAATTTACAGTTCTAAAGATCTTTCTCTCCCTCAGATGCATACCCCTCACTCTCTCCTTCACACTGGCTGATTTCTTTCTCTGCACAGAATAGGTAGGAAAACAGTGTTTCTGGATACGATTTTAAGGATTACAGTAGTCTCATTATTGTAACTACTCAAACGTAATCTCAGATATGCTTCAGTCTGATGTCATTAACAATAGCTGTTCAAACAGCACATGCTAGTATAATAACGTAATCCATGACAACAAGAAGAAAAAAAATTTCCACCAGGAACGGTGAGAACTGAACACTCTGGATGGGTTGCTGAAGCTACAGCCAGCTCAGAGCTTCACCTAAGGGAATGTAGATAGAAATAAAATGGAGATATATTCATGTGTCATGCTTAGCTGACGAAGTAAGCCTTCCTTTGTAACATGATGAAAAGGTCACCATCACATCTGAGTTATGTACTCTGTGATTTCACATGGCAAACACGGGCAATTTTCACTGGAATATATACTACCCACCTTCTACAATGTTCCCCATAATGGGAACAGTCTTAGTAGCCGTTGAAAAGAAGCAGCCTGTTTATAACTCGCTAGGACCGTACCAGGTGTAGACCGCTGCTTTCCACTTCTAGCCACAGAACGCGACCCTGCTGAGCACCACTGCATGAGTCGTTGGTCAGGCCTTTTGCAGCCAGAAGAGAGATTATCAGAGACTGAGCATTTGGTGAGGATTCACTGAAAGCATAAGGATGATAAATAAATATTACTTAATGGCTGTCTCATTCCTTGGCACTCTTTCATTCAAGCCTAGAGCTGGTCAAAGAAATATGTTAGCCCAATTGGATTGGCGGGTGGGAGTGGGAGGGAAGATGGAGACCAGAACTGAACGAAGGAAAAATACAGCAGAATATCTTCTTTCCTTTTCAATTTTCACATAGCAAAAGAACAACAACAAAACCCAACCCCAGATAAACTTTTTTTAGGTCAGCCTTCAAGGTTTTTCTTAGGCAAAAGAAAAATCAATGTTTCAGTTGTGTTACTCTCTTGTTACCCTTTCTTTTAAATGTAGATCAATTTTAAATGAAAACAGTGCTCTCTTGAAATGAAAATGAGAAACTTTTTATCTAGAAAATGTCAAGCTAAATAGGCTGGTATCTTTCATTATTAAAATGTCTAAATGAATGCTTCTGCTTTTCAGTATTTTCCCCTATTTTTTCAACAAAAAGTATTAATCCAAGATCAGAGACAATTAGTGCCACTGATACATGCACTACTCTCTCCAGGTTGAAAGGGGTACACACCAGAGCCCGAGGGCTCAAAAGCCCCATAGCTGAGGCCACCCCTGGCTCATGGGGGGCTGCCCATGAGCACATGTGCAGTCTGTGCACAGCAAGCCACTGTGACCCTCAGGCTTGCTGTGGAAAAAGGCAATGAGAAGGGGAAACACAACACGGCTGCTTTTGAGCTATTTATTTCTCTTTGCAAAGCTATCAGCAAGTGGAAGGAACATAAAAATCCCTACCTTAACTCTGACTCCAGAGTTGCTGAAACAACTTTGCTTTGGCTAATAAACTGTTGTTAGGGCCAGAATTAACAGCAGATCAGGCCCATCAATTTTTTTTTCACTGTCCCTCTCCCACCCATGCCTAACCCTTCATTTCAGCTTCTGCAACAGCCACAGTAACATCTTCTCTCAGCATGAGACCAATAGTGCCCCTTCTCCTCTCATGCTGGGGAGCACATACCAGCTTGTGCAGAACAAATCACCTGCACTAGATCAGATCACACAGACCTTTTTAGACAATGGAATTGCCACCCACCTCCCATCTCCTACAGGATAAGGAGGTTTTCAGTCTGTCCTACGGAGGCAACAAAGCAAAATACCCCGTGAGAAGGGGGAGAAGGCTTGCCAGAACAGACCTCTGCTACCCTGTGGTCTACCTGGACTTCAGCAAGGCCTTTGACACCATCTCCCACAGCATTCTCTTAGAGAAGCTGGCGGCTCATGGCTTAGACAGGTGGACTCTGCGCTGGGTCAAAAACTGGCTGGACGGCCAGGCCCAGAGAGTTGTGGTGAATGGAG
>NW_008794414.1:1743467-1767912 GCF_000699145.1 Aptenodytes forsteri
TGTTGGGTTGACGGTTGGACTCGATGATCTTAGAGGTCTTTTCCAACCTCAATGATTCTATGATTCTATGATTCTATGATTCTACCCCTGCAGGGAGCCTGAGGGACTGCACTTGCCTGATGTTTGTTAACTCACATAGGTGCTAAACTCCTGAAGCTCCATTCCCACTCTCCTCGCTACCTACGAGCAGTGTCTCAAACCCTTCTCTTTTTATTAACTTCAGTAGGAATGGCTCCATTTTGCAGCAGTAAGGGATGGATACTCTGGATCTCCATGTTGTCTCATGGACCGAGCACACCACTTGTGAATCTGTGCAACTCTCTTTCTTCACTTCAGAAAAAAGAAGATTCAAATCATGGACTTGCACACTAACTGAGGACTGCAGCTGCCTTTAATTCTGACATTCAGTTAACACTGACAAATTAGCCGAGTTCTTGCAACTTACATGAGGTTTCATCAGAATATAGTCCAATATTCAATTAGGAACCTTTTTGGGGGGAAGGCACCATGCGGATCTTTGAACACTGTGATCAATATATTAAAGAACAGAGAACCTTTGAAGTCAAGCTGTTCTAATTAACCTACTTTATTTTGCATTTTGCTTGTCTCAGAAAAATATTCTTTCACTTCCAGTCTGTTCCCAGTATTGATAACTGATCCTGCCCTAGCATGGAGGGACTGGATAAGCTGCTCTCCTGAGATGGCTCTCAACCCTCCATTTCTGAGATACTCTAATGAATGAGCTAACGTCTGAGTAGCAACCTGCAAACAAAACTGGAACATATCTGCCTCTTTTGCAAATGCATCCTGATTATCCTAGGCTTATAGGCGTAAGCAGTCCTTAGACTTGTCTGCTTTCCTTAAAGCACTTACTGATGTTGTACCAGCCAAGCCTTGGTCTATTGCAACTTGCCAGACTGGGAATCCATTACAACACAACCACTAAATATATGCTAGAAAGAGTAGCAGATGTGCCCAGTGGCTTGGGAAAAGTAGATGTTATGTTTAATTATGTGACATAGCTAAAAAGGAAGCAGAAACAAAATCATGTATGCAATTAATGAAGGGCAGGAAACTTTAATTAGATGTAAATATGTAATATTAAGCAACTATTTTGCTCAGATGAGACAATTTGCTGAATTCAAATCACTGCTAAACCTGAACAGTCTGCCTGGATCCTACACTTCATAATACTTAGATTCAGAGTTTAGATCAGCAGGGTCAGAGTGTCTGAAGTCAGATTAAGATATCTCCAGAGTGTAGTACAAATAAATGGTTTAAACTTGCAGCCATCTGTGGTGAGGGTTATCATCTTTTGACTCTGAAGAGACAGCAATTACCAGAAGCCCTTGGCAATTATGAAATGCAGGATGATGTTAGTTTACCATTGCAGGCTTCAGATAACATTAAAAACACCTACATGGCACTACAGTAATGGAAACCCCAAAGCGTGTCCTATGCTGTACTTGCAGCCCTCAAACTCTTCCTGTGCAGCCTCCAAAAAGATGCCAATGTACGAGAGAAGGAAGGAAGGGAGCACACACAGCCCCAGCACCAGCACTCTCCCAAAGCTCACATCCCCCCTTCTCTTCCCCCTCTGTGTAGGGGCTGGGCACACCAGCAACGCTGGCGTTAGGAGTCTGAGGACATTGAAACTGTGGCCTGTCCACAAATATATGGGCTGTCACTGGCTTCTGTGTATGAGGCCTAAGGGATGCTTCTCCAGGGCGTTAATTAGCTCAGACAGTACGCTGAAGAGTGTGGAGTAAGTGAAACTGGTACATCAGCATTTCTGCACCACCATCACCATGGATGGTGGGTGGTTTGTCCTGGTTGAAACACTGCAGGGGCATATTGTGCTTAGTGTGGACCCTAGCATACAAATGAAATGGTACTCCCCATCCAACTCCCTCGCTATTTTCCCTTGAGACCTGTGCAACTGGATATTGAGCAAAGGGGTAAAAATGACTGTTGGATACTGCTTTGGTCACTAAGCACAACCAGTTTTGCCCTTGTGCTTGGTAAGACTAGGTGCTTTGAGAGAAAACCAGCGTGTGATTATGTCGTTACTTGAAGGACTGTAGTCCAGTCTCTCAAATGCAAAGTGCAAAGCTTTGATTGTACAGGCAAACTTACCTCTGACATTACATACCATCGAGTGCTTTACCTTGCAGCCTTACCACTCATTCAATGGAGGTTTTGATGGAATCTTATTAAACATGAAAAAGTATTGGCATCTGAGGACAGATAGCTCAACAAATGTTAATGAAAGTAAGTAAATAAGGAGAGATGTTAGTAAGAATAATACTCTGCAGCACATAGCCCTTCTCCTGTCTAGGGTTTTGGAGGTCATTACATAGTTATGTTTGCAGCCATGTATTTAATTGCAAGATTTTGCTAGTAATTGACAACAAGATTCTCTTCCACAATAAAAATTTCACCTGATGGATCTGTAAGATTTATGGAGACTGTAAAGCTTAAAACAGAACAGAAGTCATCTTGAACTCATGCAAAATTCCCAGGACAACAGAGCAAGCTATGGCTATAGTGAAATTTTAACTAGCTCTCGCTATATTTTTAAGAGATACACAGAAGTGAATACTGTATATTCTATGATAATAATTTACTTTTAGAGATATCTAACACTAACCAATTGGCCAGGAGCTCTGCAATGTACCAGTAATGAATTATCTTTAAGCAGCACTTTGAATCTAAATGATGCCAATGTGCTTTATAGGTTAAACACTTGGCTGTTGTAACTCCATTGCAGTCTGAGTGATTTCAGAGGATCTACACTTGTACACATGAGTGAAGGATGCAATGATATTTTTTTTTCATGCACATTGACATTCAGCCATGGATGAACAGCTGCCTACTAGCTAACAACACTGCTTCATGTGACTTCAGATAATACTTGTCTGATTGAAACCTGGAGGGAAATGAGATAGACCAGAATTATGAGCTGAGAGGTTTGAGCCTGTATGAAGCTGCCTGAGACCAACTAGTAGCACTATTATTGATTCACATACTGGAGCCCATAAGACAATTATTTACTTCTTGATTTTTTCCGTATAAATCCGACCAAGAACAGACATTTTTTGTGTACAGACTTGGTGGTGGTGTCCTTTTGACCCCTAATCATTACCAGTTCCATCACCAAACACTTCATGGTGCCAGTGAGATTCCCCCCATGTAGTTTGTTTGCATATCACAGTCCTGATATTCCTCCCATATGTGGCAGAAATCTCACAAGAGTTCAGGTAAAAAAAAAAAAAAAAAGCAAAACCAAAAAAAAAAGAGATCCAGAAACTTGTTTGCATATACAGTCCTGATATTCCTCCCATATGTGGCAGAAATCTCACAAGAGTTCAGGTAAAAAAAAAAAAAAAAGCAAAACCACAAATAAAAGTGATCCAGAACCTTGTAATTAATCTTCAAGCATTTTACCTAGGATGGGGCAGGTAGCTTGAGTCAATTATTAATTATTCATATCTGTTTCTGTGGTAGGTGGGCCTGCCAGAGCTCTCCAACGCTTGGATCCAGAAAGAAACTTTCCCATGTTCATGGGTGTTTGGCTCTGGTATCCCGGTTGCGTTTATGCCCTCTCTCCTTTCTCTGACAGAAAGTTGTTGCATTTAAAAAAGGAAGACTCCATCTGCTGTACGGGAAACCGAATTGCAGCTAATGTCAATGTATTTCTCTTGTCCGTGCTCAGGGAGGGGATTGCCATTCAGAAAGTACTGTCACAGACCTATAAAGATCCAGACAGGCTGTTTGTTTCTCTCCGACTCCTTTCCACTAAAATGTAGTAACAGCAGAAGAAAAGCAGTTGGTCCTGCCATGAGTTCCATGAAGGTGGAGTTGTTTCCATGCAAGTAACCCATTGGGACCCATATCGCCCCAGGGGTGCACGGCCAGGCAGGTCTGTGGAGTGAATCCCATTGACTTCAGGAAGCTCTGGATCAGGACCGAAGGCTCTGCACAACCTTCCCCATGACCCCGTTTTTCCACAGTGTTTGGCATGGCCCCAGTGCTCCCACAGACCTGCTGGTGGTCTCACAGCCTGCAGCAGGCTCTTACAAAGCCCCAAGCAGAGGCTGGGCCATCCCCCTGCAGGAAGGCATGGGACTCCCGAACAGTGGCCGGAGGAGACAAGCAGACCACTGCAGGAAAACATAAGGCTATTTAAGGGATGGCATGGCAAAAGATTAGAGATTTTCACTTCGAACAGCCAGTTCCTCAGTGGAATACAGATCCTACCCCGTGATAGCATGCATACTTTGGTGATTCACTTATAGCAACTGCTCATTAATTTGTCTAAATATTTTCTATTTTATGCACTCCCAGCCTCTTTGACTCCTCTCACTTGTATACACCCGCCCAGACCCCTTCCCGCAGAGGCAGACATGACGCTGCTGTGGGCTGGGGAGGCCGGTGGCAAGGAACAAGGTGGCCATGACCATGCGGCAGAGCAGGACAGCCTCACCCCTGCCCCAGGCAGGCAGCGGTGTCTGGCATAAGGGGCTAAGGAACTGGAAGGAGGAGACACACTGGAATTACCTGGGATGTCAGAGGCGTGCTGGGGCATCAGGAAAAAAAAGCCTAATGTTGCAGGGGTAATATCCCCTCAACAAATCTGTTAAAAAAAAAGAAAAAACACTAAAATGTTAGTAGTTATAATATAGAAATACAGAAAGACCCCACAGGAGTAATTCCAGCTGAAACTAAAGAAACCAGTAACTCTAGCTGAGATCAACTGGGAAAAAGACCTTAGCAAAAAAAGAAAAAAGCAAACATACAATGAAGAGGGAATCTGAAGCTCACAGCTTATTCTTTTGCTCTGGGGTTTCAGCAACCTACTTAATGCGTCTGACATTTGGAACATGCAAAACTTAAGAGATTTCAGATAAAACAGCAAAATACAATCAGTGAACTTTATCCGTTTGTCAAAATGTCAAAGTTGCTTTTTAATGAATTCCCAACGCTGCAGCGTTTGTCTGGGCCTCCCAGTGCCTTAATATCTACTCCTGATGTTTTTCTTCTGGTGCATACCAGGGAAGGGATAAGGAAAACTGTACTTGTGTCGCTGGGCTCACAGGATTTTGAATGTTGTGATCCCAAGTTAAAAAGCATTAATTGTCACTGCATGAGTTATCTCACTGAGTTCATAAAGGCCGTTCTTATATCTCACATATGTCTGAACGCTCTGATTTAATGTCAGAGCACACAGCCCTTAATCTGATGGAACTCATGATAGGGGTCACAATAAGAGCTCACTCTCAGAGCCATCCCGGCAACCCGGTGGGTCACTGTGCACTCACTACTTTCAAAAGTCAAATACCCAGCTACAAGACCATGAGATACGCTCATAAAGCACTTTTTATTTTTCTGGGGCAGTAGCTTGCTCAAATGCCACTCAAGCTGTATTGCTTTTTGTTGGTCACTGTTCCAGAATCATTGTCAGGAGACAGCATTTGAGGATTCAGAGTTTTCAAAGATTTATTAAGCAACCTGGAAAAAAGCCAACAGAGCTAACTAATAGAAACATTTAAAGTAGATTCCAGAAAAAAATACTTCCCTGCTACAAGAACAGCATATCCAAACTGTTTTTAGACACAGGATCCACCCTCGCCAATTAGACTGTGCTTGATAATTTGGAGAATAAAATTGTTTTGTGATCCTTTAAGATTAATATCTTATACACAGATGAATGAGCTATACTCTCATGTCTGCTCTCATGTCAAGCCATCAGATAAAATGCTAAAGTAGAAATAAAACAAATACCAGATTTCCTTTTTTGTCTGGCTTTAAGAAAAGTATACTGAGTGCCCCAAATAAATCCTCATTATGTTACTTTTCTTAAAATAAGATTAGTGAGAAAATAGTTTAGCATATGAAAAATTCCTTTTCCACCATAGATTAGTTGGCAGGCCCTGATAGAGAGACTGGAGACATTCCTTTTATCTGATGGAAAAATCTTTCTTCCTGGACTGAGCTACGGCAGCTTTATTCATTAGTATTTTCTTTCTTTTTCTGTTGAAAAATGCCAGTGGGTGGAGGAAGCAGACTACTATCTTTGGTGGGACATTATTAACCTAGACTTCGGGAAGCTGCAGTTTTTTGCTTCCCACAGGCTGGGAAAATCACTGAAATGCACACTTCCACTGAAATAAATTCCCTGAAGGAGCTGGAGCATCATCTCTCCATGATGCAGTTCATGATCTGGAAAATAAGGGTCAAATAATTTGTCACTTTCAAGGAGTCATGAAAGAATGAAACTAATTGGCTTACCCAGGTAAAATAATAGAAGATATCCATTATCAAATTATAAAAAGGATTTATGTCTCTGAATTGCGTCTCTTCAGCCAAACAAAAGTGTAGCTTTTAGTAAGTAGAACATTTACCACCTTGTACTGAAAAATATTTCGTCACATGCATAGTGAGAAACAAGGTGACAGAGACCCATGCTTGGAGGTTGAACTTCCCTAGGATGAAAGGAGGTTGGTGCCTTTGTGATCTACAAGCATTGGGAGTCACTGATCACCTTTCTGTTTGGTGTTTGTACAGCCATCAGTGCAATAGCTGTCCTGATCCATGACAGGCACTCACGGGCTTCACAGTGCCACAAACAACACTAGCAATGAACAGGCTCACGAACAATTTGGACAACCATGTACCTACTGCAGATTCAGAGAGATCAGATTAATAGGAATACGTACATAATATATTGCAGGGTTTACACTTCTTTTCAAAATGCAGGGCTAGGGAATGTCAGGCCCTGAGCCTTTAAAGGTATGAGTCAAAATAAGCAAACGTGGAGCAGAGGAAAGCAGCACATTTGTCGAGTGAAGTGGGGTATCAAGATGTAACTGGGAAGGCACTTTTGTCAGTTGTGGCACCTTCCTGAACATTGGTGGTGTCATTTAATTAGACATATCACCATTTGTAGGAGAAAACAGTACTTAAAATTAGTGCAAAAAATTATGAACAGAGCAAGAATCTTTTGGAAAGTAATGCTCTCTAAAAGCCGAGCAGCCAGATTTATGCATTGCCCAGCAAGGATGATTCACAAATCAAGGCATGAAAAGTTATCTCATGTTGTAGCACAACGTCACTTCTGACCACTGTGTTGAGAAACTGTGGATAAAGAGTTTTCTTTGACTAGGCAAAACAACGCATGCTTTCAGTTACAGCCTACCTTAGTGGTAGGTGATAGATGTTAGCACAGTCTTCCTTTGGTTTCTGCACTAGCGACAAGCAATATCCCACATTATGTAGTTGTCACTACTAACACCTTCCCACCAAGAGCAAGACTGTGGCAGATTCTTCCAATGGTTATTCCTTGTGCCATCTTCGTACCTTTGTCAATAGCTTTTTGTCAAAACAGCCTGAGAGATCCAAAAACTCAGGACACAGTGTGAGTTGTCAATGCACCCATACCTCGAGCAGTAACTGTGGCATTGCTCTGCCATTGCTGTGCTGACTATTAAGCATCCAGCCTGGGTGACACACATGTGAAATCTCCAGATGTACAACATAGCCCTCTGATGAGCTTCATGATGAGAACTGCCAAATTAACACCCTATTAATGCTTTAGTCTGGCACTTGCACGCCAAACTGAAATTGCATAGCTTGTAGGAAAACTAGATCAAGACTAAGGTCTCAAATTTCTTATTTAGGGAAACCATCCAAAAGCTTCCAGAGGATAGGTTGAAATTTTCCTTCTTTTTTTCATATGAGAGGCTGCAAGAGCTGGGACTCCTCAGCTCGGAGAAGGGAAGACTCAGGGGCATCTTATCAATGTGTATAAATACCCGATGGGAGTGAATGAAGATGAGGGAGCCAGACTCTTCTCAGTAGTGACTACTGACAGGACAAGAGGTAATAGACACAAATTAGAACACATGATATTCCAACTGCACAAGAGAAAACAATTTTTTACTGTAAGGGTGGTCAAACAGTGGCACAGGTTGCCTAAAGAAGTTGTCGAGTCTCCATCCTTGGAGATAACAGTTAATGCTTTCGGTATTCAAAACTCCATTGGACACGGTCCTGGGCAACCTGCTCTAGGTGACCCTGCTTGAACTGGGGAGCTGAACCAGATGACCTCCAGAAGTCCCTTCCAACATTGACCGTTCTGTGATTCTGTGATTCTCTGATTCTGTTTTACTCATAAAGCATCTTATCTCAGCCCTGATGCATACTGGAAAGGTTTCTGGGACAATGGATGATCCCAAACTGCTCCACTAGGAATCATCACAAAACAAAATTTATCTATTCCAGGATACCATATGGCATCTACGAAAACCTCTGAAATATAAGAGAAAAATAATAGTGGTATTGTGGACATGAAATACAAATGGTGGATTATGCAAATTGGTATTTATTGCAGGTGTTGATGGAAACATTTTAGATTTATTCTAGGGGTATGGTAGTTGGCCTTGGAAATCTAACTCTCTTTGGAATGTCACAATTAGCATATCAGGAAATTACTCTGCTTCTCAGGCCCAGAAAGAGTTGTGGTTGCCCATTAGAAATCAGATGACTTTCTGCAAGTGGATGTAATAGAGTACTGAATGATCAGTGACGTGACTTGGCTGCAGGTATTCTGATGGATCACGCTTCGCATGCAATTAATGCTAAAAGCTAAAAATTGAGACCGAGAGAAAGAAAACATGCATTTTCTTGACACCCTATTTCATCCTTCATTGCTGAAAATAACTCCATGTTTTCAGTCAAAATTAATGAAGAAGGCTGAATATTCAACACAGTTGAGGTAACTAAGTAACATATCTAAGGATTTTGGGCTCTGTTCCTGTGAACACTTCAACCGGTAACTAGTTTTCTTCTACAGCCAATAAATGTAGTTCATTTGAAAATTTATGTCCTACCAAGCCTGATTCTAGACTAAGGCTAAGTCAGCATCTTCTTAATGTCCTTTCCATCACACCTCAAATCTACAGATATCCCTTTTTTCTTGTTAAAAAAACAACACCTGTCACATTCTTGGCTGACTTCAGTAATACAATGTAGAGTTACAACCACCAATTCTCTGACCCAGAAGTGCAGCTCCAGAACAGAACATACATATTTTATGAGAGGAAAAAAAAAAAATCCTACAAAAAGTACTTCTTCACTTTTACTGATTCATTTATGTTATCTACATAAAAGATTTGCAAATGGTAGGTGAAATACGGCATCTAGCTGGGAGCTAAACAGTATTTTTAATAGATCTCAGAAACATGTCTCTTACAAAGCAAGACATTCAGCTCTCTTATCTTACACTGAACAATTAGCCTCAGTAGTGATGAACTGCTCCCAAATGAATAAGCTTTTGATAGGAAACTGTCAAATTTCAGTGGAAATCTGATCATGGGAAAATTGTTGATGGAAAAAAATGGCTCAACACTTGATGCATCCCTTAAAAAACAAGGATTCCTTAGTATTATCTCATTTAATAAAGGTGTTGCAAACAATAAAAGCCCCAAATGTTACTCGTCCTAAGCAATTTTGATTACCTGTGGTTTTCATCTGATTAAAATGCATTAAAATTGTCATACAGGTATTCAAATTTATCTAGAGTTAGAACTGTATTCCAGTTTATGTTCTTTGTATTTCAATCTGGTTTTGTACTTCCAATTTGTATTTCAACTTATGCTAGACAGTAAATGACATGCCTAGGAAAAACTGAAAACTAATATTTTTTTAGTTTTCTTTTGCATGAAACATTGGTCTTTTAAATTTTTTTCCCCATTATGGAATCTATTTCTTCTCCCATCTTAATCATAGCTAGTAATGATGGGCCATTTTCTATGCAGTCAACCAGCAGAGGTTTCATAATTTTGCAACACACAGCAGCTACCATTGCTCTTAATAGGTAAGACTTAGGGCTAAGCGCTTTTGCAGCTCTGGTCATTTCCTATAGTTGCCTAATTGGCAAAAGAACTCTTTGGAATGGCACACACTTCTCAGACTGAGTGGAAAAGGAATTATTGATGAAATGTTAGGAGTATTGATGGGACGCATGAAGGCAATTGAAAAGGAAACGCCTTCTAATTAAATATGTGGTTTAGGATTTGAAAATGTATGTTGTCCTAGATAGGCCATTGATCTGAGAAGATTGTTCCCACAGAGTACCATGTACTGCAGGAGATGCTTTTGGGACAGGAAAGAAATCATTTATCCATTAAGAATTTCAAATTGCCAAGCTATAAGGAATCCCTTCCCCATTCTCCTCCTGCCTTCTTTGGTGCCCACCTCCCCCCACATAAAAACTTCCCATATTAAAGAACAAGCTTAATAGGTCAAAGTCCCCTGAACATTTCCAAAAACCATAGGAAAAAAATCCCAAATATATTTCACACTTAATCTGAAAGGGATGAGGTTACCCTTGTTGCATGACCTCCTTCCCTTCTCACCTACAGAAGACAGCCCATTGCACTATAAGAAACCCTGAGGCTCTTGGCCCAGGCTGCCAGGCTCTGGGCTTGGCAGCTGCCTTTTAGACAGGCTGGAGAGGAGCACATCAGACGGGAAGGAAAACAGAGAAAATTTCCCTGGGAAAATTGCCTTGTTTCTGCTGAACTGATCCACAAACTGACACGATTCTACAGGATGTTTTGATTTCTTCCATATCGGCTTTTCCTGACAGAAAAAAAAGAAATAAGAAACAAGAAAACTTTCCTCTGAAAATTTCCATGTGACTGTATTCCAGATCTTATGCAGCAGCATGTTTCTTGTCAAATCCTAAGAGTTAAATGGAAGAGATCTTAAACAGCCTGGCGATCAATAGTTTATGTTTGGCTGATGTGAAAATAGGTTCTGGAGATCTCTTGACAGTTTTGCTCAAAGCATACAGTGAATTGCTATAAATATCCTGACATAAGGCAATGTTGTTCCAGTGTGGGAACTCAAAGTAAACCCTCTGTCCTTAGAAAGCTCGCTCTTTAACCACAAGTACCAGGGGCAACTGCCACATCACCAGCCTCTCTGTATGTTTTCTTTCTGTAGGAGGGCAAGCACTTGCCTGCAAGCACAGGTTACCTATACATGCCATTTATCTGGAGCTGAGCAGATGAAAAAAGGCTATATCCAGGATCTGCCATGTTCACTAAATAATTCAACAAACTAGTTTTTCTTTAGGCTGCTGCCCAAAGGTGCATGTATTTTGGGTTTGAGCACAGCACTGTTTGTTTCGGTTCATTAAGTTCCTACTGCTCAGCTAACCTTGCCAAGAATTTTGGGGGTTTTTTTTGTTGTGTTTGGGGGTTTTTTTAACATAAGCAGCATGATAAATTATTTTTTTCCCCAACTAATATAAAGTCTCAAATGTTTAAATATGGGCCTGCTCTATCAAGACTGCTTTGAGGAAATAAGCTGTTATTTGATTTCCTGGTGGGATTAGTTCTTGTCAAATACATTTTTAATGCACTTCTGGTATCTAATGAATTATGTAGCATGCCCCTTTCTCTTCTGTCAAATGAGGTTTGGAAGAAATCAGGTCAAGTCCAATGGCAAAGAATGACACAGTATTCTGACATAACCCTAGTCTGAGGAAAAGAACCATTCTGATGGAAACTAATTCCTGATGAAACAAAGGAAAAATATTACAAACAAGCCAGGTCTCCCTGTTTTTGTGGCCACCACCAACAAAAAAAGTTCTTCCAATAAGGCAGAGGCCAAGTACAATTTTTACAGGCCTTAAAGGAAGCTTGTGAAAGCCAGGTTTGAAACAATCAAAAGAAGGTTATTCGTCCCTCAGTGCGTAGCAGGCCTGTGGCACTCCTAGACAGGGGATGCTGAGGAGGTGAGAAGCTTATGTGGGTATAAGTAGAGCCCGGACACAAACCTTGAAGAGAGATCCATTGTTAGTTACTAAATAGAAAAATCACGGAATGCTCAGGAAATTCCCCACGCTCAAAATGCTCAGATGCTGGAAGAGTAGTAGGAGAAAAGTCACATGAGCTTGTCCTGTTCCTCCTCCTCCCTGGACACCCATTGTCGTCACTGTGGGACGCAAAAAGTAACTTAGATGGCTCCCTGGTCTAAACCGTCATGGTTATTCTTGTGTTCTCATCATTATTAAATGGTAAAATCCTAGAATAAAAGAAAAATTGCCAAAGTTACTTTTGTTGTTTGGTCATATGTCCAAACCCAAACCCAACCCCAACTCTTCTTTTTAAGAAAGGGTTGAGTAATATGTCTGTGGAATAGCACTGTTAATGCAAGGGGGTATACGTTGTTCAACATGAGATGTGGGGATGACTTCTAACATCTTCCTCCCCTTAGGTTTGATTCTGTGGTGCTGACACACTGATTCACTCCAGGATGAGTGACAGATGCTCTGGCTAGAACTGAGATTAAATATGTGTATTCAGGAAAGCCATTCTACTTATGTCAACTTTTCTGAGGCTTATCAGTTCTTTTTTTTTCTTTTACAGTACTATAACATTTTGGCTATTGCCATTAAAAACTGAGCAGGTACATAATTTCTAATTAAACTTTGACCACCACCACATTTGTTCCATTTTAAAAAAATGCCCATTTGTAATTTTCCTGACAAGAATCAAATTAACAGTTTTGAATTGCCTTGAGCTAATACCATTCTCAAAGTCCTGTATACCTACATGCTCTATTTTGATTGGGATAACTGGCCTTTCCAGATCAGACTTGGAAGATTATTTGTCATGTGGGTTTTATACTTAATTAAATATCACATACACTGCTTTTTGACTGAAGCAATTTGAGCTCAAATATTCCCTAGGGGATTCTGGAGAAGAAAATTGTTCTTCTACCCCCCACTTCCAATATATTGATTTTTTCCAAATTTTCAGTTCCTAAGATAACCAAAGCTGTCACACACACTGTAAAGGAAGAAAAAAGGACGAGTTCTTTCAAACACAGGACTTTTTTTTTTCAACCAACACTACTGCTTTTCAGTTTTATTTTTATTTTTCCTGAAGAGCTGTCATTAATCGCTGGCTAATGAGAAAGGCTTTAGTTAATCAAAACTTACCTTGACACAATGTCTGAAATTTACCTGTGAATATATTATCTCCTACAGTTACTTTGCTCTTCTTCCAGTCCAGTCATGCTCATCCATTCAAATCTCCTCTGTGTGACTCAGAACTGGAACATGAACTTGGCTTACCCACCTCTCAGGAAGGTGGCCTCGTCAGCAGTTTAGACCATCTGGAAACAGGTTTCTCTTAATTTCTCTTTTGGAGCTCTTCCCTTGGATACACTCAGTGAAATATTAATTGTCCCCAAAGAAAAAAATGGGGAGAGGGTGACTTCTACTGGGTGAAAGTGGGAAAGTCATGTTCCAGTCCCTGCTCTGATGAGTGTATAATTACATACGCAAAACGGAGCAGGTTTTTTACAGGGAAAAGAGACCATTCTGGGGCACCTCTAGATGCAACAATTCAGCTTTTCACCAGTTTCTCTCTCACTGGAAAAGTTTTCTCTAACAAAAGAACTGGAAGGTACAGACGCAGCATTAATAGTGTGCCTCCCTGGGCTTTTTCTGCAGGACTAAGCATATTCTGAGATTGTTTATCATTAGACAAGCCTTGTACACAAGATGTGAGGTCAGAGGTGTGGGCTAAGCCACAAGCTATCAAAACTGGAATAGTTTACTACATGTACAGAATTTGTGAGCAGCCCATTCAAGGTCCCAGGCACATACGGCTTTATCACCCCGTGTGAGTAGCAGCCCTTCACCACCACCAAGTAAAGGACACTCACTGCCAGCACGCTGTGCCCGTGGAAATTGGACAGGGAACTTCATGTGTGACAGATGAGACGAGGTTTCCTCACCAGCACTACAAGCAAAGCCATGGATTTCTTTATCAGATCTGACCTTGGTCTCTCAGAAGAGGGAATGAGAATTGCAAGACATCTGGACAACAGATGTGAAATGCAACCCACCATTGTCTACCGCATTTGTATTGTTATAAACTGAGCAAAGCTCAGGGGCATAAATCATCATAGTAAATGACTACAGAAAGTGAAGGACAACCAGGACTCAGGCAATCCACCTCCAGATGGGCAAGGAGAGGTACAGTATCAGAGCAATCAGACAAGTAAGAGGAGGTAGGAGTGAATCTGAAAATTAACGTACAAGAAGGAAAAAATTGTTATTGTAATAAGCAGTAAATGGGGATTAGTACTATCTATTTCAGTACCTTTGGACAAACCTTGCAAAAGTGGTAGTTATTCACACTGTTTGTACTTTTGTGTGTTTCTTGGCTTCTTGCTTCCCCTGGTGGCATAGGTGCAAAACTCTTGCGACACGAGCTTTCTTCAGGGATGCTCGGAAATTCATGCAGTGACATGGGTGGGAGGAAGAACTGCTGCCTGTCACATGGTGGCTGGGAGTGAGGAGAGATTCACCAGTGCAGCATGGGGAATTGTAGCAATTCAGCAAGCTAAACCGAACACAGAGTAAAATTTAGGACCTGAAATCGGAGGGCATTTCTAACCTCACTGGATTGGAAATCCTGGCCTTTTGTTTCTTTTATTTAGGCGCACAAGCCACAGTAAGAAAACAATACCCCATTTTTCTAGCTGCTATCTAACCATGCATAGAGGGCTCTGCTTCAAAGAGATAACAATGGAAACAGGAGATAAATGATGGATAACAGAAAACGCACCAATGAACTCCGGTTGACTCAACTTTTCCACATAGCACTTTTTCACTGATTTGGAATACTTTTATTTTTAAGTTATCAGATTGGCTTGGCCTCCCAAGAACTGAAACAGAACTTAAAAACAAGTTAAAATGCTTCAGTTTGACATTTTGAATTTTTTTAACGTTTTTCATTCTGAAATATTTTGTTTAAAATTTTTTTTGCTTAGAATTGCGTAGACATCAAGATAATTTCAGGAAACACAAGCCCCTATTATCCCTGTCCTCCTAAAATTACCTGAAAAGCCTTTTTCAGACAGAAACTGAATTTTGTTTTGGCTTTGGTGAGAACACTTTAAAAGCTTTGGTTTCAGTTAACTTCACTTTTTTTTTTTTTTAATTTAAGTTGAGCTATGGAACTGAAAACTCAACTGCTTACAGAGCTACGAACTAAGATAACTGTGCTTTGGTAGCCCACAAATCAGCAGTAGCAGCCCATCAGTGTTGATCGCTTTGCAGGCATCACAGAGGAAATTAGCTCAGGAGAGTTTAGAAAGAGAGCAATGCAGTGACTACCGGGATTTTGGCATGGGAAAGCATGAGAGAACTGGATGGGGTTGATGGAGGGCAGGATCATCAGGAAAGCAGAGCAAAGGCTGATTATTTTTACTCTAGAGAAAGGGATTGCATCAAATCAGCCTTTTTACTCTAGAGAAAGGGATTGCATCAAGCTGAACTGCCACGGGCTTGCCAAGGCACCTGATGGGCAGGCACACACAGTGGCCTTTTTTGTTCCAGCTCACTCGTGCACGAATGAAATCTGCCAGAAAGAGCAGCAGGCCATGGGCGCTTCTCCTCTCCTCTCCTCCTCTCCTCACCTCACCTTGCCTCCACCAAGAAGATGCAGGGGCCGTATTGCGCCCCTGGTAGCCCAGGAGTCACAGCTCAGCTGCCCACCAGTAAAAATAAATCAGCACCTGCAATGATAGAGTCAGAAAGCACTGAGATAGGGAAGTGCATAGGTATTTTATCTTAGCATATGCTGCTAGCATTTGTCAAGGGTTTCTGGACACCATTGAATCTGGCTTTTTCAATTCCTCCCTGCCGTCAATCCCTTGGTATATTTTGTGTCTCAAAACAAAGCCTCAACGTGTTATGTTGCAAGAGGAAGGCAACATCATCGTCAGGATCCAAACACAAATGTGGACCTTCTTGTCATGCGACAGCTGAGCACAGGAAAGTTACAGGAGATAAATGGATCATTGGGGCCTGCCTCTATACAGTATCTCTGTTCCTTAATAGCCTCCATGTGCTGTCACTGATTCCCGCCCTTCTGATGAAGACAAGACCTTGAAAGGACTTGAAATTAGTAAGTCCACACACACTTTTTAAGCAGATGAATATACTTTTGGTAACTCTTATAACAATTTGCTGCAGGTGTACACAGGAAAATACACAGTTTAAGTATGACAACAGCTTTTGCAGCTGTGTGATCAAGTGTGGTTACTCACAACGAAAAAGCAGCCAAGTCCTGTTGTATGACACCAGCGAAAGTAAAGCTTTGTGCTTTGCACACAGGCTACTTCACAGGGTGATGGCTGAATATCCTAGTGAATCTGGCTTCTCCAGCTTCTCTGGAGACCTTCTGGGTGAGGTAGGAAGGGCTGCTCTAACTTGTAAAAATTGGTTTTTGTGCTGCCTGGCAGTTTATTTTGAAGCTTTTCCCAAGGACAGCTGCGTCCATCACAAATAGCTGCTGCAGTGGAAGAGGACAGACTTAGCTCCTCTTGCCGCTGTGCTTACTGCTGCCACAAGTGCAGTGGCTGATCTGTCTGCAGCCACTGGGGCTGTCTTCTCTTGAGAAGGAACAAACCATGAGGCAGAAATCAGAGAAAGCAAAAGTAATGACTGAACAATTTGTTGTGCTAGAATAACCTAGAGCTGAGCTCCATCACCGCTGATGCCTTCACCAAGTGCCCTTGGAGCCTCCAACTGAAAATGCGTAAATATAGATCTTGTGAAATGTGGTATTTTTATGATTCTTCAGGAGGAGATGGTGTGGAAATTAAGAAATAGGAACTAGTGAAGGAAGGATAATTTAATCTGCCCATCATCTGAAAATGCAGCATCAGTTAAATATTACTAATATTTTAGATTGTTCTCTGGGTTGAAAGGCTATCGTTTATGGGTTATAATTTGTGCACTAAAAGACTGTTCTGAAGAAAATAAGACTACATATGGTAAGATAGCAAGGAGGAGGACGGGTCTTACAGGCTATATCCTTACCTAATAGTGTTTAGGTCTGGGAAATACTGAAAATGGTATTAAAAAAAAAAATTGAATCCCCCACCTGTTTCTGAATTCTGTGATCTGTGATCCTGGATCCTCAGGTGATGCAAAGGACACCACAGAAATGGACACAGATGTTCCTAGGATGAGGTGAGGTACTAAAGTCCTATTTGTACTGCCCGAAGTCAATGCTTCCTAAGAGGGAGAGGCTGTACAGCATCACACCTTTGCTCTGTTCCAGTTAGGATTAAAAGCACTTTCGTTATGGATATATTTCTTCCCTTAGAAAGACAGGTAGTAGAGCATGAAATAGCACCTGGGACAAATATGCTGCCGTGGACAGTGACAGTAAGTGGATAGGCTGTGCATTTCTTAACCAACTGAAAGACGTTGAAGAATAGCCTCAGGATGGGAATCTTGGTGAAGCTGTCCAGGGACTTCAGCGGGTATCAGCTCACGCACCAGCAGACGTAACTTCGTGCTGTGTGTTCTCTTGACCACCTAAAATAGAGGTTACATTGTGTAATGGATCTTTTCCTGAACAAACCTCCAATTTCTAAAACAATGACATAACCAGCTTGAAAAGAGCCCAGCACAGAAATAAAACTCATCGTCTTAAAGATCATTTTCATGAAGAGAGATACTGAGTTTATAAGCGTAGTCTGGTTAGAGTCACTAGATGTATCCACCTCTATTTTCTTTTGTGAGGCTAGATTTTTGTTAGAGCTGTTTTAGACCAGGACCATGTGATACAATGCTGACTCTGGTCGAGACCATGACATGCTCCTGTCTATAGGCTGCTGCTCACTTTTTGCAGGGGAGAGGGGAGCCTGAAAGTTCCTGTTTTATCATACAGTTGAATTTTTGTTGATATCCTGAAATATTATTGTTATGATCCTCTCCAAATAGAAAAATCACTTACAGAAACCATTTCACCTTTAGCTGGGATCACGTTCATAGCCCTCTCAATCCTCTCCTGTAGGAGTGTATTACAGGTACAAGCACGTGGCAGGCGAAAAGTAGTTCCTGGGATGGGGACACGGATTACAGGGAGAATGGTGTACATGAGTGCGCATGGGAAAAAGCGGGCAAAAGACCTGCACTGCAGCTCGAGGAGGTGTGTACGGAAATTAAATTCAGCTGGTAACTCAAAGGCTTGTTTGACAAGGCAGCTCTGGACGTGTTCCTCGCTTCAGGGCTAATCACTGCAGAGACATTGGCAATGTTTGGGGTCATAGCCTATAAGGCACCTATTCACAAAACTTTATAAATAGAAGATTAATGGGGCAGGGTTACAGGGACCATCGCCCCTTCATTAGCATTAACACAGAGCGTGCTCCCCATCCATTCGGGAAGGAGTGGCCGTGATCCTATGTGGCTTTGTCCATCCCCATTTTGTGGCCATGTGCCCAGTCCTGACCCCCTGGCAGAGCTTCGGGGCAAATGGTCTCACGGAGCAAATGCTGGAAGACAGAATCCAGGACCAACACCGTAATCTGGACTCGGACCACATCCTGGTCTAGTGACGACCATGCAGCTATTTCAGACTTACTCCCGAAGGAGGAGAATTTCCCAGAGGTGTGCAGTTGTGCCGTTAGCTGCAAACTGGACAACACGTACAGCAATCTCTTGGACAGAAGTATCTCGCATAAACTTGTGGGATCCTGGAAGGGCTGCACAGAGGGTAGAGCTGGGGGGAGGGAGAGACAGAAGGAGAAGTGGCAACAAATACTAATTTATTAACAACTGATTTATTAACCTCATTGTGCTTTTCAATTTGCCAAGCAGGAACACGTTTCTATCTTTGTTTTCATTTATAAACCTATTATTGAACAATTCATATTTTAAAGGAGTGCCATATTAAAAATATTACATTTGTATAAAGTCTTCAAGATGTCTGTTGTGTTTTGGATGTCAGAGTACAGTAGTCAGCAACTCTGCAACTGCTGTAGCTACAAATGTATGCAATTGAAACATTTACTGTCTTTCATTACAGTAGCAGAAGTTTAGACTTATTTTAGCAGGCATACCTTTGTTTTTAATTTTCATTAGTCTGGAAAAATAATCATTAGTGTAGTAGGATTTCATGCTGTTTATTAAATGTAAATAAATTAGTATGTATACAGAAAGAATCTTTTCCTCCTCACAAACAATGCCAAAATGATGAGCAAATCTGAAATGCAAGGCAAATAAGGCCCTAATGCACAAAAGCCTAGGCTTCAAAGTTCTGCTTCTGAGAGAATTATTAACAGCATTTTCTCCTCCTTGTCACATGCAGTTCTGTATTTCCGTTGTCTTTAACCAGTAAATCAGATTATTGAAGCCCTTCCATGTGCAAATGTTTACACTCATTGCTAATTAAAAAAGCACTTCAACATGTTCCAAGATCCCTCAGAAGAGATGAGGTTTCAAGGTCCATATGTCTGCAGAGTTCAATGCATTGGAAATAAATCCTACGTCAGTTGGGTGTCTCTCCCCTGAAACAGCTGTATGTATTTATTTTACAGAAAAACCTTTGATTGACCCACGTTATGGACACAATTACAAGGTAGGTAGTAGGGACCAATTCAGATAAACTACTGAATATGTCAGCCTCTTTGATGACCTGGTCAAGAAATACTGTTTCAACTCTTTCAAAAGCTTTGGAGTCAACAATACCATGACTAGAATCAATCCTGAAATGGAAAATATGTCTGGGTCCTAATCACTTTAGTCCTTGCTTTGAAGGAGGACTAAAATAATGAACTAATAATTTTTAAAATGTGATCCAGCGCTGAAGAACTGAGCTCCCCGTTGCTCTCCATGGGTCATGGAGCCACCTCTCAGCTCTGCCAGCTGGTGGGCATGTGCTCATGGGGCTGAAGAAACAGAGAGCAAAGCCTCCTGCCAGGGCAGATGCCTTTTGCACCCACTGCTCCCCCCGTTGGAGGTGGAGGACAGGCAGCACAGAACTCAGCACTGCCTTTGCACCCAAGGTGTCCTCCGAGAGACTTTTTCCCTTTCACAGGGGGGTGCGTCTGAGGGTGGTGCAGGGATGCCCTGAGCGGTGGGAGCAGCAGGAGTGCTCGGCCCTGGCACCCGCTGGGTAGGCACACTGCAGCACCCTTTTTAGATCCATCTCAGTCCTGTCCGAATGTAATCCGCCAGCAACAGCAGCAGGGCACAGGCTCCTCTTCTCTCCTCACCTCGCCTCCACCATGAAGGCACTAGGGCCGCATCGTGCCCTTGGCAGCCCAGGAGTCACAGCTCAGCCTCCCACCGGTAAAAATAAATCTGTACCTACAACAAGAGTCAGAAAGGACCAACAGGACCATAGAGGCAGGAATAGGCGTGATTTTGTTCCCTTTTCTTTGGGAAATACAACGTGAAAGGAACTGTTCATAGCACAGAAGAGAAAACTCCGGCTGGTAGTGACTACGGGATTGCTTTGGCCCCTTCTAAACACGCGCGATAACCTCAGAGAACTGCAGGTTTACACAGATTTACAGGGCCCCTTTGCAGGCCTCAAGAGGCACCCCTGGGGTAGCTATCACGGAACCGTTTCCAAAACCTGAGCAGCAGCATCCCCCACTGTCCCTTTCTGGCAACCCAGGTTCGGAGGCAAAACACACTCCCTCGGGCAGAGCCGCCTTGCCGGCCGGGACCGCACCGCTTCCAGGACTTGTGTCCCGCTTTCTGCAAAACACCAGGCTGAGAGGTCTGGTTTGATCCCTTTGCGCCGAGCCAGCCTGGAGCGCTTCGCTCTCTAGTGGCAGCGCAGAGAAAAAGAATACAAAGGCACCAGACTAGATCCCTCCTGCGCAGGGCCTCTAGGTTGTTTTATCTTTTTATCTTTTCTCTTTTTTTCCTCCCTCTAAACTATCGCAGGGGAAATATGACCTTTTTTAAGAAGTGCCGATATTTTCATGTCTTGGAAGAAATCCTTGCTGTGTATTTGGGATTCAGACAATACAAGCCCTCATTAGGATTGCCAGCTGACATGAACAAAAAAGGGGGACTTTGCCTCTTTATTTAGAGATTCAGTCAAAGAGCTAAAAATTACGATTCTTGTGACCTTGCCAGGGCGTCTGCTTACCTTTGTACAAGGCCAATACACCCTCATTAGGATTGCCAGCTGACATGAACAAAAAAGGGGGACTTTGCCTCTTTATTTAGAGATTCAGTCAAAGAGCTAAAAATTACGATTCTTGTGACCTTGCCAGGGCGTCTGCTTACCTTTGTACAAGCAGAGCTTCAACAAGTGCAAAATTAAAACTGCAAAATTTGAAGTGGTATTTTTCTCCAGACATACATTTTCTTCCAAACTCAGGTGCATATTTCCTATCTGGGGCCATCTTTGTGCATCATAGAAACATTTCATATGCTTAGAGTAGCCTTCAAAGTCTTGAAAGATGAACAGCAGAGTCTGTTACACACCTGGGTTTCTTGTTCTTCTAAGCTTTCTTAGATTTTTTCAGTTGCCAATCCCTGAAAGCTCTTTTTCTCTCTTTCTCTTTTTCTTGTCTGGTTGGCTTTCACTTCCATCTTCACAGGTCTGTCTTCTCTTTCTGTTTGTTTGGGTTTTGTTTCCCTGGGAAGGGCCTGCAAACCTTTCCATGCAATAATATTATTAGTTAGGTAAAGCCATGATAAACATGAATCAATTCTTCTTTTAATCACAGCTAACTCATTTTACCTTCTTGCCTCTGACAAGCTCTCCAGTTGTTCAAGGCATAGGAGGGAGTCTACCTTGATTCCTGGAGTGACTGCAAGCAAAGCTACAGGCACCTACTAAGAAAATGTAGAAGTTAACAGTTAACTACCTGGAGCAGTAAGTTACTGTGTGCCAAATTTCTACCTTAGATCTTAAAAGCAGAGCACTTGGATTGGTTTGCGTTATCCCCATTTCACAGAGTCCCCTACCCCAAATTAGACTCCGTGGAGATCTGATGAACTAGGATCTCAGCTAAACTTTTCTGAAGGTGACAGCTACTGACAGGACAGCTCAGCTGAGCAATTTCTAAGGGGATCATCGCACAAAGTGCGATGGCAAACCTGCACCAGCCTTACTCTGAACTTTTGCAGTGCTGCAGACTGAGGGGTGACCTTGCCTGCTCTTTCATAGGATTTTAGTCCACAGACAGAATGAAGTCCCTTCATAAAAGACACAAATGCACAGGACCTTCTCTGAAAAGGACCAACTGTTTCTTGCTTTTGAACACAATTATGTGGGGGTGTGACACAGTTAATTGGAGGAGGCTATTCAGCCTGGAGCATGAGCTCTGAGAGATGATGGGAAAGGAGAGCAAGGAAAGGCTTGCCAACTTCTTTCTGCCAGGATTTCTTCTGCTCTCCTGAGACATATGTCTGTGGATATCCCTTTGGCAGTAGTACCACCTTCTGAGGTGGGAGGCTTGTCTTTTGAAATCTGTAATTTCTAAGGGGATCATTGCACAAAGTGCGATGGCAAACCTGCACCAGCCTTACTCTGAACTTTTGCAGTGCTGCAGACTGAGGGGTGACCTTGCCTGCTCTTTCATAGGATTTTAGTCCACAGACAGAATGAAGTCCCTTCATAAAAGACACAAATGCACAGGACCTTCTCTGAAAAGGACCAACTGTTTCTTGCTTTTGAACACAATTTTCATGTGGGGGTGTGACACAGTTAATTGGAGGAGGCTATTCAGCCTGGAGCATGAGCTCTGAGAGATGATGGGAAAGGAGAGCAAGGAAAGGCTTGCCAACTTCTTTCTGCCAGGATTTCTTCTGCTCTCCTGAGACATATGTCTGTGGATATCCCTTTGGCAGTAGTACCACCTTCTGAGGTGGGAGGCTTGTCTTTTGAAATCTGTCTTTTCCTATGTGACGTCTTGTAGGTATTTTGTTTGATTTGGCACATGCCTAACGCACCTAACAAACAATCTTTCCATTTTTCCTTATGATGTATCATTCTGGGGGAAAAATACCCACCCAAACACACAACAGTTCTAATGCCAGGAAGAGGCATTACTTGGACTCTGTTTCTGCTGGATCCTGTGTCCATAGTGGAGAGAGTTATGTCTCAGCATAGGAATTTCTAGCTAAGAGAAGGAAATCCACTGCTTATGCAGAAGCAAGCACTAGCCTGCTTTTTGCAGACACAGTAGACACTGGAGCAGATTTCTTTTCTACACCTGGTGAGGAGAAGACTCTATACATTTCAGCTTCAGCTTTACATCAGAAACTACACTCATGCATGAGACAGGTTGTTACAGTGTTTGTGGACCCAACATACCTCTGCTGTTTCATTTTCCACCACTGTATCTCCCCTTGTGCCTTGGAGAAGAGAGGGTGGTGTGACCTGAAGCGCTTCAGCTTGACGCTTCCTATCTGCTTCTTCTGCATGGCCACTTTGCTCTTCCAAATGCAGCTCTAGAAAGCAAAGCTTGTGCAGCAAAGTGACTTCTTGGAAGTGAAAAACAACAAGAACAAAACCATCCGAAGCCCTATACCTGTTTTCTGCTATGTCTGCTGCACTGAATGGAGAGAAATTGGAAAAGGACATCTCAGCCAGTAGGTTTCAGATGTCAAGCTGAGGCCCTCAGGCTTCAGCTCATCTTGAAGAGTAAACCATTCCTGCCCTGAGAGGCAGTGGCCAAACAGAGCCCATGGGACAAGCAGGGCTGAACAACACTCTATGTCCAGCCCTGCCACAAATGATGTTGAGGTAAGAGCACTGCCCTCAAAGCATCTGCTTGATGGGCAAGTGAAGGGCAGATGCAGAACAGTGGCCGTGATGTTTTCTTTGTGAATCCTGTCACTCTGAATGTGCGGGAAGCCTTCCAGCAGGAAAACCCTGCTGTCAAGTCTCGAGCCCTCAGCAGCTCTCTCTATTTGCACAGGTGCCCACCAGGAACACTCTAAGGAATAGGACCAGAAGCCCCAGCCTGCAATGGTCCTCAGTCCATCCTCATACTGGTGGAGCTGGCAATGGGTGCTGGTGACTCCTTGGCTGAGGGACTGAGAGGGCCAGCCATCTTCTCCCCAAAGATTTCCCTGCAGTCTTCTATGGGAAACTCCACCAGCCCCTTTGCCTGCACACATCAAACCATTGGTTTCAACCCAGGTGGCTGAAAACAGACCAAACAGCCTTTCCCATTCCTGACCCTTGCTTTTGTGCAGAAAGCTGCAGCTGTGGGGCTGCTCTTCCAGGAAGCTACTTCACAAGCATTTGCTCAAGAGAGCAGGCAGCAAGGTACCTCTGAACAGCAAAGCTCTCACAAGGCTGTAGCTCGCTGGTGAATACAGCGTACCTCCTCAGTCACCTCCACCAGCACTTCCACTGGGAGCAGGTGGTTCTTGGCTGGGCTCAGCAGATTTGGCCCAATGGGAGTGCACAAGAAGTTGGGAGGGGACACAGCCGGGACAGCTGACCCCAGCCGACCGAAGGGATATTCCACACCATATGACATCATGCTCAGCGTATAAAGCTGGGGGAAGAAGAAGGAAGGGGGGGACGTTTGGAGTGATGGCGTTTGTCTTCCCAAGTAACCATTACACGTGATGGAG
>NW_008794414.1:1768755-1769646 GCF_000699145.1 Aptenodytes forsteri
AGCAGGTTTACTTCTGAAGGGACTGTGGCTGCGAGTAAGGCCACGCTGGAGCAGGTATATCTCTGAAGACATTGCGGCCCATGGAGAAGGCCGGGCTGGGACAGGTGCATCTCAAAGTGACTGTGGATAAGTCTATGCCGCAGCAGGTGTACCCCTGGAGAGACTGTGGCTCATAGATAAGGCTCCACTTGGAGCAGGTACTACCCTAAGGGACTGCAGTCTGTGGATAAGTCCAAGCTGGAGCAGGGGCAAGGGGAAGAGTTCACTGCAATGTTAAACCTGACGGCCTGACCCAAAGGGAGCAGGGGTGGAGATTGTAATGGAAACACCTTTAAATTGTTGTAACCCATGATTTGAGTTGCACGTTACGGGAATTACTATAGCAAGAACCCCTTGTTGCTAGTCGGGCTAGGAGGAAGGGGAGGAGTTCATTGCAATGTTAAACCCTATAACCTGGCCCAAAGGGACCAGGGGTGGAGATTGTAATGGAAATGCCTTTAACTTGTTGTAACCCAGGACTTGAGTTGCATGTTATGGGAATTACTATAGCAGGAACCACCTGAACCAATGGAGGACAAGCCTTACAAGAAGCAGTGCAAGTGCAGCAGTGACCCGACCTGAGCTGGCTTTGGTGCCCAGTAACTCCACACAACACACCACCTCTCCTGGCCTGAGTGACCACCATCACAGATGGAGCCCAAAGTCATGGACTAAATGAACTCAATGGACATTTTGAGGATGTTTGTGGACATTTTATAAGGGTGGTCCATAGACTAAGGGAATGATATCTGTGTATTATATCAAAGGATGAGAAGGGGGATGGTGGTTAATGAGGATGCATTGGATAGTGTGAGACCTGAGCATGACGTAAATGGTATGGAATAAGGGGTG
>NW_008794414.1:1770122-1774542 GCF_000699145.1 Aptenodytes forsteri
GGAGTGAGTGAGCGGCTGTGTGGTGCTTAGTTGCCGGCTGGGGTTAAACCACAACACTGAGACATCCTTTTCTAGACAGCAGCAGAAATGGCAGTAATATTGCTATTCATCTCTGTGTCTCCAAAACAGCTCTGATTTCCCTTTATAGCAGGGTTTCCATTCTGTCTCAAGAGCAGAAACATCAGCCTGTTCTGTCTAGGTAATACTCACATATGCTGGGCCCCAGACACTAGCTAAAAGTCAAAACCCAAGCTGTTGTGTGACCTTGCCTTGACATTTTGTGGGATGTCAACGCAGAAAGCAGATGGTTGCAAGAGCCCATCCATCACAAGAGAAGAGCGCTCTCAGACTGGTTCCAAGCCTGCAGCTCTGAGCATAGCCCAGCTAACAAACATGTGCAGGGACCTTCTGCAAAAATGCAGTGCAAATGGGAAAGCTCGGTGCAAATGAGCACATGATAATCAAAATCACTGCAGTAAATGCTTATATTCAGGATGACATAAGCTCATTTTACGTTTGCTTACCCGGGATTTACAGTGTCAAAAATAATACCAAAATACAAGATTTTCTTCAGCTTTTTCATAAAGTTTCATTTCAGTCTCCAGCTTTTATTACTTTGCAATTAATCATGCGTGTTGCTTTCATAAAAGCTATACCCAGAGAGAAAAACTCCCTAAATAATCCCTAATTTAGTCCCTCAGAAGGAATTTGGCAACCACCTCAGATGATTAAACGGTGATTAAGTAGTTGCCTAAAACTGAGAAGCAAGATGCTGCTCTGCAGCCTCTGAAGTTTTCTGGTAAAGAGCTGCGACTTGTATTATCCCTATTACCCAGGGAGGATGTCAATCCGCTGGATGGTGCACGGTGGAAATAAGACTCCACGCTTCCCTTATCTTCCTATCTTGCAAATGCGAAGTATGTCTGGCTCCATGTTTTATTGCTTTCACTCTCACCCTGTAAGGAGCCCTCAGGCCTTATGCCTCTTCCCTGCCATGTATTACTGCACAGCCGGGGCCAACGCAGTTCAAGGAGAAGCTTCTACCCTGGTGGGTTGCCTGAGCCCATTCTCACCGGAAGCCTTACTTGAAAAGTTTCCATCAATCTGTTTATCAGATTTGGGATTCAATTAGCACTTTCATTTGAAGTATCTGCTTCACTCAAAACTGGGTTTTGTTTGTTTATGTTTTTCTTGTGGTTAGAAAAGTTTTTGGCAGGTTTCAGCCAAGCTTTGGGGGAAATTTTTCAGAAGCTTCTAGCCAGATATACATACATATGTCTAAACCTGCTGTTTTGGGGTTTTTTTCAGGAGGAAACTGATAACGATTTTTGCATTCAGCAAGACACTGCGTGGGTTGAGGGTATGGGGCTTTCCCATCAATTTTTATTCCCACAAAATATATTTTTCTCCATCTCTAATTTGCAAGTTGATATGCTGTTAACTGTATTGAGAGCGATGTTGTTCGCTCCCATTTGGGCTTGACCTGATGTATGCAGCTGGGCCTCCTGGTTTTCCCCTGTCAAACCCAGCAGGACTCTGTCAGGGACTGTCGGTATGGGTTCCAGCTGCACGGATAAGGCAATGAGTGAGATCAGAAACTTCTTCACAAGGGAAATGCAGGGTCTACCTAAAGACTAACTTACCCATACTTAATGAATGACATGATACAAAACCTCCTTTGCCTCATGAAACCACGTTTCTTCCTTTCCAAATTTTGGGGGGTCCAGCTGACAAAAAGAACCCCCACCAGACACAAAAAGAGGATAAAAGTAACTAGAGCCAGCTGTGTGCGTGCAGTCATGGGACCCTGGGGAGCCTGGGAGCTATCTGCAAGGACTTTTTTAGTTATGATGTAGTTAGTATTGATGTTTCATCAGCTCCATGGTACATATTAGGAAGTTTTAACTTACTACTGAAAGTGTTTTAAATGCTATGATGTAATAGTTATTTAATAACTCCATGATGTGAGAGGTTATTTATGATCTCAGGCACAAGGTAATACAGACAGAATTATATGCTTACCCAGAAAAGGAATTCTGCTAACAGTTAAATGCTCAAGTATCTGTTTATGATTTTCAAAGTTCTGTCTATTTACTGGCAATTAGTTTTTTAATTGCTAAACATTAGCTAGCTGTTTTCACACTATGAACTCCCTCTGCAGGGAGATAAAGGTTTCACGTACAATAGGACAGAAAATCGAAACACAACGTATAATGAGGACACCACTCATTTATAGCAATCTCAGACTCAGTTTCTTTAATTCCCTATGCATGAAATTTATCTACGCAGGTTGTTCCTGTCTTTAAACAAGCAAAACTTTGGTCTGAGAAGGAAGCAATAAAAGAAGTAATCACATTTCAATGGACATGGAATATGAAAGATTTACATATGCCTTGTAATCAGACATCAAGCACCTAAAAGCCAAATAAATAAGCTTCCTACACCGTTTTGGCTGATTGTTCTGTTTTCAGTCTGGATGGACTTCATGAGGAAAATCCTTGTGGCCTTGATTTCTCTGCTGAACTCAGGAACAAAGATGCTACACTGAAGGCAGTTATAACTGTGACATTTTCCATGGCTACCAAACCTGCCAGGCCACTAGACACAGGTCAGCAACGTCTACTAGATAGCATTTAAGTGAGTGTAATGGATAGGAAAATATTCTCAGGCATGTGTGCTAGCTCTCTCAAGAAATCTTACTCTCTTATTCTCCTGCTGTGCCTTCTGCGCCCCGGGCTGGGTGTGCCAGCGAGCAGACACATCCAATAGACAGGGGAAGGTAGGTAGGCTGCAAGAAAGGCAGCAGGCGGAGAGGCCGGGGTCAGGGGCATGGCCAGGGGCTGTCACTTCAGCAGTGACTTCTACAGGTTTCATGGGAGAAAGGGGCTCTGGGGTTTCCAGGCAGGTTGAGTGAATTAGCCTGAGGTTAGTTCAGTTCCTTTTTGGAAACTACCTTCAAAGAGAAGTTGGTTTGCTCTTTCTTTGGGGGTTAGAGGCGTAGAAAAGAGAAAGCAAAACTGGAGGAAATGGACCCAGCCTTCAAAAATTTGCCAAGGAAGGGTGACTTTATTTTTACATCTTTTTCACCAAGCAGATGGGAGGCTTTTTGTTCTAGTTTAGACTTTGTGTCCTAAAACCCAACTGAGAACCTTTTGGCTGATCCCTTCATAGAAGAGGTGGTGCGGTTCTATCTCAAAGTTCTGGCTGACACAGGATCCCTCACAAACAGTTTAAATACTTTTTGCATAATAATGTGAAGGAACGTTATTGAGGCAGCAGGGGGGTAAATTTTTCCTTAGGGATGTGGTATAATGTGAGTAGAATACATTTCAACTGACATTAGCTATGTAAGAGCTGGCTTGTCCTCTGGGTTTCCTGTATAGTAAACAGAGAAAAACAAGTTGCTTGAAAGAACAATTCACTTTATCTTATGAGCAGATAAATGCAATCCCGAGGTTTCACTCTGCTTCCACTGACTATAGATAGAGCCTAATTACTGGGAATTACAAAGGTAGGTGAGATGAATCCCACACAAGCTGTCTCAATGTGAAAAATGTACATGGATTTGGTACAGCTCTCCAAAATATAAGTTGCATCATGAGGTGCCTGGAAATCAAGCTGCAGGGTGGTGAATGCAGTCATGTTACTGCATTTTTTAAAAATACACAGTCATGCTTCCTGGATAACTGAGTGCAAGATCCTTGCCCATCAGAAAATGTATATGCTTAACTGCCTCTGTAATATATGAAGCTCTCAGTCCTGGCTGTCTCTTGCTATCCACAAGATGCTTGGCTTTAGGATAAAGCCATTTGTCTCTGAAATAGTCTTCCATTCCCACAAAGCAGCAATGGCCCTTGGAATTAGTGCTAGGCAATTTGGGAGATGTGTGAAAGGGAGCAAAGAAAAAAACTCCTTACAGCTGCAATCAGCCACAATGCTTTCAAGCAGCTCAACCCAACAGCAACTTTCAGCCCAGCTCTTCCCATCCCCCTAATAATATCTACCCAGATATCATTACGCTCTTCTGCTGTGTGCTTTTCTCATCCCCCGATTCTCCCACTATAATTTTCATCTGCTATTACTTAGTGGCAGTGCTGGCAAAGCCCCGTGCTGAACAACTCCCTCCTGGCATGGGGGACCCTCCTCCCAATGCTCCACTCCCCCGCTGTTTTGAAATGACAAAAATTAGAGACTTGGCTGAACCACACACAAAGAATTCCAGCAGTTTGAGGGCCTCGAAGTAGAAAATATTTCAACAAGACTGTGCTACATCTCAAAAGCATATTAAACACAAATAACTTTCCATAACATAACAGCACTGATAGTCTTGCCTGAGTTTTCCTGTCGGAAAAGGACCTGGGGGTGCTGGTTGACAGCCGGCTGAACATGAGCCGGCAGTGTGCCCAGGTGGCCAAGAAGG
>NW_008794414.1:1775228-1792047 GCF_000699145.1 Aptenodytes forsteri
AGGAAATGGCCTCAAGTTGTGCCAGGGGAGGTTTAGATTGGATGTAAGGAAAAATGTCTTTACTGAAAGAGTGGTTAAACATTGGAAGAGGCTGCCCAGGGAAGTGGTTGAGTCCCCATCCCTGGAAGTATTTAAAAGATGTGTAGATGAGGCGCTTAGGGACATGGTTTAGTGGGCATGGTGGTGTTGGGTCAACGGTTGGACTCGATGATCTGAGGTCTTTTCCAACCTTAATGATTCTATGATTCTATGAGTTTGTCTTCTCTGCCTGAGACACATCAGCGTCACTTAATATGAATGAGAAAGTTACATGACATCAAAATCACACTTTCCAAACTCAGATTCTTTTCTGATTGAAGGTGGCATAAATCTGAAGTAATTTCATTGCTATAATTATTCTAGGTTCAAGGCAGTGTAATAGGGAATAAAATATATTCCAGCAAGCACTGCTAGTCCTCATATTTTAATTTTATGGAGAATTTCAACTAATGTAATTTAAAGAGGAAGATGGAAGTAGAACGTAGAAAAAAGTCACTTTCAAATGAATGCATATATAATGGCTCCCTGTGAAGCAGCTTGCAAGCAATGCAATTCCTCATCCAGAACAGGGTTATTTTTTCAATTTTACGTAATGTTGAATTAAATACCATTTTAGTGACTGTGAAAGAAATTGAACACTTGATTCATTTTTATTGTGATTAATTATTCCAATATTTCTTAAGCTTGTTGTGTTAGATTCTGATTTCACTTACATTTTGTTTTCCACTACTTTAATTTCATTGGTCCCAAAGAAATTATTCCAGATTTTTGTCAGGATAACTTGGAACAAAAATAGGCCTTATATAATTTTGAAACATCATTTAAAAGTGCATAATGCAACTGTTATTCACACCTCCTTTTATTTATTCTGAAAACAGGAAAAACGTAGCAACTCCAAGGAGCTGAACAGCATGCAAAGCCTGATTTAAACACTAGTAAAATGCAGGTCTAAATAGGTGACTTTAATGTGATTCATTTTCTCCTTTATTGGGTAAACCGCTGAACAGACAGACAAAGAGAACCCATCAGGGCAAGTCTGTTCAAAAGAGGCTTCCAGGAGACTGGGTTAAGGCTTGACCTTCATCCCTGGAATGACATAATTCCATTAGAATCTTAAAAAATAAAAGGTTACATCATAAAAAATTTATAAACAAGGACTGAGCGTAGTGAGTGCTTTGAGATGTGCCTGATTCTGCAGCCTGCATTTACAGCTCTGAGACATATCAGCTACTGAGTTAGGGACCTCCCCTGCCTCAGCAAAGATGCTGAGCTGAGCCTCCACAAGTAAGACTTGATTCCTCAGGAGTGAATAACTCTTTTCTCAGGAGTAAGTCTCTCCAAAATGTCCAGATGGCAATGTTACTTAAGTAACATTCTAGAGTGATGCTAAATTTGCAAGGTGCCCATGGCAAGGGATATGTAGAGAGACATCTGTGTTTCAGTGATACTTCACCAATAGTTAGAATTATCAGCAATAACAATACAGGAAAAATAATGATCCCTCATGGATATAGCTTATCACATCTCTCACTGATAATATATTGCCATCCAGACTTCTAAATGAATATTCTAGATGCAATCTGAACATCCCTATACCTCTCACAAATTAGTGATGTCCTGTAAGGGCTCAGGAAGCGAAGCATGGTTAAGTCAGACGGGAAATGCAAAGAGTTCAGTTATGATCACAAAACTCCAATGGCTGATTTCAGACCCGTGAAACGCACCTGATGATAGACAAGAACACAGTGAGAACTTGGGCTGGACCACAGGAGGAGACTTTCTCAAAGAGCCAGAAATGACCAGCCACACTTGAACTTGGTCAGTAAAGCATATAACACAATTTCTAAGCTCACAGTCTCTATATTAGCAGCTTAGAGCTCTGTGATTTTTCACTATATTGGTTAACAGCCACATGACATTCTGGATTTGTAAAGCCCAAAAGGTTTTGCTGCCATATTATTTCATAATATATATATATTTATCTATATATACACATAGAGATATTTCTCTGACTCAGAGCATATAAGACTGAAATTATGCATTACTTAAGACAGGTGAAGAACCGAGTAAGTGAGCCACAGAATTGGTTGTGCAGGCTCACTAAAGCAACTCATGTAATCCAGGCAAACAGGGGAGTAATGGTCACGTGGCAGCTGTCTCTAACAGCTCAGTGAATTCAGGACAGGCAGGCAGTAGCAGGTTGTTTGCATGTTGTAGGTACAACCACCAGAAACAAGCATCTCTACCCTTGCCAGAAAGTGAACTGTTCAAATATGACTAGCTGTTAATATACATTATTTAAAATACGTATTTCTGCAGCTAGAAGCTATACCATGCATGCTCTAAGGCTTGCGAAGTGTCTATACCTGCTAATGGGCATAGCTGCAAAAAAAAAGGGAAGACTTTTGCTTCCACTAGCAGAGTTTCTCTATGCAAGAGGCAATTCTCTGGTAGTCCCTCTGGCAGGATACAGTTCCTTAGTGCCAGGAGAACAGGAAGGGATTGGACCTTAAGGAACGAGTTCATGCATAGGATCAGTCTGCCTTTGAGTGTGAATGTCTGGGATGTTCCAGCAATCGCTAACACAGAACCACTCCAATGCATAAACTAATCTGTTTCACTTCTCTGACAGGTAGTTTTCAAAAACAGTGAACTTTTGTAGGTATTTGAAGTTCAGCCCATTCTTGGAAGTAATATTAAATTTTGTCTAGTTCAGCATAGTGTCTTCACTGCACAACACCATTTGAAGCAGGTTTAATGATACTGCTACTACAAATAGTTTATGAAATAATTGGCACAGGTCCCCTTTTCTTTAGGTTTGTTTTCCAGTCTGACCTCCAGTTATTCAACTTAGATATATTTCTGTTACTGGATTTCTCTAGCAATTCCATTTCCCATCAAATAGAGCTCTTACACACACCATTAACAACAGAGGACTAGTTACGTTGCATGAGGGAAGAAGTACATTTATTGAACTATGGTAACAAAAATACATTCAGTTTACCTCTTCAGTCATTTTAGCATCTGTCTTTACTGAAGTCCCATTAATTCACAGTCTGTGATTCTTTTATTTTTGCTAATCCTTCTGTTGCTTGTGAAGGGTTTTTAGTGTTCACCACAATACCGGATTGTTAATGTACCCATCTTTTCACTGTTTTCAATCCACCTCAACTACCAGATGCTTCGGAGGATATTTCCACTAACGGATTCCATTAGTATTGACTGTTTCCCACATCAAATGTTTAGTGTGCACTGTCAGACTTAACCATGTGTTTGCTTGAACAAGATCCATTATTGTATTTGTTTGTATTGCAAAAAGCCAGATTAGTAAGGTTTCTCACTTCATAGATTATTGAATCTTTTTGATGAACTGTGCTGTTTGTAGTCTTATAACTATAATCTTTTAATTATTAAGAATCTTGGAGAATTCTGAATGGTACAAGATAAAGGGTTTTCAGTCAGCACTTTGGACTCCGACTTGCTCCAGTATCTCTTGCCTGCCCTGTGGAGCAAGTCTAAATACACAACGAACAGAAGCATCAGTTACTGTCTGTGTAATACATACATACATACATACATATAGAGAGGGAGGTCCCTGAAGCACCGGCTAAACCAGTTTTGGCTTAGGCAATGTAGTGTGACAAATTTACACATGGACATTTGCTTTAAACACTTTCTGGACAAATTCACCTCTGTTGAGCTCCATCACCAGTATGTTAAAGTGCTTGTTAAGATTGCATGTAGCCCTCTGGTGATTGTGTTGATGGATGATAGCTTTCTAGTGTGTGAAGAGATCGAGTGCCTAGGGCTGATTCTTTCACATGTGTTAGCTTTTTTATTTTGACCGTGAAGTTTTGTTCATATGCCACTATCTTAGCAACAGCAGACAGTCTGATTCAAGTAAATTCACTGTTTCCTCCCTGGGAAATTAATACAATGATGACATCCCAGTTTAATCTTCTATTCCACTGCCTTTTGGGGTACAGAAGATCAATTTATTTAGTGCTGTGCACTACAAAGCAACAGCTCTGGGAGCAATCAGCCCAAAAAGGGTCTGAATAATGTTGCTGTGATAGGGTAAGCAATCATCAAACCAGAAATATAGTGTCAGTAACACATAGCTCTTTGGCAGACTGGTAAGTTTGCAACTTAGAGGTTTTAATGTCCTAAAATTAGGGACCAACAATAACAAGTTAACCTGCAACTTGATGAAATACAGCCCAATATCTTAAAGTGTATCTGCAAGAAATTAAAAGCTCATAGAAATTACATATTACTTAGGCTAGAGTGGAAGAGAAATAAACTCTGTGGTAGATTATACCTGTACAGCAGTAGGACTGCAGTCACATTTGGCAAAGTACTGTTTGAATTGTTTGAAAGACAGCATTCATATATATCTCCACATATTTTGTGCTTAAGCAAAGATTAGAAACCAAGCATAAGGCTCCATTTCCTTCTGACACTGCTGGCTCTTACATTTAAGGATATCTCTTACTGTGTGGGAAGGCACTGCTAAAGTTAAATGGAAGAATAACATGACCTATTTTAACTGCTTGTTCCTAGATGTCAATCTAAATGTTTAGCATTAAAAAAAAGAGTTGAGTAGTATAGCTAGATAAGCTTGTCTTTAGAGTCCTGCCTTAAAAGAAAGTTTTCCCCTACCTCTTTGTCATCAATAGCCAAAAGTTCAAGGTTATGCTGTAAGGTAAGGTATGCATTGAGAGCCCAGTTCTGCAGCCCCTGTTTACAAGAGCAGTCCTGATGAAGAAAGCTGAACAGTATCTGTGAGTGGTGCTGGTCTCATGTACACAGGATGATAAGCAAAAAAACCCAGGTATTGATTCCAGGCTGACAGGTTCTTGTTCAAACAGGAATATGGTGTATAATGCGCTTTTAATATCTGAACAGCACTGTCAGTCTGTCTCCATCTCCTCTTGTTCAGATTTTCCAGATACATCTAGAGTCTAGAGCCACGTATTTGGTTGTACTCAGTTTCTAACACACCCTAACATTTTTGTGCGAGTTTCAACAACACTACACATCTCTGATGTTAATGCAAGAATCCGGCTGGTTAGAGACTTGCAGAGTATGTGCTAACCGACCACAGCAAACTTGTATGGGAACCTGAGCAGCATCAGCCACATGAAAACTAGTCTCTCGCCTTCTGAAACTACAACACACATTTCACAGCTCCCTGGCTGTTAATTTGCTTCAAAACTCAACATTTGCACACTGTGACTGAAGAGCAATCACAAGAGGCCTTCCTAGTGTACTGGCAATATTTTAAAATTGGAAATCTGAAGAATTAAATGTGTTCTTGGTCATGAGACCACATGCTGAAGAAAGGATTAGCATGAGATGCAAAGTGTTTTAACAGGGGTGGTTGTATATAGGTTTTAACTTTCAGAGAAGTGTCTTGCTCTCCAGGAAACATTCGCTTACAAGAAAAAAGGAGGCAAAAGGTGGGATTTGTGGGGAAATCCTTACTGCATTGGATTCAATGTGCTTGAGGCCTTGGCTCTCTAAGTGCCTTGGAAGACTTTCAGTTTATTCCAGAGCAGCATTTTCATTAGCAGAAAATTAGCCAAATTTTGTTTGCAGACAGTTATTCTTAGGAGTAAAAGTCAGATTAACATGGGGCGAGTGCAGAAAAAATAACTCAGACAATAGCAAAAAAAGGAATAAATTTTTATGAGGAATAAAAAAAAATATTTTTTTTTTTAATATACTTTAAAGCTCTTTAATGTCAAAATACATGTATCAGTCAACAGTATTTTCTTTGCCTGACCAGGAAAAATTGTTTAAGGCATCAAATTTTAGTCTATCTAAAAAATATTCATACTCTTATTGCTCACAAGAATATTAATAATAAAAATCCATATTCTTATCTAGAATATTTTTTGAGGATCATAACTACATGTAAAGATAAAATGCCAGACTGCAATGTTCAAACAAAATATAGTTGTTTTGGAACAATTTTTTAACTAATATCTAAAGATACTTTGAAAAAACACCCACTTGACTGATGCAATCCCTACATGTACTTCTACTCTGCTTAAAAGAATATTTTATTTGAATACATAAATATGCTTTTTCATGGGCCCGAGAACATTGCCTCGTGTCTGAGAGCACATTTTTTGCTTCTGCGGGGAACGAGAGCCTGAGTTTGTGGCGCTCTTATTCTCAGTCTACCGTTTCCAAAAATCTCCATGGAACAACATGTTCACATTCAAAAAACGACAAAGGAAGGCAGCCAACAGTTTGACCCTTTTTGAGGCAAAGGATAGACAAACAAGAACCCCTTTGTTTACAGACGTTTCATTGATGTGAAGATACCATCACAGTGCACAGTTTTCTTTTAGAAATGGGGAGCAAGGCACTGCCTACACAATACTAGTAAAAACCAAAAGGACATCATTCTTAACAAAGCTCCATAATTAGGCATGCATTATAATAACAATATTAGTATGACCAGAAGGATGGCATTTTTAACAGAGTGGCCGTTACTTACTTAGGAATGTTTCAGCAAAATGTTTGTCACAACTTCTAATGATATCTACAGAGACAAAAAGTTTCCCATAAATACTTGAGAACAGCACACACTGCTACTTTACACTCTTCATCCTTCAGCTAACATCCTCCTCTCTTCCCACTGCTCCTTTTCAACTGCCTAGTCTTACACCTAGCAAAGTATTAAAAGGACAAAACAGCAATTATTCTTTCAGTTATGTCTTCCTGGGTAGTCTTTAAATCTCACCTGTAATCTCCTAATTTTCCTAATTAAAGTCATAAAACTTTATGATTTAAAAAACATATTTTGCAAATTAAGTATTCTAATCAGGATCACATTAGAAAAAAGTCAGCGATAAACATAAATATTTCACACAGTCAGGACCAAAACTAGCATTATTAATATTATTAACAACAAGATAAACCGGTGAGAACTTGATTAGGGGAGTTAGGAGATAAGAAATGAGATACAGGCATGGCTGAAGGGTAAAGCCAAAAGCAACTAATTACCATGGGTTTCAAGAAGAGAATTATAATGTGATTAAGCTCATGATCATTTAATCTCACTTCTTCATTTGTAAATATACCCTTGCAACTCTTTATAATAAAGAGTATGAAACCCATTGTGGAATATAGAGAAGAGCAGAATGGAAACTTAAACTAGAGCCTCTTCTTTAACCATTAACTGGATCTCTGTCATACTGATCGTCTTCAATTCACATCAAAACCGATGGGCAATGACAGAGCTATGGAAACATGCTGTGTAATCAGGCCTTCTGCAGGGCACATGGACAGGTATTTCTGATACGGCACTGCAAACAGAGTCAAAGGCATCCATTTGATGACAGTCACATATTACCACCTAAAGCCCCATCAGCTGTCCATGGAAACAGAGTGAAATTCAAACCCAGGCACCAGCTCTGGATACTGAGCTGCTAGATACCTAGACCTACAGCAGCTCTTCCAGTTCATAATTGCTGTAAGTTCTGTGGGCCATTTGCACTGGAAATCCTGGTTACTATAGAAGATTTGGAGCCATCCCACATGGAGGAGTACTCCAAACTACATGGAACCAGAACAGAGACCTTCGCTGGCGCAGGCAGAGCATTCACTCAACCCCTGTGCAATTCTTATAAAAGACACTTCACGTGTTACTAGTAAATGAGCAAGTAAAAACAGAGATATCTCACATACTAAAGAAATCTTTATGATGAGCAAAGAGACCAGCCAGTAGCCATCAGACCTATTGCTCTTGGCAAGTTAAGAATGAAACACTGGCATTTCCCCTTTGAAAAGTATGTGGTGCAGCTTCTGGCTGCAAACAAGTCTTCCTTTGTGTTTCTCCTGGCATTAACCTACCTCAGCAGTCATATTAAGAAAGAGTAAACTAGAGTCAGTGAAGTCATCATGACAGTTCTTCTCTCGCTTCTTCTCAGATATCCTTATAGTCATTTCTGAATGTGGACTTCTGTTTGCTGCACCACACGATTCACGCTGGCTGTCCCCAAACTGCCTGAATCCTCCTTGTGCCTGAATTTCCTTACGAGGTGAGCCAGTGTTTGCTCCAGACTCAAGTCAATCTCAACTAATGTGGAGGCTGCGTGAAGACCTGGAGAGTGTGCTCTCAAATGCAGAGCTGATGTCTGTGCTAACCTGATACACCTAATTTGAGAGTGATGCCAGACCATTAGGGAAGTGGAATTCAGGCTCAGGAAAGAATTAAATCCATTGTCAATATTAAGAATAAAACTTCTGTATAATGGGGGCAGACTTGCTCATAAAAAATATTATTGATATAATAGAAACTGCTGTACACAAACTATACATCATTGGATCAGTTTAATATAACAGTTACGTTTAAGTCATTGTTGCTTACATGAAAGTTAAAAGAACAAAATTGCCTCAAATAGTTGGCAAGCTAGTACCTGCAGAAGTATCACCTCCCCCCAAATAATCTCACAAATACTTGTCTCATTAATTTTCACAGAGCACAAGAACGGAAATTAAATAATATTGATTCATCCACTTTTCCAATGGGAAGGCAATCCCTTCTTAAAAACAAGATCCTCTCACATAAAATTTTGTTCCCAACAGCCCTGATGCTACTTTCCATTTGGCAGAATTGCAGCAGCGGCAGCACAGTAAAGATAGAAGCTACGAGATATTCAAAGGAGCCAAAGGAAATACAGTGTGTAGTTTCCATCAAATCGCAGTGCCAGCTGGCTGTCTATTGTCTCTAGGCACACAACAATTCAAGGTGAACACAAACTGGTATACAGCAGCCAAGGGAAGCAATTTTGTGCAGCCTAGTTTAACATTCCTACACTTAATGACCTTCTCATTAAAGCCAAGATTACGAAGTTTATTACTCAGTTAAGAACAGTCTACAGAATAAAAAAAAAACACCTTAGAAGTAGTAGATGGTATATTAACTGTTACACTATTATCCCTGTCTACAGTCTCATGCAATATCGTTAGATTTTGTACTAGTGGAAACTCTGGATTGTAAATTACTTAAGAAATTAATTTAATTTTAATTCATCTATACAGAATAGACACTTGCCCTCAGCTTTTGACTAAGACAGTATATAAAAATAAGTATCTTCTGCTTAATACTTTTGCTTGATACTGTTCTGTAATGTTCATTACTAGATCATTGATTGGATGATGAACGGTTACTGAAATCAGTGAAATCGAGTAATTATCAGTAACATCTGGGTTCCCCCAAAACAAGCTAGTAAGGTCTCCATTTCAATTTCTTCTAAATCCCAAAACTAGACTGTTGGCCAGTTAAAGGTTATAGGTTATAAAAATTTGTAAGTATTAAAAGTATTACAGTATTAAGTATTAAAAGTTGTAAGTTGAGAATAATTTTGAAACAACTGCCATAAAATCATAAACTTTTCAATAGCGTCCTCCACAAGCAAACGTAAAAATACTCACTTTATTTCAACATTCGTTATCCAAATAAAGCCAGCAACTCAGTATACCAGAGTAAACTTCCCTGAAGGTGGTGGTGTAAAGCAAGCTTAAAAGAAAAAACAAATTATAAAGGCCAGAGTAGAGGACCCAAAGAATTGCTCATTGTCACAAACTAGAGAGCTGCTTCAGGGAATCATGGAGTTTGTCCAAGCTCCTGAACTTTCAAAGCAAAATTTTCCCTAAATTCCGTTATATTACCCCTTCATAAAAAGTTCCTAGGCAAAGTCTGCTGGGAGGCTTTGGGACAGTATCCTCTCCCCCTCTCTGCAGAGGAGTATCCACAACCAGGAGGCACTCGCCACTTGGGTGTTTCTCATCAAGTGCAAAGCACGAGTATCCTGAAACCAGATGTTAATTTTGAGGGCTGAGGCCAGGGAGTGCTGAACTAGCCTAGACTTCAAGACTGCCTTCTTCAAATGGATTAACTGTGGGAACACCTAGGGTTTATTACTTCCTTTTGAGGTAACCTCAGATGTTCAAAGAGGAGCACAGGCACTTTTATTAAGGGTATTAGCACTCTCTTTCAAAGCTATTTTGAAGCTGCGAAAGGAAGCGCAGGAGGCAGTTTCACGACATAAGACTTCAGAGACAATACTGAGGAGCCTTAAAGTGTTCTTGACCCTCACTCCCAGCCCATGGCATGACATCCAGTTCCTCAGGACATAGCAACTTCATTCAGGAAAAAATCGATTTTGCCATCCAAAAGAGCAGTGTAACGCTCGATCTCCGCGCCATGCCCCGTGCTTTCTGTTTGTTTTGCCAGGTTAGTTTTCAGATGGATGAGTTCCCTGGCCTAGCTCCCTGCATGGCTTCACTTACATGAGCCTGCACAGAGGTGGTGGGAACACACAGCTGGGGACAGCATGTTGTGGGGACAGCTGGCAGTTTGGGGCTTGCACCAAGTTAAAGAGCTCAGGTGGGCAGCGCCACACAGGGACATAAAACTGCTTTAACTCTGGCTCAGTTCACTGTCCCAGTTTGCAGGTGAGCTCCATGAATAGCTGTGCTGGTACAACTGAGGGAAGAAGAGGAGCGTGGGGCCAGAAATGAGCAGGCCTGTGTAGAAACTGAGGAGCACAAACCCCTTCAGCTGTGATTGCCAAAGAACTACTGAGCAATTGATAGTATTCAGTGTCATTTCTGAAGCTTTCTGCAGTGCTGGAAGCAGAGAATATGCTATGTTGTTTTGGGTGGACAGGAAATCTGTGAATTATCGTGACAGCTCTGAGAGGTGCCTCTGTAAACCAGCGCAGTGTTAAAATGAAGTTCTGCCTAGCTGAGGGGATTTTACCACCACAACCCTTTCTAGAAGAGTCTGTTAGAATCCATCAGCAATTAAACCTCTCAGGTGATATATAATAGAGTTTTAAAGGGGAGTCTCCACAAAGCTGTGAAATACGATATTTCACTGCCTTGTACTTATATAGTCATCTATTCCTTTATAAATTGAATGGGTATTTCACTCTAATGGATATTTTCAATTCATATGTAAATGCTGTTCTGATTTGATAGCATTTTTACTCACTTTACAAACTTGAAAAGATTTTGCATTTAAGACCAGAAATTACTATCAGGTCATTTAATATCATCTCTTTATCTCGGACCCCTAAACTTTACTCCATACTAAGTAATTTATTTGATCAAAGTGTAGGCTGTGCTTGACAGCTGCCACTAACTCCCTTAATATTCCTGCAGTTCAGTGTCTCCCCTGTTTTATCATCGTCACAGCAGTTTCCTTACTGTCACCAGCAGATTTTTCTGCTTTTCCTGATTTTTGTAACACTCTCTCTCAGTCTGCTCTGTATAGCTTCAATACACTTCGCCTGTGCTGGCATGCTGGGCATTTCCTAAGCTGAAATGCCAGTGCACTGTGGTTGATTCTCCACAGCCTTGGAGTTCAGTTACCAGTGAAATCACATTTAACTCTCAAGCTGTTTACAATCCAAACAAAAGGATTTCTCTGTACAGCATCCAAAACCGACAAAGTTACAAGTGCTTAAGCTTTTTGCACCAAGATCAAATATAAAAAAAATCTCCCTCCTCATATTTCCTGTGGTTGCAGTCTTCTGCATACCATATAGCTTAGGCTGTATCTACAGAGCCTCTTTTTATGTACCACATAAGCTTTTACAGATAAGCTCGCTCTTCTAATCCTCTAATGGCTCCATACAAATTCAGTCTTTTCCCTTCTAAACTTCTTAATTTCTTACTTATTCAGAAGATATTTCTACACTTGACTTCTTAAAGACTTTTTCATTTCCTTGGAGATATAATAATTTTTTTGCAGAATAGCCATTAAGCTCTGTATCTAACTGGCCTATTAACAAATTTGTGACTCAACAAGGTAGTAAAATTCTACCCTTTCCCATTATCCTAAACCAGGTTTGACTGTACCTGTAAGATGGCATAAGGTCTTGAAGGAGCACATTAAAACTTTTGCAGTCAGATGAGTGCTGATCTGATTTATAAACACCGTGTCCATTAAAATTTGTTCCAAAAATTTTGGCAAACCAGCTTGGTATCAGATCAAGCAGCAGGTGCCTATATCACAATTCCACAGACCACCCACAGGTCCTTTCAGGCCTCTTTTCATTCCCTTCCCACTCCTTGACTCCTGAGCTCACCGCACCTGGCTGCGGCTGCTCTTCCACAAATGCAGGCTTGGACCATGCTCCTTCTTCCTGGAGCCTCACCATAGTCATCTCTCTCTCTCTCTGTCACAATTTGCATGCCACTGTGTATCTGTCTTTCGCCTTGGATGCCCTCTCTTGGACCGGGCTCTTCTGATTTCCCTCAGGCCTTTTCCTGAATCACAGGTATTGCATTCAATAATCTTCGCATTGCCACTAAGCCAGAACCAAGCCCTAACGCAGAGCCAGACTTGCCGTAAGCAGCATTCCCTGGATGCAGCTCAGTGCACTGAGATGCTCGTGGGAGCGAGCAGGCAGCAGGGCAAAGCAATCTCTCCCGGCAATCAGACAGTGAGGAGCTTTGCTGCATCGCCGCTGGCTGAACATTTCGGTATCAGCATGCAGGAGACAGGCTCTGAACAGCACATACCAGGGGACCATGGATGCCCATGACAGCTTTAGTTCTGGCAGCGTGACCTGCTGCAAGCTCCAGGAGCTGGATCCTATCCTGGTGAGGAATACAGACGTAATTCCCACATGCACCGCAGATTATGGCCCCTTCTCATATTTGGATTTGGATCCATTTCTTCTCCACTAAGGAAAAGGAAGCATCCATAGCCAAGGAGCACACTGCTATGGGGAGGAAACCTTCGAGAAAAACTGGGCTACAGGTACCGAGGGACTCTTCAGTTCCTACAGGACCTCCAGACAGATCCAGGATCAAGACCAGATAAGAAATTCACTCTGTGGGACCTTTCCTAACATAGTTGTTTTCCCTTCTCTTCTGGGGATGCAGCCAGGCCTTAGGCATTTAACCAACAGAGTGATCTAACACAACAACCAGGATACCTCACCTCCAGCAGTGCCCAGGCCTGTTGTCTTCACCTTGCTCCAGACCCATCCTATAGCTGATCTCATGCTTTTAACAAGTGTCCCATTTAACCTGTACCACATACACTTTGGCATGGGTCTTACTAGTTGACATTTTGTTGCCAACTATGAAAAACTGAGCTCCAGTGCCCACAGACAGAGGTAAAGGTGTAGCCTGTCTGTTCCACAGGAGACCATGCCGGATAAAATTGAGCAAGATTTCACACAGCCTGTCTCTCTCAGTGAGTTCCAAAATTGCTCCAAGAACGCATATTACCCCAGATGGCGAATCCACAGCAGTGTGAGGGCAGGGAAGACACTGCAGTAGTGCTGAGAAGAAATGGAGAAGTGGATTTTCATGCTCTTACCAGTGGTGGGTTGTTCTAAAAACCCAACAATGACTATTCGTAGTTCCCCATACACACACTGCACCAAGCAAATGCTCAATGCAAGGGAAAGTAACCCCACACTACAAAAGGCTTTACACTCAATAGTAAGTACGCGCCTCCCTCATGGACTACCTTCCCAGCTCTGACAGGCATGCGAAGTGGCTGCAGCTGGTGCTGGCACTTGTATAGCAGGTTCCCCTCAGGTACTTTGGTCCCATCCGACAGCCATCTGCTCTTTCTTGGCCTCTCAGACGCACAGACATAGCAGATCTTTTTCATGCGCTGCAGATCAAACTCAGCTCTAACCCTGAGGGGCTCCCCGTTTTTTCCACAGACACACTGCAAGCGGAGACACAAAAACCGAACGCTCAGGGAGGTTGTCCTTGCGTTGCTTCATAAACCATCGGGGTTTCAGGAGTCACAGAGAAACAACCAGCAACACAGCACTTCTGTTGCTGCCGACAGATCCTCTTAACCTGCTTGCATGGCTGGAGCTGTGGAAGATGCGGGCATCGCCTGCTTTTTCACGAGTCAGCACTGATGCTGGCAAAGCAGCTATGGCGATATACTACACTGTAAAGTACTGTTGACAAAAAACTGCCCGCCTGGACAAGGATGGAAGCTCACTAGGTTATACATTCTTGCTGCAGACTCTACAAGCCAGAGACACCAAACACGCTGTGCTCAGGCATGCTCCCAACACAGCCATAGCATAAACCAGGGCTTTCTGTACAGCCATGGCTCTCTCCTTCGCTCCAGCATCGACTCCCCTGGCAATGGCCAGGGGTTATCAGTACCTACACAGCCCTCCTCACTGTGCTCCCTGGGGATCCCCACCCGGTGCTCAGGACATCTCTGTTAATGCCTTTTCCCTACCAGCAAGCGGCCCCTTCATTTGTCGACTTCCCAAACTCGAAGTACAACCCTTCTGCCAAAGTCACCATCGCTTGTCTCACGAATGTTGCAGTGAACAGACTGCAATATCGCATTGCCACTCTGTCATGCACAGCCTCCGCTAGACGACTCTAACAGAAAGCAGCGCTTTTCACTTCCAGCACACTGCACCCCATTCAAGCAGCTCTGCCAAGCCCTTCTACAGCGACTGTTTCTTTGGGAGGCTAAAGAGGCACATCACTTTTAGCACAAGTGTGTTGTTTGGGTTCTCATGGTCAAATGAAGCTGACTGCTAAGACGGCAGCTGACACAGCTCCCATAGGGATGCATGTAACATCAGATTTGCATCCAGGTCGGAGCACCTTTTTTTCACTCAGTTAAGGAACACTTCAGTATTAGAGATGGATGCAATTTTCCTGCCAAAACCACAAGTATGTTTGTTTAAAAACTTGGTATGATTCAGGCAAAACTATTTTTTTTCAAATGTATCAAATTATTTTGCCCACAATTAGTTAAAGTATACAAAAGAATAATTTTATATTTTCAGAAGGAACATCTCCATTAAATTTTTGCCTCACCCCTCATGCAAAGGGATAAATCTCCTTTTGCTAGGAATGAACCGAGACAACTTTTTTTTTTCAAGTTTATTTACATTTTGTGTCTACATCATGGTCTCTGGGAACCCATCTTCCAGGTTAAAGCCATAAAGAAAACCTTGCCTAAACTCCCTTTATGCCATCTGCCAGGAGCACTTTGCAAAGATATCTGTGGTGCTCTGGAGCCCAGCTGAAGTCAACAGCACCCTGGATAAACATTAGGAACCCGATCTAGGGATCTTGGGAAAACAGCACGGGAGGTGCCAGACTGAGACCTTAAAAAAATTATATCGGTAATTACAGAATAAGATTATTACAGAGAAAAAGGATTCCACCATATTGTCTATAGGTTATGTGACTGTATTCAGTAATAAACACTGCTTATTCTCAAACCTGGCACAGATGGTACATACAGTATCACTGAAATAAAGAGCCCTCTGTGCATTGTCCTCTTCACAGTTTACATTACTATTAATATTTACTGCAGGCATAGAAATGTTAGCAGCAAGTAATAAATCCATCATTTTTCTATGCCTCTGTAAAGTCTTTGCAAACTTCAGTGGGACGAAAAGCCTAGTATTTTATTTTCTTTCCATTAAGTGAGAAACCAGTTCAGAGAGTTGCAGGTTTTCTTCCTTCTCCTGGGTTTCCTCCACCAGTAGTTTAAAATGCCTGTTTACTGAACACACATAAACTGTTACTGATAGCATCAGGCAGCGCAGCTGTTGACTACTTTGCCTAGCATTTTTTAAAAGGGGATAGCTCAGCATAGCTAAGAGTAAAATCCAGCTTTTTTGAATCCCATTTCAAATGCAATGCTTTCTCTTCCTACAGTCCTTTCTTTCAATTGCAGTCCCTGCACATACACGCACACTTCGGAGAGGGTGTTATCCTGCAGGACACTTGGTATGTAACCACGTAATTGAAGATGCCATTAAAATGGAGATGCAGAGGAGATGATATGGCAACTTCAGTTTGCAAGGGCAATCTTAACTTTGGTCTTTCCTAGTTTTCACATTTTTGATTACCTAAGTTTAAAGCTTTAAAAAAAACAACAACAAACAAAACCAAAACACAAGATCCCAGGAAAATATTGCATGATGCCTAGTAATCACTTCTTTCCAGAGTTACTAGCAAGGTCTGTTTCTAGAACATGTGTATCAACAGACAAGAATATTGCTTGAGTAAAAGGACATGTAATTAACTCAAACACTTCTGAATTAATTTCATTCTTTTGTTTCTGATGTAACTTACTCAAAACTACAAGAATTAGAAAGGAGAACAGAAAAAATCAGTGACTCTTCCTGGTTTCCACCCCAGATGTCCATCCTGGTCATAAACATGCAGTTTCACACTCCCCCAAACCAACTGAGATGCGAAGAAAAAGTAAGAATTAAGACAGGTAGGCCTTTAGCACACCACTTGGTTGGGAAAACGGTTGGATTTGCTTCCTTTTACTGAATGAAAGGAAATCCTAACCTCGAGCCCCCTTCCTGCAGGCTGTGGCACAAAGGGGCCGAGAGTCCCAAAGTTCCCTAACCAGTAAGTGAAAAACGAGAGATGCTCAGCACTTATGCTCAGAGCCACTAACAGCAAATCTTCAGAAATTAAGTGGCGACTTATGCATACAGCAATTTCCAACAGAAAGCTCCTTCCCGGCCTGTCGAGCCGCCTCCCGAGCGGCCTCCGGCTCCCGCCCCAGGACCCGCGGGCGGTGCAGCCCTCGCAGGCAGCAGGTGGTCGCGCTGCCAGGAGCGGGCAGAAGCAGGCAGGGGCAGCTCCACCAGACCCAAACCCACACATTTCAGGAGAACCAGCAGGCGAAGAGTGGTGGGTGCTATCAAGCATGCCCACGGTAGGAAACGAAGGGACCCCCCCGCAAGCCTCTCGCCGAGACAGCCGCCGCCGC
>NW_008794414.1:1792578-1797419 GCF_000699145.1 Aptenodytes forsteri
GGGAAGACGCGGGAGGGGGCCGAGGAGCAGCTGACGAGCGGCGACCTCCTCTCCAACCGCAGGATGTTCTACCTGCTGAAGGGCGCCTTCCCCGCCGTCCAGGTGGGTGCCGGGCTCCCTCCCGTGAGGCGGGGACGGGGGCGGGCGGGCTGCTGCGGGCCCGGGCGCCCCCCCGCCGGGCTCCCGCGCCGCAAGGGCTCGGCCGTTTGCGGGGAGACACGTGTCAGCGCTCCGTTTTGTAACCGCCGACGGGAAATACTGCCCTTACTTTGCATTTTTGCTTCTCCTCTTGCCGATTTTGTGGCAGTGCCACCTCGTACTTGTTGCCGTGGGCGTTGGGTTGCAAGGGAAGGAGTTGGATCATGTATGAGCGAAGCCATGCAAGGTGGAAGTATATGTTTGAAATGGTAGGGACGTGAGGGGGGGGAAACGCCGAGTCTGAACACTGTGAATTATGCTGCCTCTGGTTAAGGATAAAGGTAACTTCATAGTGCCGATTCTGCATGTGTTTATGATGCTGCGATTAGCAATGCTGTTGTTTTCTTAAGTTGTCCTTCCTGCCAGTTGTCCTTCCTGCCTTAAGTTTTAGGGAGAGCCAGGAGTGAGGAGAAGGGGTTGAGGATTTGAGGTCTAGGAACGTAGCGTTACAACATCTGAGTTTTTTAGCTCTTGTGACTTTGGGACAGCAGATAAGCTAACAGCTGTGTCACGTTACAGCTCACTGCCTACGTGGGCAAAATGAGGTGTACACCTTCCTCCAATGAGGTGTACACCTCCCTTTGTACACTTGCCTCCAAAATCTGCGTCTAACACTTGAGGTTGCACCCAAAACCAGAGCCACACTTTGAGGCTTTTTGGTTGTTGTCAGCTTTGTTTCCACTTTCGCTTTAGTAAATGGGAACTTCTGTTCAGTCTCTTGATGTTAAATTCCTTAGCTTTTTACAGTCATTTGAAACGGGTAGAAAACCCTAAGTTTGGATTTCAGAGTTGATGATTGCATGCTTTTCCTGGACAGATTGAGAGAAAAAGTAGTGTAGTTAAGTTTATTTTTTGGTTGTTTAGGTACTACTCAATGAGTTTTCAGTGGCTGTTCTGGAAGTTCCTCAGGGTGGTGTGTGGGGTTTTTTTGTGGTTTTTTTTTTTTTAAAGTGTTTTAGAGAACCCATTGAATACGAAATCTAAAGGAAACACCAAATTCTTCAATGTCAGAAATAAACTTGATATGTGATTAATCTTTCTCTACAGAAAGATTATGAAGGTTATGTTCTGAAGATTGCTGGATTGTCTGTCAATGGCAAGCCACCTTCTCAGGCCCTACGTTAAAGGAAGAAGTAGTATTGTCCGCTCTTCTCTTTTGCTATTCAGTGTCCTCACGGAGCTTGGCATTACAGCATACCTGTATCACTGCCCGAAACCTGTATGCTTTCTCCCCTTCCACAGATGGAAGGCCTTCATTAGTTTAGACCTAAGAGTTGTCCGTGCTTCTAGAGAAGGCTGGGGGTTCGGTTTGGGCTTGAAGAGCTCAGTGAACTGTATTGCCTGTTCCGTGTCTGTGGTCACATGTGTAAACTCTGGTCTGGTGCCTGGGATGCCTAGCAGTGACAGTCTGACTTGTAGGTCTTCCTCTCAGAGGGTGTTAACTTTGAACATCTACTTTTAAAAAAAACTTCGGTACTCCTTTTTATTTTCCTTACAGTTGACTTGTGCTGCTAGTCTTTAAAAATAAATGGTACTTTCTAAAGTGCAGATGTGTTCTCAAACACAATATGAAGACAAAAATGTGTGTATACATCTGTGGACTGGAAAAAAAATCAGACATATGTCTTTCTCCTCTCTTCTCCTGTCTTTCTCCTCCTCCCCCCCCCTTAGATTGACTGAGCTTGAGCATTGAGGATGACTAGGGAGAGTTTGTTTGACAAATCTTTCAGCTGATCCAGAGTTATTCAATCTGACAGATCAGCTCTGGGATATTTAGTATTCTGAGTACATGATCTGGATAATAACAGCTTATCTCATGCGGCGTTTAAAAAAATATCCACTAAGTTGTATATACTGATAAGACATGCTGTCTCTTGAAGTCTATACTATGATGAAGATGTATTCATACACATTTGTCCAAACCAAAATAAAAACTTTTTTTTACTATATACATGTGACACTATACGCTTCTCAGGTGTGAAGTCAAGGTCTCATCTCAGTCTGCAAATCCTTCATATGTGCCTTCAGCACAACACATCTAAAACTGCTACTGTTTCATAGAACAGACCTGCTGCAGTTTTAGTGGGAATATGAGGATTGTAGAGGATATCCTGAGACACCTTTCATGGGAGGCAGTATAAGGCTGCATCTTGTAAGAAGCATCACACTTCATGCCTCTAGCCTTATCCCCATGTACAGAGGGATGCTGCAGAATAAAAAACATTGCTGAAGTCAAATAAAACCCCTCTTCTCTTCTCACTAGAGAAGATGCTGCTAACAAAAGCCGTCAAACAAAACCTGAAAGAATTCCAAGAGTAAACTTATGCAAAATGCTGATTTACTCACATTGTTGAGTCCTTGAGCCTAACAGGGGTACCTCAACATTTAAATTGGTGCCAAATGCTGCAGCCAGGAAAAAAAACAAACCAGCATAAAAACTGGGTGCCAAAATGTGCCTATAATGCAAAGGAAATGATCCATTAATTATCCTCTAAGAACAGCTATGGCTGTCCAACGTTTAAATATAACCAGGGGGAGAAGTCATTTGACTGAAATAAACTTAAGTCAGTGAGCAGCCTTGGATTCCCTGTGTTGTGCTGCTGGACATAATGAGGGAAAGCATGCAAACAGTCTGTCTGAAGCAGATCTTCTCTTAAGGTGTGATTATTAAGAGAAGGTGGAAGAGTTAGGCTTCTCGCTTGTGGAAGCTGAAATAAATCTGGAAAGAGTCTTACAATCCTGGCAGTTGTGATTTATAAAAAAGCTTTCAAAATCTGAAGGAAGGAAGGGGGGACGGGACGGGACTATAGAAAATGTTTTGCCTTTGTCTTTTCATTTAAGTAAAGATATTGTCTCTGCGGAGGAAGAGGAACTCCACTGCTTACATCACCTGCTCTGTTTGACATAAATAGATGCATGTGCATCAGTTCAAGACTTCTCACAGCTAGGTTAGGTAAGACCGAAGAGGAGCAGATCAATTCTGTTTTATCATTGTGTAGCAGATTGAATGGTGTTGAGTATTGTTATTACATCCCTCAGAAATAGGCATGAGAAAGATAGGAAAGGACGGGGGCAAGTCAGTTATTTCTAACTCGGGTATTACCCAGTGTTGTCTGATCACACTCAACATCCAGCAATGAGTATTTGCACGCATCTGTGAAGTATGTTTGTGCAGTTGATTTTAAAATACATTTCATGCTAAAATATATGCAGTGGTTTCTCTTGATAAAGTCCTCAAGCCTGTGACTGCAGTTGAGGTGTTTACTGCTCCTGCACTACCAGTGTGTTGTCCTCGCCTGTTGGTCATGCTGAGAACAAGTTAAAGCTCTGATCCAGGTATAATCATCCCCTCTGCCCCTTTTCATTTTTTTATTTATCTTTTCTGGGTTACTTCATTGCTTTCCTGGTTGGTTCTCCATGCAGCCCCATTTATTCCTTTTGCTAGCACAGTGGTGGTGTGATAAAGAAGGACTGGGATGGGAATCAGGTGAGGGGATTAAGGAGATGCTCGAGCCAGCCCCGCTGCTGGGGGGAGGGGGACTGGGGAAGCAGTGTTTCCAAATCCAGTTAGAGACTGGCCAGAAACAGTGGTACGTTCTGCCCAGAAGAGCTCCTCTGTTTGAAGAGATGATCTCATGATACCAGGGATTCAGCAGCATTACCTGGTAAAAGAGCTTCTCTCTCAGTACCACACATCGGGGTCTTCCATTTTTCTAATGCCGCTTGTCCAGGGGTCAGTGTCAGGAGCTTGATACTGAATGTATCCAAGGTAAAAATGTAAAATAAAGATGACTTAGGAATACCCTGGTTCACTTCACATTATGGCCCTACCAACAGCCTGCATCAGCGCATCTGAAGGAGCAGACCTACTTGCTCACAAAGGCAGGAGTGATTGACAGAGGAAGATGTGTTCCTTAAACTAACACTGTGGCCAAAGTCATTCTGTCCTCCGACTACGAAAAAGCCAATTTTAAAGTGACCCACACAATTCTGTTATTTTGCTTCTGCACTATATAACTATATTATTAGCCTACTGAGGGTGGAAGCAAGGACAGGAAGCCTGGGAGGAATACAGAGAAATTGTCTGAGCAGCCAGGGATCAGGTTAGGAAAGCTGAAGCCCTGACAGAATTAAATCTGGACAGGGACATCAAGGGCAACAAGAAAAGATTCTGTAGGTACGTCGGGGATAAAAGCAAGACTAGGGAAAATGTGGGCCCTCTCCAGAATGAAATGGGAAACCTGGTTACCCAGGATACAGAGAAGGCAGAGGTACTCAATGACTTTTTTTGCCTCGGTCTTCACCAGCAAGTGCTCGAGCCTCACTGCCCAAGCTGCAGAAGGCAAAGGTGGGGACTGGGAGAATGAAGAGCTGCCCACTGTGGGAGAACATCAGGTTCGAGACCATCTAAGGCACCTGAAGGTGCACAAGTCCATGGGACCCAATGAGATCCATCCACGGGTCCTGAAGGAACTGGCGGATGAAGTTGCTAAGCCACTATGCATCGTATTTGAGAAGTCGTGGCAGTCCGGTGAAGTTCCCACTGACTGGAAAAGGGGAAACATAACCCCCATTTTTAAAAAGGGAAAAAAGGAAGACCCGGGGAACTACAGGCCAGTCAGTCTCACCTCTGTGCCTGGGAA
>NW_008794414.1:1797592-1823496 GCF_000699145.1 Aptenodytes forsteri
CTCTAAATTGGAGAGGTATGGATTTGATGGGTGAACTGTCTGGTGCGTGAGGAATTGGTTAGATGGTTGCATCCAGAGGGTGGTCAATGGCTTGATGTCCAGATGGAAACTGGTGACGAGTGGCGTCCCGCGTGGGTCCGTATTGGGACCGGTACTGTTTAATACCTCCATCAATTACATAGACAGTGGGATTGAGTGCATCCTCAGCAACTTTGCAGATGACACCAAGCTGAGTGGTGCAGTTGACACACCAGAGGGACAGGATGCCATCCAGAGGGACCTGGGCAAGCTTGAGAAATGGGCCCGCATGAACCTCATGAGGCTTAACAAGGCCAAGTGCAAGGTCCTGCACCTGGGTCAGGGCAACCCCCTGGTATCAATCCAGGCTAGGGGATGAAGGGATTGAGAGCAGCCCTGCCGAGAAGGACTTGGGGGTACTGGTGGATGAAAAGCTGGACATGAGCCAGCAATGTGCGCTTGCAGCCCAGAAGGCCAATTGTATCCTGGGCTGCATCAAAAGAAGCGTGGCCAGCAGGTCGAGGGAGGGGATTCTGCCCCTCTACTCTGCCCTGGTGAGACCCTACCTCTCTGCTCTGGAGCCCTCAGCACAGGAAAGACACGAACCTGTTGGAGCAGGTCCAGAGGAGGGTCACAAAAATGATCAGGGGGATGGAACACCTCTCCTATGAAGAAAGGCTGAGAGAGTTGGGGTTGTTCAGCCTGGAGAAGAGAAGGCTTTGGGGAGACCTTATTGCAGCCTTTCAGTACTTCAAGGGGGCTTATAAGAAAGATGGTGGCAAACTTTTTAGCAGGGCCTGTTGCAACAGGACAAGGGGGAATGGCTTTAAACTAAAAGAGGGTAGATTTAGACTAGATCTAAGGAAGAAGTTTTTTACCCTGAGGGTGGTAAAACACTGGAACATAGTTATTCTATGATAACTAGCGTTATTTTCACAGGATGCATACTTCAGTCTTATTTGCCAGAATGAATTCTGCCCTATACTCTCATTTTCAGCTGTTTGGGCTTATTTTTGACCAGTGCGTTGATTTATGTTCTATAGTTGCACCAGCTATATGTCTTGTTTTGTAGTGTAAATACTGAATAGAGAAATGTCCTTTTTTTTTTTTTTTTATTGTGACTGTGATGGAAATCAAGTTTTCCTGTATCCCAGTCTTTCTCTTCAAGCATCTTTTTATCGGTCTTGCCACTTCCCTGAGTCCAAACATTCTTCTACCTCTTTCCCAGTTAAGAAAGATGATAAATACCTCATTTCAATTTTGTGCATGATAATGCTGGAATTGGGTGTCAGTGTTTGAAATGGAAATTTAAGAACATGTCAGTTTTACTTTTAATGAGATTTTCTTCTGAATTATTTTCACTTTTTGAAGATTAATGTCTCCAAGCACTTCTTTTTTATCAAGCTACCTGAAGTACTTTCTAGGTTTAAACCTGCTGTTTACAAGCTTCTGACCACAGTGCCAACTGTCATACTTAGAAAACTGGAATTTCATCTGAGATGGCAAGCTCTGCATCTGATACCGATTCTGTGGGAAAGAGAGATATGTTAAAGATGTAGGTTTAAATAACAAAATGCTACTTAAACTTCAGAAGGATTTCAGTGCTTTGTTGAATAAGTTCAGTAGTTTGTCTCTTCATGTTGGGCAAATGGCATCCTCAGGTCTTAGGGTTTTTAAAAAAATTAACATTCTTCTGACCGGGATGATCTTAGCAACTGCCAACAGGTTTCTCAGTAAAGCAAGAAGTGCGAATGTTAATTGAAATCTCATTAATAGGTGTTGTCTGGAGATGCATCTGTTAACATGGATTTTAACTGATGCTGGATGACTTATGCTGGCTCTCTACCTAAAATGAAATTAAAGCCTGTAACTTTATGGTAATGAGTTCTGTGATTATCTTTTCGGATGTAATTGCAAGTAGTTCATTTGGTTTGTGTGTGTACCAGGGGTGTTTAATCTGTCAGCTGAGCATATGAAGATTTGAGTTTCTTAGTAGTGGAGCCACTCACAAACAGCAGAAGTTTTCTTGGTGTTATTTACTGTATTGGTAGACTTCTAATCAGGCCTTATTTGGCTGCTTTCTTACAATGAAAAGTAGTGTTGCAAATCTCATGACAAGCTAGTCATCCCTTTCTCTTTGCTAGACTTGCATCTGTACAGAACTGTAATGGAGAATTTTGCCATCTACTGAAACAATTTGGGAGCTAATGACTTTATTACTTTTACTGGTTTTAAATTCTAAAATTCTAATCTGTTTCAACAGATTACTGGTGTAAACTCTGTGAATTCTGTGATCTATGCTGATTCCCTCTGTTGCATTTTTGTTGTTTTTACCAACTTCTATTCATCATAAGTCAGTAGAAGAACAGTTGTCATCTGATACATCTTTACCATTTATGAAAACCTGTTTGTTTCATTCTGCTTCCTGCTGGCTTAATAACCAAAGCCATGTAATGAATTTTGATAAGCACTAATCGAGCTTTTTGGCATTTAGGCTTGTCCATATTCTTTGCACATCCTGTCAACTTGTTCCTGCATGAAGTGACTTCTTGTTGTCGTTAAAAATAAATGAAGATGTAGTTGACGGTAGAAGAGAACTTTTCTGTCTGTCTGGACTTCTGTGCCTTGAAAAATGCATGCCTCCTTTATCTGTGTCATGGCATTATTATAGAATTACTTGTTGTTTTCATTTCAAATTAATTACAACATGAGACCAGCATTTTTTATACCTTTTTATTATTTTATATATTAATTTTAAAACATACACATTTGTATAAAAATATATTTTATTACCTTTTAACAAGCTATTTATATAGAGAACCATGTGATTCAGCAAGGTCCTCTCTATCCTTCCATAACAAAATCTATCCTGCTAAAACTCTTTCTAAATTGGACCCTAGCAAGAGGAACCTTTTTGAAAGTCATGAAGAAGATCACCTGTAAAAGCTAATTTTTTCCTTTCTAATATGTTGTGGTAATCTAAGGAGGAAAAGAACCCTTTCAAAAGGAAGCAGCTGGCTTTAAAAATGTCAGTGTATTGAATAAAACTAGAATTTTTGACTCTGCTGGCAAGGCTACTATTGAAATTGTTTAAAGCTTAAAGGCATTTTAAACTTAAAATAGGAGGTGATATTTTGATTTCCAAGTTTGCATTCTTTTCAGTGTCAAGTAATATAAGCTTTCAGGAAACAGCTTTCGTTCATATTGAAAACTGCTACTTGCCACCCCCAAATTCGAAAGGTGGAAGGGAGGGATCATGAGTGGTCCTGGCTGCAGGTGAACTAAGTCTTGGTGTGAATGCAAGTCCGTCCTTCTGTAGCAGATTTTGGAGCCCTGTTTCGTAACCAGGGTAAGTTAGATACTTTCCTCGGTTATTGGAAATATGGGGCTTTGACTGCTTCTTGCTCTCCTGGAGAGTGCTCTCCTGTTGTGCATATTTATATGTCCTGACTTGTCGAGTGGGTGTTTACATTCAGAGGTTTTGGCATCTGATTCCTTCACCCGATTTGTGCATGTACAGATGCTGTGAGAAGATGAGACAGCTTTCACCTCTGATACATTTGAGGGAGAAAACAGAGAGAAGCTGAGCAAATGGAGGTAAAACAGTCTGACTTGTAGTGTAGCGGTCATAAGGGCACGTCACTCTTCGGAGCAGCACGATGGCAGTGGTTGAGGGGGTGAGGTGTGAGGCTTGGCCCGTAAGCGGGGGAAAGACCAAAAGCTGCTGGTTGAACTGCTCTCCCCTGAGTTGTGACATCTCTGAAGCACAGTCAAATAACAGCAAATCAAGTACAGTCCTGTGCAGCCACCTAGTAGGTCAGTACGCCTTTCAAGGTGCGTAGTTGTGGGTATCCTCTTACTGGTTACTCTGGACATTAGTCCAGAGGGTGCATATAGTGATAAAATATCTTTCACTGTCGACAGGAGACATCTCTCAGTCAGCCACTAAGAAGGTATCAGAATCATTGTTGGTTTATTGCCCAGAGAGGTGGGCAAATGTTTGTATTTACTTACTTACTTCTGTACCTCCGTTCCTTTCCTCCATCTCCTGTCATGTGAATACAAATGGCAAAGTTAAGTTTGAATCTTGGGTATGCGTAATGGTTTCATTGCGTAATCACTGATGAAGTGTATGTCATGCAGAGTTAGAACCTTAACAAAGCAGAAAAACAAAGTAAAATGTCAGTTAATGTTTTACTAATGTTCCCTTGTGCACGCTATTTTGTCTGGGCCTCCAGGCTTTCAATTTCATGGTCCCATTCAAATCAATAGACTTGTCCATTGAATCATAGAATAATTTGGGTTGGAAGGGACCTCTAAAGGTCATCTAGTCCAACCCCCCTGCCGTGGGCAGGGACATCTTCAACTAGATCAGGTTGCTCAGAGCCCCGTCCAACCTGACCTGGAATGTTTCCAGGGATGGGGCATCCACCACCTCTCTGGGCAACCTGTGCCAGTCTCTGTTCTTGAAATTTAGTACATGGAATACTCTTATATTCGTATTCTGGCTAGTGAATATTATCTTTTATTGTTACCTAAACTGTGGGGGTTTTTTGTTTTGTTTTGTTTTTACCTCGAGTAGCTTAATTAGTATTTCTTCTTTATAATACAGGTGGGATAGTATTTGTGTTCTCATTTTGTTTTCTATTCTAATAAAACAGCATGAGATTTGGATTTGAGAGGACTTAATTATCAGATGGGGATATTGACATTCAGGAATAAAGAGCTGTGCTACCTCATCTTTTTTCAAGATACTGGATTATTTGCATATTGAAATACAAAATGAGTATTGGCATGGATAAGGATGTGGGGAAGGAGGAGCAGTAATAAATTTAAATAAAATTCACATACCACCAAACACTTTCTAAGAAAAGCTTTGCATTTTCATGTACTGATGTTTGTTTAAAAAACATTTATGTATTTGAACAGAAACTTCTATTTAATTTTTTTAGCATATATTTTTTCAGTTTAATTTATCTTTAATGAGTGAATTCAAAGGCAAAGCTATAGCTGTGTCCTACTCTTCCAAACCAGGAAAAAGCCTGAGTTTGTTCACCTCGCCACAGACAGCTATCTAGTATTCAAGTAGGTTTGTTGGGTGATGAGCTACCACATAGACATCGTGGAGCACTGGTAGGGGGCAGCCCGTCGTAGGACAACGAGCCACTGTGAGGTTCCCTGATGTCCTTACGTGGTCGCGACTGTTGGCTGTTTGTTCAGAGCACTACATTTATCCACACGTGTTTGTAGTACGCTCCTGAGTTGCTTCCCGTGTCCCTGAGCAGATCCGTATTCCGATCACCAACATGCCAGAGGAGAGTGTTTTCTGTGCAATGGGTTTCCGAAGGCTGGGAACGCCTGGGTGTTTCGGAAGGCACACTGTGGGCTGATCCCAGTGTTGCCATTTGACCTCTGCTGCTGGGTCCCGTGAGCAGCATCCCTCGTCCATTACGCGATTCCTGCACCTCACAGGCTTGTTTCAAGGAAGCTCTGCACTGGTGTGATGCAGCCAGACTGCCTCGTTTATAAAATAATTTTTTTTTTTTTTACCTTTCAGCAGTAGTCCGTTCACTGATTTACATATATTTCATTAAATCTCTGTGTTTGATGCAGTTCTGGGGAAGATTGCTGAAATGTAGTTGAGGTCGGTGTTGGTGGGCAGCTTACAGAACTTCCTGAGACGGGTTTTTACAGCTCACAGCTATTAGGCGGCTAACCCCACATAGCTATTTATTTCTGTCTTCTGCTTGCTGTGTCAAGTTCTTGCATGATGGGTTGCTATCTAAATTTGACTCTTAGGAGTAGGCAAAGTTATGTATATGATAGCAAGCATGCAAACTTTATAATTATTTACACTAATGTAGCAGTTTAATTGACTCAGACTGTCTTGCTGGAACAAGCTCTGTTGTCTGAAATATTTGGTGTTGTGATTGTCTCTCTACCATAGCTACTCCTAATTTCTGAGTGAAGACTTGGGAATGCAGTCAACTACATACCCATATCACTACAGAAAAGCTTGAAATGTAAGGTCATGGCCTCTGGAGGCTTCCAGCAAATGAGAATGATAGGTAGGAATGGAGCATCATATTAACACAAAGGCATGTTTTCCAGGTATATTCTCATGCATTTAAAAAAAAAAAAGGGGAGGGGGCAGGGAAGTAGTTCCTAGCATTAAGGGTTGGTGATCCTCTCTCAGGCAACTATGTCTGGCAAAACCTATAATCTAGCTTCCTAACAATAAATAAATTTAATAACTGCATGTGGTGGAATGGCTATGAATTTCTGCTTGAACTGTGACTTGTGGAGTATTCAGCCAAGGCTACAGAGTAAAATGGTCATATGAATGGAAGAACCAGTGACCCAGCTGATGATTTTTTTATTTTTTTTTCTCCTTCAGATGGCTCTGCAACCTCATCACTATTATTTTTTTTTCCCTTTTTTCTTTTTTTTGGTAGACTAATCACAGCTATTGGGAAACGCTCCTCACAAGCGTTATAAATGCTTGCAGCTCATGGCCACTGCTACAAAATTTGAACTAGTAGGAGGTCTTTCTCTGAAAACAATACCTTTCAGATAGTCTTTTAATTTTAGTGTACTGTAACAACAGGTTTAACAAGATATTCTTCCTTTTGAGGATTTGTTCCAACCCTTTAACTTTTTGGACGCCTCTTCCATCTGTTGAGGAAATGTTTTTGGTTTGTTTTTTGGTTTTTTTTATGGTGGTGCATAATATGCTAGTGGAACTTAAACTGCCCAGGGGCTGTGTGGAGGCTGCCAAGTCTGTGGGACTAGTCATCTTGACTTTTCAGGACTGTTTTCCCTTGGGGAAAACACAATCGTCAGGTTTATTGTACAGTGACAGATGTTTAATTTGTAAATGTCATGGCAACTTCAAGGACTCTGTGTTTGGCATACAATGCTTCAAATACTGGTTTTACGTGAGAAGACAGCTATGATGTACGGCTGGAGTTGCTGCAGTTCTGCTTGCTTTCTTTTTTTGAATTCTCTTGGAGAAGATGGCCCTTAACCCTTTGCTAATAATCTGTTTCAGTTGAGGTGTGTCATGTCTTTTTGTCATGATGTAAGTTAGGTAAAAATCCTGGTGATACAAAGTCTGTAACGTTCAAACGTAATCTGATCATTTCTTTATTTTCATTGTCTTTCAATGTTACTTGCCTACCAAATTTGTAATAACATGTTGTTTTAGTCAGAGGGGATTTGTCTGCTCTAGCAGTCAGATATCTGAATCTGAGCTAGAAGTCTTGACTCCATGTGTAGCAAGTAAAGGGAAATTAGTGGTTCTAGGTTGTAGACACATTGCATCCCATGTGCGCCTACTGTTTTGCCTTGACTGGACATCAGAGCTAGTCAGTTTGGCATCCCTTTAGAATTATATTAGAGGAAGCCACCTTTAAAGTTAGCAAGAACAAAAAAAGCTTGTGTACTTAATATTCTGAAATGTCCTAAAAGTCCAGATTGGTTACACTCAACTTCAGACACGTATAACTGACACATCTAAGCCATAAGCATCATTGTCCTACTGAGTAATTAGTGGAGCACTATGTTTCTGAAGGATTCACACAGACTGAAGCTTGAAAGGCACAGTAGCAATGATTTCCTTTTTATTGGCAGTAGAAGGAGCATAGAAATACTAGTCTCCTAATGTAACTGAGGTGCTAAAAGTAAATGGGATGAACTTGTCTAAATTCCTGCTAGTACTGCTTATGTCCAAGTGCATTACAGCTCTCCTATAAACCGTGTTTGCAGTGGTGGTAAGCTGGTATGGATGGGTTAAGGCAGGTTGATCCATATTTCCCCAGTAGTTCTTCCTGCCAGGTTATGTGATGTTTTGTAACATGAGAGATCATTATGTACAGTGTTTTGTGATAAATGCATCTCTTGTGATCCAAAAATATCTTGCTACTGCAGTCACAATGGCATTGTATTGGGTTTTGCAGAACGTTATTCCATTCCACTCTGTTCGGCATACTGAAATGCCCTCTGGTCCAGAATAAAATCCACTAAGCTAGGCAGCAAGTGACAATAGGCTTAAATGTGACCTTTGACTGCTGTTTATAAATGTTCTTCATCGGCCTTCTTAGGTCCTTAGCCCAACCTACCCTAAAGACAGATATGGAATGTTACTAATTTGTCAGATGAATGCTATTTTATAAACAGTTGTGTAATGGTTACATCCAGTTGAGCTGCTTAAAGTGCTAGCTGTAACTCAATGCCGGAAGCAGGAATATATACTAGGATTCCTACTCCCCCAAGTCATATCACAGTCTGCAAAATATTTGTTGATAAAATATCTGTACATTTCAATCTGCATCTACTGATCGGTATAAATGGAATATTAGACCGCTACTATATCTGTATACCGCATGATTCTCCAAAGTCAAATGTTCTGCTTGTAGTCTTTGGAGCAACTGCATTTAACTTTTGATTTTAAAAAACTGCTATTCGTGCTGTGAGAATGTTCAGTAGGAAGAGCTGCAGCCAAAGAAACAGTGTCTAGCTGTGGTGTGGTTCGCAGTAAAATTCTGGGTTGTGGTTTTCCATTGCTTGTTGCATGACGGTAATAGCTTGTGAGTTGCTGAAAAATTACTAATTCATGCACTTTTAGCTGGAGGTGAAGGGAGAAAGAAATGATGAGCAAACCTGTAATTTTCCCAAGTACCACAGTTACTGTATCTGATAAGTTAATGCAACTACTTTTGTTGTCTTATCATAGATAAACTCTGAAGAGCGTGTTGAAACAGCTGATCAGGAGACAGTCTCTTGGGATCGCAGTATTCCTGAAGACATAAAACAAAAAGTACAGCCTAAAGAGGTTCCAGCAGAAAGTGTTACTGTCTGGATCGATCCGTTAGATGCTACACAAGAATACACAGGTAGCTGATTCTTGTTGACAAATCATGTGTGTAATTCTGATGTCTGCCTTTTATACTGGAGACAAAATAGTAAGTATTTAAAATGACATCTCTTATTAAAGTGTGTTATGTCAAAGCTAGTGTGATTTCATTGAAAAAATTGCATAATGAAATCCCTATAGTTATCACACTGTAGCATTTACTTTTATATATACCAACTCTGAAATGACTTTGGTATTCCTTGCAACTAAGTAATTGCTAAAATAAATGGTAACTGTCCTTTATGATTTCTGCTGGAATTACACATTTCTTTTTCAGTTATTACTGTGGCAACACTAAATATCTCAGAATATTTTTTGTTTGTTTATTTAAAGGGAATACTAAGTGAATATCCTATTTAACTTGATATAAAAAATTTTTGTTACAGTTTTTCAAAAAAGCATGCATAATTCAATCTTCCCCTTTTTCAAATGTTTTAAGATGTCACATAAGCAGTTCAAGGCAATCCAACTGAAATTCTTGCTGATAAGTACTGCAGAAGAAACAGAAAAAGGGGGATTTTTTTGCAAATATTCCATTGATACAATCACCTTTTCAGGTGAATGTTCTTTGGTATTTGAATTATGAGCTTTGAACCAATAGAGGATAGGGGGTGGGGCAGAGAAGAGAGGATCTAGGAGCACAGATTTCCATGAAAATACATGCTGCGTAAGATACAGCTGTTAGCATCTACTGAACAGGAAAAATTACTGGAAGACAGAAAAGTCTTTAAAGTCTTTTGAAAACTGCAAGGTTATTTGAAGATACAACAAAGTTACATAACTGTAAGAGGCAGAATGTAGACTAGTCTTCAAAGAACAACATTTCTATAATGTCAGGTCTGCTTTCTTTTTGTGTTCGTGGCATTTGGCTGTAAATTTGCTCACTTTCTCATTTTGCCCACAGAGGATCTTCGACAGTACGTCACGACAATGGTTTGCGTGGCTGTAAATGGTAAACCAGTAATAGGAGTCATACACAAGCCGTTCTCAGCATATACAGGTACCTTTATGTCTTCACATATTTCCAGCATCTTCAGTCATAGCGTTAATTAAAATTTGATGTTTGAGAGAACATCTGTAGGTATAAATGAGAAAATAGTACCTGGGGCAAAAGAGCACTGCTGTAGACCTCGGAATTAGAGCTGCAAATGTGTTCTGTGCTATAAAACCACAAAGGAGAATGCTGCCCTTCTTTAACATAAAAATGATGCATTTAAAACAAACTAACTGAAAATATGTTTAAGAATTAAGATCCCTTCAATCTGAGTGTTTACAGGAAACCAAAGAAAGTGAAACCTACACATACTGACCAGTCTTATGTGTGCTGTTAGTATTTAGCAGAAGAGTACTTTGCTCATTCAGCAGAAGAACTTGGGTCCATGATATTATACCAAGGAGCTGGTGTTTATTCAATGTGAATGACAAAGATAGATTAAAGAACATAATGGCAGCTGTTTGTATGTAACAGGCAAGACTGCCTAGCGTAGCCTTATTGATTATCTGACATGCTTTTAACGCCACAACCCTGAACTAATTAATTCTTTAGTATTAATGAGGTATCAGTGAGGATGGCTGCAGGTTTGGCAATGTGTATGCACTTCTGAAAGCTTCAAAGTAGTTTTAGTATTCACGTCTTGCATACTATATATTTGAAACAAGAATTTCTGTTCTCATTTTCCCTTAGGCAATACTGACCTCTAGAGTTGTGAAGTTATGCGGTAGCTCTGGCACAGAAACTAAGACCGAATAAATGTATTTTTTTTATTTGTTCTCTTTTTTTGCCCACTGAACGCTCAATGTTTTGTGCTAAATATTTTACTGTCTTTAAATATAAACTTAATTTCCAGTCATTTAAGTATGTGCTATATTCCAATGTGCTTTAAGAATCTTGGGGGTTTTTGGAACATATTTTTCTAAGTATCAACATCTATCTGAAGAAATGTTTTTTTTAGCACTGTAATTTTGAGAATTTATCTCCTTTAGTAATAGCAAAGTGTGAAATGTTCAGACATGGCATCATATGAGATGCAATGAATTCTGTCATTCTATGTGAAGAGTATTCATTTCCCAAGCTGGAAATACCAATATGTTGTGAGTAGGATTGTTCCTAATGCTACCTACCACACAAATACAAAGCAATAAAGGGCAGTCAGCATTGTTATTACACATAACTCAGTCTGTTGCCATACAATCTGGCCCTCTACTGAGATGAAATAGCTGGTTACTCTGCTAAGTAAATGTCAAATTAATGGTTAGGGGATGCCACCTACCAAGCTTGGCTTTGAACCTCATGATGAAACAAGTGGGAGGTTGTGTATTCTAAATCCAGTCCTCTAAAACCCACCATCAAATATTTTCCTTGGTATTACTATCCTCCTGAGCTATTTCCTTCCTTAGCATTACTATCCTTCTGAACAAAATGACTCAATAACAATTTTGCTGTCTGCTTTGAAGGGTACTGGGGCTTTTTGTTCTTATAAAAAGGTGGTTTGAGGAAATACTGGATCTATTTCTGACTCAGAGTTGTCCTTTTAACTTTGGTGGCTTTCCAATTTCAAGTTCTAAATATTACTCCTTGGGATTTTTCCCTTTTACTCTGTCTTTTTGGAAGTATCACACAAGAATAGTCAGGCATAGGATAATGCCATATGCACAAAAGTGTGTGTGTGTGTGGACTATTTCTCTTTTTCTTCCACTTGTGTGCACATGTGGGCATGCACCCCTTCCTTTTGTCAGCCCTAACTTTCTCTTTTACAGTAGGGAGGGAAATTAAGTCAGAGGCATCAATTTCGTTTTCTCAGATAAGTATCCTTTTATCTTTACACTCAACAGAGATTGTCTTTTGTAAATCTGAGCAGAATTTGTGTTTCTCTTGTAGCCTGGGCAATGGTGGATGGCGGGTCAAACGTAAAAGCTCGTTCCTCCTACAATGTGAAAACTCCAAGGATTATTGTATCCCGCTCTCATGCAGGAAAAGTTGAGCAGGTTGCACGGCAGACATTTGGAAATAAGACTGTGATAATCCCAGCTGGTGGAGCAGGTTTGGTTCCTTAAGCATCCTATCCGTTTTATTGCTTCCAAGTGATTTAACGGGATAGCTGTTATTAAGACAAAAGGACATAACTGTGGCATCTCCTCTTTTTTCCTCTTACCTTTCGTTCTTCACATCCCTAAAAGCAAGCGCTTGACAATAGGGACACAGTTTTTCCTGTGTATAGAAACCTATGCGCAAACTTAGTTCAGGCTATTCACAAGTTAGTATGTTAGTGAATCTAAGCCTGGACCAGCAATGTTGTTGTGGTCCTTTCATTGAACACACTGATGTGCATTCACTGAAAGAAGAAGTGGTGCCTTCTTGCCTCTGTGGAAGAAAAAGGGTTGTATGACCAAATGCAGAATCATTGGTTGTTAGTTAACTAAGTAGTACATTTAATTAAACAATGTTTTAAGAAAAAGCCATTGAAGTTTTGGTACTATTTCTTGCATTTATGTCAAGAGAAAACTAGTGTCACTAAAGTCCATTTTTATCTGCCTCATATTGAGTCCAAACAGGTCTTAGCTTACTTTTTGTAACCTTACACAATATCTTTCTGCGTGTTACTGACAGAATGCAAATACGTGAGGCACTAGTGTGAAGCAATAGCTGTTTTAAAGTCTTGGAAAAGCCATGCAAAATTTGAATTTTATGGAAATGTATCTTTCTGTGTCTTTACTATGGAAAGCTAGAGCTCCCTTACAGACTGTTTAGTCAAGAAGATCTTGCATAGGTTCTTGACAATGAATCTAAACGAGTTTTCTTATGATAAAGAAAGTGAAAGTGTAACTGATTATAGTAGATTTCCAAGGCTTGACTCTGTATAAGAAGATAAAGAAAGGGACAGTTTAATGAAACAAGCATATTGGTTGAACAGTTGAAAAATTGAAAACGTTCCATAAAAGAAAGAACGCTATTTTGAGCAATGACTTTGTACTGCATAATGTATGATAAAGGGGAATGCCCTGGAGTGAGTTGCTTTATTAGAGTGGTATATGCATCTTCCTTCTATTGTAATAAAAGGCAAGGAAAAAAAGGTAGACTTTAGCATAACACAGAGATTGAGAAAGAAGTGAGTGAACCTAAGAGCAAAACTATATTTGAGTTTCTAGTCTTGTTCTTTTAGTGTGTCTCTAGATAAGTCTATGTAGCATATTGGTAAAGGCTGTCTAAAAATAATGTGTCCCAAATACCCAAGGCTTTGATTGGGGTGCAGTGGAAAAATTGGGGGGGTAGGGGGTGTTCCTTTTTCAAATTTTCTCGACAAGTCAGAGGGCAGACAAAGTTTATTGGTGCCTCCGCCATTATACTGGATGGCATGATATAATTAATGACATCACTTTCCTAAATCTTGCGTGTGTATATTATTAACACTTACTAGTAGATTTATCCTTTGTGATGAATAGGAAAACTTGGTTTAACTTGTTTGTTTGTTTGTTTGTTTTTTACTTCTGCCCATTTCTTCTAGGTTATAAAGTATTGGCCCTCCTTGATGTGGCTGAAAAGAATCAAGAAGAAGCTGACGTGTATATCCATGTCACCTACATTAAGAAGTGGGACATATGCGCTGGAAATGCGGTGTTGAGAGCATTGGGTGGCCATATGACTACCCTGACTGGTGAAGAAATTAGTTACACTGGCTCAGACGGCAATGAGGGAGGACTTATAGCTAGTATCAACATGGACCATAAAGCACTAATTGAAAAACTTCCAGATCTGGAAAAAACATCACACAAATAAACTTGACTGATGGAGAAGTACAAGTCATGCTTTTGTAGCCTCCAAATGCTCTGTCTGAAGAAGCAGGTGTGAGAACCTGCTGGGAAAGATGCACAGCAAAGCAAAGCAGTTTGGTGTGGGTTTGGGGCCTATATTGTGCGTTGGGTTTCTTCAGTGGTGGTATTTAAAAAAAATAAAATAACAATAATCAGAAGTAGGAAGGGGACTGACTGCCTCACACCTCAGTTTCCATGTTTTATTTTTTTCAGACTGTTTTCATGCAGTTCTTATACTCAAGGTGCATATACAGTATATACTTGTGAATGTAGGTGAACTAAAGAAAAATCCTAATTGATTCATAAAATAACCTAAGTAGTTCTCACAGGAACTTCTTGGAACCTTTTGCATCTTGTTACTGTAGTTGTAGCAACTCCATAATGAATTAGGTAGGAAAAAAGGTTGGTTTGTATAGGCATCTGATAACTCTGTAAACAATTTAGCAGGAAACATGACCCTGTGTTCTGCATCCCCTGAACAGAAAGCACAAGGTAGACACAAATTTATATGCAGCAACAGTTTGTCTTTGACAGTGTGGCACTCCTTCTGCTTTTTAAGAGGAAAAAAAGAAATGTTCTGTACTATTTTGACTTTTTTCCTGAAGATGTAAACCAGTTTAGTTCAGATAGGTTGTGAATATCAGTGTTTTATTAATCAGTGGAATTATTTCCATATACCTTTTTAAAAGAAGGCAACGTTTCCTTGTATAGTTTTTAATAGTTACTTCTTGTCCTTGTTTTCTGCGTACAGTGTTGAAGATGCATGCTCGATTTTTCTCTAATGTAGGACTCGTTCATCATTTGGTGTTTGTGCCTGTAGAAGCAGCCTCTTCCTTCAGTACCCATTTTTTTGTTTGGGTTTTTTTTCCATTGGACAGAGTCATATGGAATGAGTTTAACAGAAATAGTAAGTCGATTGGTTGTTTCCATTTACAACATAAGATATAAACCAGCAATTTTTCTACAACCCCAAAAATAACTTTCTGTCTTTTTAGGTTAAGGCACGCTCTTTTCTGCAGAAAGCTCTTGAGCCATCCCAGACAGCTTGCAGTTACTTGGTTTGTGGAAATTTACATAGAGAGAGACCATTTGAACTTGAATCTGTTTAAGCAAGTTTGAAGAACGTGGCACTTGAAGTACAGCAGGGTCTGCAAAACTTTACCGAAAAATGTGCTTTGTCAACCCAATATACACAGAACAGAACATGGGCCTTTTGATATCAAATGACGATTTGTTGCACCTCTAAAACATGTGGACTTCTATCTGCAAAAGTGTAACCATCTATTGTTGTTCTGTGCACCCCTCTGAAGGGTTTCAGAAGGTTAAAATGTACCTCTTATTTGAATTATCAGTAGATAACCTTCCCATCTCAAGAAAGCTAAAATTCTTAGTTAATACAGATGTTTTCTGTTCAAAGTTTCTTCAGTATAAGCTTAGGCCGTTTAAACCAAATTCTTTCTTACTTTCATTTTCACTTCTTTCATCATAGTGCTATTCTGATTAAAAAGGCTTTTTTCTCCTTACGTCAGTAGCGGAGCATGTCTAGATACCTCTTTTGACTTCTAGCTAATGTTCACATTTCCAAAAGACTTCCTCAGTTGTTGCATAACTACAAATACAGACTTCCATTTTGTAAACTTACTGGCACAGTAGGCTGAAGCTTAGTCCTACTAGCCTTTTGGTACGGATAGGGGTTTTTTTAGGTGTTTTTTCCAAAATTGACACTATTGCTGCTGTTTGAAAATAGCTTTTACACATATAGATAATACACAAAGCAACTTAACTTCCAATTTTTAAATTTAATAAACTACTATATGCTATGACAAATAAGTGAATATGCCCTTTTTGAAAAGGGGCTGATCTATTTTGAAAAACTTGTTGAGCTTCCAAACCTCAGTGAATAATAAAAATTCAGATATTTATCAAGGCTTTGGTCATATTTTACAAGAAGACTGCAGCTGTTTTTCCTTCAGGCTGATTTAAATGACTTAAAGCCTAATAAAAAAGCATCTCTCTTGTCTATTAGTTAAAGAACACGGATTAAAAACTAAATATGACAAATAGCCATAGTTAACCTAGTATAAAAACCTAATTGTGTCACAGAGGTTGAATGCACAATATTTAGATAGGCAATTAAGACAAAGTCTGTGGCAGGTTGTGGTTTTAGATTCAGGTTGAAATCATGCGTAAACTTACCTTGTGAAAATGTGACTGCTTTTATTTTGGGTATGATTCTATCACTTCCTTGCATAAGCTGTGATCAGACTTAGCTTCTGTATGAGAAATGAAAAATAAGATGTTACATATTGTACAAGGGCTTACTTGCCTCTTAGTTGAAGGTATGGAGCAGTATACGAAAGTATTTGCCTAAATCATTTTTCCTTAGGAAGATAAGATACAAAGAAGAGCTTCAGCCCTCCTTTCCTTCCTCCAGTATGCGGGCTAAAATACCTAGTCTTCCATTAGGAAGAGAGATGCTTGTTTAGACCTGTTTATATCCTAAATTACTTTGTTGCAATGGCTCACAGTGTTCAGTACCTTTCACAGTGGACCCTTATTGGCCCAGTCTCGCTTCTTGTGAAAATGAAGAAAAGGTGAGAGTGAGGTGCCCAGTTAATTACTTCTGGTACAGCCTGAGCTCATACAGTTTTCCCACAGCTAAGGCCTAAGGTGGTGCTTGGGGTCTCCCAGTCTAGTTTAAAGAGGAGCTGCTTTGATATGAGCATAGGTAAGCACCTGGTGAATATCAGTTTCTGATGTCATTTTACAATAAATGCAACTCTTATGCAGACCAGCAAGTACTCAAAAGTGCTTGCTTAGTGCACATGTGCCAGTGCACTGCAATATTTGTTTGTATAGTGTTAACACTCAGTATATCCTGGTTTTTTGACTACGTTTACACTCCATTTTAAAACACTTTACTGTTCTGGCTTAAGTATTTGTTTGGTCTCAGCTGTGTGGATGTGGCTTAAGTTTATGCCCAGAGCGGTAAGCAATCATACTGTACCCATGGGTACCCCAGTGTACTGCTGGGCTAGAACATTGTTCTTTACATTCTAGCCTTTTCCACATAAAACTGTCATACCATTTTTAGGGATGCTACTTAAAACAATTTTCTAAAAAAATTAATTTAAAAAAATCATGGTATCATTCTAGCTCCAAACAAGGAAAGTAAGAGAATGTATTGTTTTAGCATTGGTTTTCCAATGGTGGGGTTTTTGAGTGGCTATTACGATTAAGGTAATTGCAAGTGAAATTATTCTAAAGCTGTATGTATTTTCGCTTTTTCATTCTGCTAAAAAGAGTAGATGGTAGCATAGATGATACCTCATACTGTACCAAGAGTCCTAACACTCATTCCTTGAATGAGTGTTTTCTAAATAAATGGACACAGAAATAAGAGGGTTGAATATGGTACTTAACTGGTTTCAAGTTTAACCTATTTGCCAGACTTTTACAGATGGACTTACATAAGAGCTGTTTGTTCTGATCTACAGAGCACGTAATAATAATGAAAATATTTAGCAGAGATTGCTTACTCAGATGGTGAATTAACCATATAGGTGAAGCTGTAAAGTCATCTAGTGATGTTGTTTCATATATTTGTTTTTACTTCATGGTCATTAGAGTGGACGGATTTTCTCATTGGCTTCAGGTGTGAGAAGAGATTTTTTAAATGGCCAGTGGTTGGAGATCGGGGCGTGGAGGGGAGTCAGCACTGGCGTTAATCTCTGCTTTTTTGTTTATAAACAAATGTACCCCAACATATTCGTAGCATCCTCTCATCTGTTGGAGTTGTACAACAGCAGTGCAATACTGTATACTCCTGGTTTAATAGTGTAAAACAAGGAGTCTGCATCCTTCGGAGCCAGTGCAATGAGAAGTGACTGAGTGTTGTGCCGGGCCTCGTCTGTGTTATGCCAGCCGAGGCTGGCTGCTTCGTTGTCTCATGGATGTTGTTCCAGTTGCAGTTTCTCTGATGGCAAAACTGCTTTTGTAGGCTACTGTCTCCCCAGTTACACCCAACCCCTTTGTGGATCTGTTTTCTAAACTAAACTAGAGAAGTAGAGAGGAAAGAAGCAGATGGCTGTGCTGGAGAAATTGTAACAGAGAACACTTACTTCCATTTCTTGATTTAAATTACATTGGTAGTTTCATTTCTCTTGTCCTTCAGGGGTTAGATAACCATACACTAAAGATTTAATGGACCACAGATAAATGTCTGCGTGATTTTAAGTCCAAGCAGGATGAGGGCGGGGGAGACTGCTTCTAACCAAGGAAAGCCTGGATGGATGGCTTCCTGTTAGGCCATTCACGCCGAGCCTTTTTTCAATGCTTTGTTGTAGAGATTTAGGCTCTTTCACACAAACAATTACAGATTTGACTTTGCCAAAACAGCATTCATAGTCTATCTTCTGACCTGCTATCCTCAATGATAAAGCTGCGCTATATCCACTTCACTGTAATGTAACTTGCTGAGACAAGACTGAGGACTCAAAGATTGCTTGACGTTTGAAACACAGCTTCTGTATGGCAGCTCTTAGAATGAAGTGCTAGCACCTGCTGCGAGTGTCTTTCCACCCCACAAGCAGGTCGTGCCACTTACGGGTCGTATCAAGAAGCCTTATACTTCATGGTTTTCAGATGCCACACCAGCTCTTTCAGCTCTTCTGAGGGGGGTTCAGAAGTGCTCATCCAATTTCCTTCCAAGGCTCCCTCTGGCGCCAGCAATTAGCAGCCACTTTTCCCTCTTTGCTCTTCCTCATTTTTCTGTTCTTTCCTGATCCTTGCTCCTTTCTTAGTCCATGTGGACAAGAAAAATGAGAGATTGGGAGTGGAAACAGTCCCAGAACAAGAGAGCCACAGCAGCAAACTATCCAGTTTATCCTCAGGCTGTTAATGTTTGGGACCAAGGTCTAAGGTGCTGATCCTACCAAAAGTGTGATAGATGCCAACAAAATAAAGGCATCTTGAAGAGAGGTTCATGTGATTGGTGGTACTGGACATGCAGAAAAGATGCAAATGGACTAAGGAGAAGTTAAAACTGTCTTAAAAAGCAGGAGAAGAAAACAGCTTTTCGGTGTAATGTTACAAGCATTCGGCACTTCTGTTCCTCTGGGTGCAGAGATTCGTTGCTTATGAAGGAGGCTCCATTGGCCCTCTGAAAGGCCTGATTTTGCTGAAGTCAGTAGCAGCATTCCCACTGAATTCAATGTGAGCAGAAGCAAGCCAGATATAACACGAGCAGTAAATCAAGCTAAGTTCTGAAGAGCTCAGCTTCTGCCAGTAGAGCAAACAACCTGGGTTGTGTTAAACTCGCCTCTGGCGGCTTCAGCCTACATTACTAGAGGACTTAGAAACATCCCAGTGTCTTGAGGTTCTAAGTCTTTCAGGTTTTTTTTATGGTCTACAGCTGATAGAGCCCACTTTCAGATAATATCGTTTTCAACCCAGATTGTTCCTTACTTGTAATTCAAATTTCTTTTTTTTTCTCCCCAAAGGGCCAGCAACACTCCGGCATTTTTCCTGTTGTCCCACCAAATTGTATTAGCATTTTCTGATTGTGTGCCAAATTGAAATAACAATTCTATAAATAAACTCTCTGAAAATACTGGTATGTGAGGGTGTTTTCCTATATCTTGTCTTTCTGTTGGGTATTTATTGTTTCTTTGTGCACCAGATATTTTTTTTTCTTTTCTGGTAATGCATGTCAGGCTGCTTCAGCTGTGCTATGTCCATCGTGTGTGCAGGACTTTCTGCCTGAGGGATTACTGTTATTGGCAGGTCCAGCCAAGTTCATGATAAATACAATTCAAGATGTCCACTGGTTTTGCTTTCATATGTGTGCTTTATTCTGAAAGCTGGTGGATCTGTGTGATGGAAAATGAGTGCTTAAAAATCCCCCATATAGTATTTTTCCTTGGATCTGAAGAAGCTTTCCTTCCAACATCATCTCCAAGACTCATCCTAATTATGTTACTTCATTCTGCTTGAGTCTCTTGTTTCCATGATTTTCTAGTGTCCTGCCAAACTCTACCATTACTAGCCCTTTTTCTAGTAATGTGCCACTCTTCATAAGTGAAACCATGCAGTAAGTTGAAAGATGCTTTAATATCCCACATCAGTATGGCATTTTGGGCTGTTCTTGGGTGCAGCTTCAAATATGGTTGTTGTCACCCCTACCAATATGTGCAAGACTGGAGGTACAATGACGTCGTGTCACCCTGGCAATGCTGTCCTTGACATGCTTTCCTGATTCTCATCTTTCCCCAGGTACGAACTGAAGTTGCCAAGCAGCCTCCCTCTATGCCGGCACAGTCCGGTCAGTACTCACAAAAGCTATGTTTCAGCATGCCTAAAATTGTGCTCTGGCACTAACACTGATTGTACATACTACTACTTTCAGACTCCAAAACGGGGTGGCTGCAGGTGGACTGCTCATTGAAAAGTGTCTGGCTTCATGCAGACTACTGAACTGTGCCTGGGAAACGGTTTGGGATGGAGCTGGCTTGCTTAGGCCAAAAACATGCTGAGGATCATGCCGTAGTACCAATTGGTGAGCTGTGGAGTCCAGGATCATTCTGAACTGCATAACTGACTTGTATGGACATAGGCAATATATGCCACAGGAGCTGTATGTGGATGTTTTGAAAACCGTTGTTGATGGTATGCGATCTAACCAGATAATCTGTGTGGAGTATTTGGCAGTAATTTGGAGAGAGAAGTGTCTGTTGCGGTGCTCTGAAGAGCATTTTGGGGAAAGAACAACCCAGAGGAGCAGGGATTCTTCATGTCTTGCGGGGGGGAATGGATATTTGCATTTATCAGTGACATTGATATTTTTCCAACTGCCTTTGATGACACTGCAGCAACCTGGACAGCCCAAGTGGCAGGCTTGTCTGAGGAAAGCATAGTGTGTGTCTAGTTGCTGTTTCATGTGACTAATTGCTGGACTAGCTGATTCCTACGGCCAGTTTGGGAACTTTGCTGCACTGAAAATACTGTCTTCTCAAGTATACTGGTCAGGAAAACATCAAAATTGCACTTTACTGTGGGTTGTGTTAAGGCACGCGAAGGGCAAAAGCACAAGTATGGTGACACTTAGACAACAAAATTGCAGAAGTTGAGTAAGTACATTAACAGTTGGTAGCTGGCTTGTTAAAAACGATTGTATCCTTTGGGAGGCCTGAAGGATTGAGTTGTAGGCTAATGTCTGCTCTATGCTGTCAGCCATTTACATGAGGCTCTCAAGCTTGCATTTCTCCCACTTGAGCTATCACTGCAGTATGGCATAAGAGCTGGGTTGCTAGCAATGCTTCTTCCAGGCTCTGAGTGCTGCCGTGTCACACTGGTATCACACCAAAGACTCGAGCCGTGCTTGGACCTGGAGAAGGCACCCACTGGCCACCCACACTGGTCCCAGTGGCAGCCTCCGGCCTCCCCTCTGGCCAGGGCTCAGTTTTGCCTGAGCCATAGAACCTGCCTCAGGGGCGGCGTTTTTGCAGGTTTCCTTATTCAAAGCAGTATGATAGGTAACAAGCGTAACTGTGTACAAAACCTAAACAGCCCGCAGTGGCATCCTGCTCCTTAACAACATAAACGCAATTTATGCCTCCCTTTTGTCTGTTGGATCAGCTCCTCACATATACAGTGTTCTACACCTTCTTGTTTTCATTTTCTTCTTTCAGGTGGCCATGTTGTCCATATGCTATTCATAAATGCAAGTTAAAATCATTAAAAATACCGTAAGTTCAGTCCAAGTCATGCATGCCTAAGAGCCATTTGCACATTTCTTTCTTTGTACAACAGTAAGACTGTCCTGAGTAGACTTCTTCTCGTCTGTTGGCACACAGAAATCCTGCGCACTAGTCTAATGTCTGAGGGCTTTTCAGCCATGGTCTCCAACTCTGAACATCAATCAGTTCACTTGTAGTGCTACAATAATTAAACTCTGTTTTTCAGAATAACACTGCACAGCACTGTTTTATCTTTGTCTGGACCCTAACTCGGTTGCTTAAAGGTATTCTAGGAGTCTCTGTCAGCCGAAGAGGAGAATTTCTCATCCCCAGGGAAAGGGCTGAACTCCCACTCCAGAGGATGGAAGTTTGACCTGGTGCCACGGGTGGGTACAGAAGAGGTGAAAGCAGAGTCAGGCAGCTGGGAAGGGGCTGTGGGAGTGCTTTGCACTCGGGACAGACGAACTGGAGTGGGTGCCCATCACCTCTGCTGTGGGCCTGGACTTGGTGACCCTTTACTTGTCATGCATCTTAAGTAAAATGGCTCCAAATTACAGGAATTCTTCCAAATTAAGGGGTACGATCTAAATGAAAAGCACAACAAGCATTGTGCTAATCTGTAGGAATTCTGTTAGGGCAATGGACTGATGTGAAACTACACAGATTTGGCTTTTACATTTTAAACCACCACATTTTTCTTCCAAAGGGATATACTTATTGTAGAGTTAAGAATGCATCAAGTTTGCACTCCTCTCATCTGAACTCCACCCAGGCTGGGTGGGTCTGGTGACTGTATTTGCAGAGAGCAAATAACACAGTGCACACTGTATTTCTGCAAGGGAATAGTGTTCAACTAAAATAAATAAAGGGGATCAAATACATATGAATTCTGTACTAGGGGAAAGGCAAGTGTTTTAACCTGCTTCCCATAATTTTCTGAAATCTTAGTACCTGAATCTTTTGGAAATATTTGTATCAACAGCAAAGACTTTCAGTTATTTTAGCAAAAGAAAAGTATCTCTTTTATGTAATGTTTTGTACAGGACTGAACTGACACAGATCTGCTTGCTGTTCTGATAAGATCCTAATCTTCTCTTACAGGAACAGTTTTTTATGCAGGTGTAACAATGGCTTTTGAAACCTAAATAGCACTCCATCCTAATAGATTTACACCAAGAAAACTACGTCTGCCGGAATAGCTTTTAGCACTGACGCTTGGATCTCTAATACTAAAGGACTTGGCGGGGGCTGGGGGAGCAGAGGCCAGTAGAGGGCTCTGTCTTTTCATGAATGCCCTGAAGAGCCAGAAAGATTTTGGAGACGATGAATTTACATGCCCGTTTCATTTTTTTTTTTTACCGAGGAAAGTCTTTCACTGTTTTTTCTTGGTTGCGGTGCATGTTTTTAATTAAGAGGGTGCCCACAGAGTTCTAGGGTCTGATCCAGAGGGCTGCACTGAGTTATTACTGTGCAATTTGACAGCTTGCTGTTATTTCTAATGCACGCTTTCTCTTGCATTTTACATGCCCGTTTCATTTTTTTTTTTTTTTTACCGGGGAAAGTCTTTCACTGTTTTTTCTCGGTTGCGGTGCATGTTTTTAATTAAGAGGGTGCCCACAGAGTTCTAGGGTCTGATCCAGAGGGCTGCACTGAGTTATTACTGTGCAATTTGACAGCTTGCTGTTATTTCTAATGCACGCTTTCTCTTGCATTTTTAATTTGATTTAATATTGCAGTAAAAGTGCACACTTTTGTACAGTGGGTTTAAGCTACCGGCAATATACTTTCTGTTAAGTAGCTCTTTTCAGGCTCCTTAAAAATAATCCCATGAATTCACAGACATCCGTAACTAGAGCTTGAAAGTCATGGTGTGATGATGATGATGTCTGTGTGCATGCTCATTTCCTGCAAGTTTTGCTTCTGTAAGTTATGAGAATAAGGTCAATTGTGACAACTGTACATCCAAGCTTTGTGTGCTTTTAAGTACACAACCACTCCGCCTGCCACTTCAAGTTAATTGCTCACGTCTGATATTGTTAGAGGAGCGACTCCTCCACTTCCATCAGCTCAACAACTTCTACATTTCAGCCTCATGGAAATAATATCTTTACTCTCACCCACCATAAGCATGACTTGATGACCCTCTGTTTTGGGGGGAGTTTTTTTGGCTTCTTTCTTAAAATCTACGTGTTCCCCCACCAGAAATATTAATATCAGATTAGTTTAACAAATAAAAAAGCCTATTCTGTTGCTTAAGCAATTGAAACACCCCATCTTACTATGGTTAAAATACCAAGACTTGGTTCTCTAGCTAATATAGATTGCCGTATATTTTGATATCATTTGAACTTCCTTCCAGCTAGCAAAGGATAGGCTTCTGTTTTGGCCTTTCTTGCACATGAGAGCTATCGTACCCATCTTTATCTGGAAATGTTATGTCTTGCAGCAGCGTGTTGGGGCCTCTTGAAGCAGCTCCATCATACCTTTCTAGGCTCTTTCTGGCCACTGCGCCAGCAAGAACAGGGAGTGCACTGATATTTTATCAGCTGCTTGCTACTGAAATTGTTTGGAGTTTTTTCTTATTTCTGTCACTGGCATTTGTTGTCCTTTGTGTTCATTTCTCACATGGAGAGAAAAAAGAAGTCATTTTCAGCCTTTTACAGGAATCTCACAGTGCTTGTCTCCACAACTGTCTTCCAGTACTGTACTAACAACATAAACATGTAATATTATTGCTTTCTTTGCATTGCCTTTTATTCACACCACATGGACTTCTAGTGACTGCCACCTTTCCTGCCTGTGGAACAGAGAAAAAGAAAAAGTCCATACTCCAGCTGCACAGACAAAGCAAGCGTGTGCTGCTCTCTGCCTCTGCAGACTCTCGCTTAGTCAAACCTGAGGCAAGACGAAAGACAGGAGTTTTGAAGAACTTCCATTTGCTACAATCCAAATTTCAGTCTTCAGCTGCAGGGATTGTTGCTCCCATGGTGAAAGCTAACATAAATGGGTCCTTGCTTGCCAGAGATATGGTACAGATATCAGAAAGTCCAACAACAAAAAAAAGAGCTGGAGAAAAATAGGCATCCTAATTTTAAAGAGAGAGCTGACAGCGAGGAAAATAGATTGGGACTTTTATGTGTTTACATTTGTGTCCAAATATGGTGCTAATCTGGGAGCTGTCACTTGTGTATGCAAGTAATTCCTTCTGTTAATTACATATAGCTGTATATTTAAGTACAATACTTAAAAATAATATGAAAAGTAAGTTCCTTAGCTACTTTGGGAGATGAAAGAGAATTAAAAAAAGAAAGCTAGTATTATGTTTGGGGGAAAAAAAAAAAGAAAAGAAAGCATTTTCTGTTTGTTTGGACAGACGTCCTCAGTATAAATTGAAATGCTTTGAATCACTGAATCTTTCTTGGTCCGTGTTCATCACGGGCGCTTTCTGCAGTGCTGACTGTCTGAATGGGGACTAGGCCGAGCTTTGCTGTGCGTCTGTCTTCTGATTGCGGGGGTGGGCTGAGGGTGGCGGTTCATTGTTCTACACGTTAATTGAGGTCATCAGAGAAAAATCCTTACTGAGTAACGCCCCCTGGATTTCTGTTTCCACATCTAACACTTTCACCTGGGGAAATTGCATTAGGGCAAACAACGTCCTACGGAAATAATCTCCCCGGTGAGGAGCCTGTTAGGACGATGCCTGTTGCTGCCTCCGGTTTGGCATCATTTCTGTTGGGAAGAGAGGAGCAATTTTCCTCAGGCCACATCTGCTGATTCACTTGAAAAAGGAAAATAAGAACAGTTACTACCCATTTTTGAAACTCCACATCTGAAGATTCAGCCTTCTTATTAAAATTGCAGTTGAGTGGGAAAAAGTACATGAATAATTCCTAAAGCCTATCGCCCTGATCACTTGTGGGAATGGGATATGAATTTCTGTGGCTTGAGTCACACATCCAGGACACTGGGAGGAGAAAGCGAGGGACAGAGGAGGATCTAACTGGAAATGAAATTGAGACTACTTTATATCATAGAATAGTTTGGGTTGGAAGGGACCTCTAAAGGTCATCTAGTCCAACCCCCCTGCCGTGGGCAGGGACATCTTCAACTAGATCAGGTTGCTCAGAGCCCCGTCCAACCTGACCTGGAATGTTTCCAGGGATGGGGCATCCACCACCTCTCTGGGAAACCTGTGCCAGTGTTTCACCACCCTCAGCGTGAAACATTTCTTCCTTCTATCTAGTCTAAATCTACCCCCCTTTAGTTTAAAGCCATTCCCCCTTGTCCTGTCACAACAGGCCCTGCTAAAAAGTTTGCCACCATATTTCTTATAAGCCCCCTTGAAGTACTGATAGGCTGCAATAAGGTCTCCCCGAAGCCTTCTCTTCTCTAGGCTGAACAACCCCAACTCTCTCAGCCTTTCTTCA
>NW_008794414.1:1824067-1833884 GCF_000699145.1 Aptenodytes forsteri
ACCATCCAACCAATTCCTCATCCACTGAACAGTCCATCCATCAAATCCGTATCTCTCCAGTTTGGAGAGAAGGATGTTGTGGGGGACTATGTCAAAGGCCTTATAGAAGTCTAGATAGGTGACATCCGTAGCTTTTTCCTTGTCCACTGATGTAGTCACTCCATAATAGGTCACTCAGATGAAATATTTAGACTGCAAATTTCTTATCAAAATGAGAAGAAAAATGAGATTATGACATATTGACAGCCAAGAAGAAAATTTCTATCACTGGTATTTCATAAAACTTAAGTTTTTTAAGCCAAAACAGAAAAATGGCATAGCTGAGCTACTTAGGTTTTGGTTTGGTTTCATTTTTCTTCCACTTGAACTAACATCCATTAACACAGAAATTAATTAAAAATACAAAGTTCATTCTTGTATGCTTCAATATTTCAGTATCATATTGTAAATATATAATAGACAAAGCACAGGGTGTTTGCTTGAAAAGATAATGAACAATTAATGTTTCAAAGATGTTTTCAGCGTTGGAGGACCCACTCATCTGTATTTGCCTGCCCTGCCCTAGTTTGTGAGTGACCTTATCAAAAATGGGACAAATAATATAAAATAAAGATTTTCAGGATCAGCAGTGCAGTCTTTGCAGCATCTCTAGAAATGTTTTTCTCTTCATGGAAAAATCTTATCTGTCACCATATTAAATACTAAAATTCTTGACAATAACAGACTTTTCCCATGTCTTCCCTTATTCAGCCATCAATGGGTTTGGGGTTTTTTTTACCTTTTTGAAAGGCAAAGATCTGAACAATGTGACAAATATCATGTTCTGTGCCTTTTGTTAACGCTTCTGCCTTCAACAAGTATGAAATAAAAATGGGCAAGGGACTACCTGAGATCAATGTGATCATATGCTTCTTGTTTTAAGTGATTCATTGTAGTAATCCTTTAAAATGGCTGCCTTGCCAATAATTAATTTAAAATATAGAGACTCAGCATCTTGGTGTTGGCGATCTTCTGCCCAGACAGTAAGGACAGAGAGACTTGAGCTTCTCCTATGTCACTGTTACGGTGCCCTTGGTTATGGAATGGATGGAACATCTCAGGTCTGAGGCACTTGAGATGATGGATTACATCCATTTCCCACTGCCTCAGCACAGCCGTTTTTCCCTAAAAAATTTTGAGCACTAGCCAAAGGGCATAACTATATTGCATTAGGTAGAAATTCAGGTCATCCCCTGTGTAAGGACATGAGGTGGGCTCAGACCCTGTTTCCTCCTTGTACCCCTAAGTGGAAACCCTTGCTGTTTATGCAGGTAACAGTAGTTTTGTCTCAGGATTTTTTCATGTCTTGAAGACTCTCCAAAGTATTTTATGATGGGGGCTGATTTAAATCTAGACTGTGATATTCAGCCAATTGCTACAGTGGAAGGGTTTGTGAGTCTTTAGTGACAACTGCAAATACCCAAGCCCTTTGAAAACCCTTCCAGGGTGGATTCCCACAGAAGTCCCTTAAAACAAAATTCAGGATGGGAATTTAAAGGAAAACTAAATCATTAAGTTCCAGTTTTGTCTCAGAGGTATGACTGTGTTTTTGGCAGGAGTAATTTTTGAGTTTCCCTTCTTTGTGTGGATGGTATAATAAGTATGTTTCTGAGCATTTTTATCAATAACGCTGTTAGACATCTGAAACTTCAGGGACAATGCTGCTTTTCTATTTTCTCTTAGAGCCCTTGGGGACTCCATAAAAAGGAAAGGGAACGAGTCTGTGGAAGAATTTCTATGATGGTGAAAATAGATTTGAAGACAAAAGCTGTTTTCAATTTCTCTCTTGTTGTGATGCATTAAATAATTTCTATCTGATTTAAAAATCAAAACCTTTCCAAACTGCCACTTACTCCCTTTTCTTCTAAGTTCATGATACATGCGTGCATCCTAGTAAGCAGAAAGTTGTGCTGGGAGAGGATTAACTGGGAAAGAATTGGGCTGATATTAGGTGAAGTTGAACAGTCTCTGTTCCTTCGTCCTGTGCTATAGACAGTAGAAGTGGAGGCAGGAGTGCATTTATCTAGAAGTACAGCGTGTCCTCCACTTTGCACTGAAAGGACTAAATTGCAGGGAATTAGCAGCTCTTCCTCTTTGCGGATATACGCCTGGAGTCTGGTTTAGAAAATTTTGAATTGCATTTAGAAAGTTCCTTTTAGAGCACAGTATAATGGCAACTTTAAAAATGAGCACGAATTTATACCTACGTCGATCTTATTAAGCTCATTGCCGTGCCCTGGCAATGAGGTTAAACTTTACCTACATTTTTACTGTTGCAATTCACTCTTTTTGAGAGAGCAAAGGTATCACACAGTCACTCAATAAGTGCTAAAGAGAAGTGTCAAAAAAAATGATGTTCCAATGCTTTTCTTTTTTTCTTGTGATCCTTTTTAAAGAAAAGTAAGCTTGTGGTATACACCGTAATATGAGCCAGTAACACTTTCTCATTGCAAAAAAGGCAAAACACATGCCAGGTGTATCATGGCCAGTAGATCAAGGGAAATTATTACTGTCCTCAGTGACAGTGAGACCATACCCGAACACTTTGCTCAGGATTGCCCCCCACCTTCCTGCAAGAGAGCTGAGGAGAAACGGGAGAGTCTCCTGCAGGAGACTGCTAAGAAGGTCAGGGTCCTGGAGCACACAATGTACCAGGGAAGTCTGAGGGGGAGGGTGGGCTCATTTAGCATGGAGAAGGGAAGGCTGAGGGGCAATTTAATAGCAGCTTGAAGGGTAGCTACAAAGATATCAGGGTTACACTCTTCTTGGCAGTGGCAGATAGTGTAACAAAGGGCATTTGCAAAAACTTCATCACCATGTGGGTAGTGTGTGCTGGGAGAGGTTGTGGAGTCTCCAGACTTGGAGGTTTTCAAGATCTGGCTAGACAAAGCCACAAGCAACCAGATCTAGAGCTGGTGACAATCATGCTTGAGCAATCTCCTAGGAGGTTGGACTAGCGTCCTTTAGAAATCTCCTCCTCCCAACATTTCTTGACCATGTGAGATTAAGCTTAAAAAGTTCCAACTAGTTGTGGGGAATGCCCTCTGGCAGGGCTTTTGGATCCCCTAATATTATAGAAGGTTTCACATGGTTAGGGCACAGGTATCACTGCCTTCTTTAAAGCCATAAGCGTTCAGCATTTCTGCAAATCATGGGTCAGATCAGCAGAGGATGACTGTGGAAGTAGACACCTGTAGCTTAATGCGAGGCAAAAAGAGGTCTAAATTAAAACTTCACAGAGACCTGAATTCCAGGATTTTTTTAGTGATTTTTCATTGGATTACTATTTGCCTTGTTTGCTGGTTTGTTTTTTTTTTTAATGCAAATTTCTCATCAGTTATTTAAACAGTGCCTAGTAGTTCAGAAGAACATGAGTAGGAGCAGTATCCGTGAACTTCAGCCTTTTACAGAAATAAGCCCTTTACTGACAGTCTCCGTATAACTGAGTTACTTCCATAAACTGTCGCTAAGCCAAGACAAGCAGGGGAAACAAATTAGTGAGAAAGGAGAACAGGCAAAACTGGGACTATTTCCAAATTCAGCTGTTTCTTAGCAGAAAAGAATAGGATTTAATAGACCTTTTTGTGCTATGCAGAGTATATGTCCCCGGCAGAATAGCTCCAGTTGTTCAGGCACAGGCTTAAGAAGGAAAATGTGGTTTGTCCCTGCAGTTGAGAGGCTGCAAGGCTAACTTTCACTCGGGTATTTGCTTTGTTTATTCTTTCTCCATTTCTATGAGGCAGATGTTACAGAGAAAACCTTCAGGAAAATTCCCCTAGAAATACCCACAAAGGCTTCAGGTCAGCTCCTGGCCACTTAGAGAAAAGGATGGCTTCAGACCTCTCCTTTTCCTTTCGCTCATTGCATCTCCTTCCCTCCATCCCTTACCCTAACCTTGGCACCAGGCGCTGCTCTGCTGTGGGTTCAGCTGTTATTGCCACAACAGAACAAACCCATCTGACCACATCTGCTGCTGCTGCCCTTCTCTGCCTTCTTGCTGCCTCAAGCACTCGTCTGACCCTGTGCAGAGCTGTTTAAGCTCTCTAAGGCAACACAACAACTCACCTGACAAAAAATAGGGAAATGTTTCAGGTCAGGGCCAGGCAGTCACTCGGAAGGAGGATGCAGGAGGCAGCAGCTGAATTGCTCTCGCTTGCCACGAAACTGCCTGTGCAACTCTGACCCGCTGTCGCTTTGTGCTCGTAGCTCCTGTAATGGAATTGTACGATCATATTCTTTTTCTATTTCTAGTCTAGTGAAGAAGCAATGTATAGCTCTTCTGGCACCTACATTGTGTCAGTCTTGGAAAATGTTTCACCTTCATATTGCTTGACAGAGGAGTTCAATATACTAACAATTAGGAAATGACCATAGATCATCTTTATAGCTTCATAACTAGTCTCATAAAAAGACTTATGGAAGATGCTTGTGTGAGGAGGCTTCTGCAACCCTCACACAGTGCTGCTCTTGAAAAATCCCAGGCTGCCTGTCTGCTCCTTGAAGATGTTGTTCTGTTGTTTCAAGTTTTGGATTGTCATCTGGCAGCATCGGTGTCCAAAGGATGACAGAAAGGAGCTTGGACTGCCCGTCTCCCAGCTTCAGCTGTAACGTTGATATGATCCTAGGTACTGACAAAATGTTAAGTTCTGACTTTCATAGAGAAGTCAAAACATGAATGCAATGGGTTGCAAGTCTAGAGATTCAAATTCCTGCCTTTACTTTATCTGTGACTTTGGGCAAGTTTGCCAGCCAGTACAACCAGTAGAAGTTTCCTGTTCACCTCTCCCAACTCTGCCACAATTGGGTGCTCACATTTTGTCAGAATATTTTCTACATTTTACTATTGCTGATGTGTTCAAATCCCTATCCCTCTGTCCTGTGACAGTCAATTTTAAGTGCTAGTTTTAAATCCATCCATATACTGTCAGTGTGCAGAGTACCCTCCCGACCAGCTCCTTATGTACAGATCAGTCCAAAAAGGAACTTTACCGTAGGACAACTAGCCAGGAATCTCCCAAAAAGACCCTCTTTCAGTAAAGAGATCATTAAAACAGACTATTTCTGATGTCCCAGATTTGTTCATTTCTGATTAGGGTATACAAAGATGTCCACTGTATTTTCTCAATCTCATTTCCCACCACTCAGTGTTAAAAATCAAGCCTCTTCTCCTCCCCTTTTGCACCAGCTAATGATTTCTTTAGCCAAGAACGACAGCTGCCTCGCCTGTTGCAATGGCGATGCAAATCTCTGACTGGCCTGTTGTGGGTTCTCAGGATATTGTTCCACCTGTCCAAGATCGGTAGCTGCACCACGTTCTTCTCCATCTGCTTCAGATCTGTGCCCACACTGGGGCTTAAGCGAGAAAGGAAAATTGTGAGCAACAACAGCTGAAACAGCACATCTTATTTTGTAAATATTGTGTCCAGTGCAGATAAGACAAAAAAACAACCATGTGAAATGGAAGATGTAGAAGAGTAAGACATTAAGAAATAGTCTATAGAGCAACAAAACCATTCTATAAACCACTGTAATAAAGACAATAAAATTTCTGAGATTCACTGGTCAATAGTTTTAAAACAGATGCAGCTCCATTTTTAATAATGTACTTACTTGCATTATTAAAAATACCAATATATTATGTTTCCTGAGATACAATAATAATTAACTTTTAGGCTATGGTCATATGCATTGTCTGGAGACATAAAATACTTTCGGATTACTAAGAGAAATCTGATTTAATAAATTATAGAGAATCTGACCCCCAAAAAGAATTGCAGAGTCAGAGTCAGGAAAGAGCAATGAAATTAAAATACCATTTTTTACATTTAAAAGAAATAAATAGAGGTTGTACAAATGCATGGTTGAATTACCTAAAATTTAACACTGTCTTCTAGCAACAACATAAAATAAGCAGACAGTGGTTGCCAATGTGTATGTTTGGAGTCCTGTCTAATTAAAGTATTTTTAGTCATCAGGTTTTATTCTGCCTTCTGTCTGTGGGTTGTTGGGGTTTTTCCTATAGAGACGAGAGAGTTGTTTGAATGATTTAACTGTGACTCTCTGCCCCTGGAAAACATTGACTTGTAATCCTGGGATGTGGTTTCTTTATACAAAAAGGAAATTGCACACCTGGATGGACCTCCTATTAAACACTTCAGCGTAGACCCTGGAAAAGGCTCTCTGGGGCTGCCTCCCTTTTTTTTCTGCTTATAGCTTCAACACAGAGCTGAGCCGAGGAGTGTATCTGCTGCACCCAGCGGCCCCAGGGCAGAGAGCCCTGAGCGGCTGTCCCACCACGCTGGTCCAGCTGTCCCACCACACCGGTCCAGCTGTCCCACCATGCTGGTCCAGCTGTCCCACCATGCCCGCACAGCAACATGCCTCAGCGGGATGTTGCACGAATGTACTCGATTGGGCTCTGCAGCAGCGGCACGCAAGTACGGCAGTGCCCAAATCAACAACACCCCCCAAAGGCACAGATGCCCCCTTCAGACCCACATGTGCCTGGGTGCAAGGCGGGGGGATGCTGAAGACCCCCACCTGCAGTGCAAACTCTCCTCCCCACCGTTCTTCCTCTTCCACACAGCTGTGAGCCTGAAGGCTGGAAGTACAGTAGTAGGAAGATTTTTAAAAACCTGCCTTGAAGTGCAATATATGGTGACAGAAATAGTTTTGAAATAGGTGGAAGATGGGAATAAAAATGAATGACTGTAATGAAATGATGAATACCATTGAAACTGTTCTTGATAATCATTCCTAATTTCTTTTTTTTCTCATTAAGATTCTTTAAAAAGCAGAAGTACCAACCTCCTCCATTCCTTGCTATATTGCCGCATCACTGGTGAGCTATCAAACTCTGCCACAGAGGGGAAGTATAGTATCGTTGTAAATCCATGTCAGTGCAAGCAACAGCTCCAGCTTCCCGATGGAGTTAAAGCCTTGTCAGTAAAAGCTGAAATACTGAACATTATCCTGCACCAAACTTACTGTATTTAAAGAAAGAAAAAAAAAATCTTGCTTTTCTGTATTGTAAACCTTAAATTTTGCAGTATTTCTCTTTCCTTAGCATTTGTTATGAATGAGGGCAAACTACCTGGAAACAGGATGCTCACAGGTTGGTTCTCCTTTTGGACTGTAATGTACGGCTTGGCTTCAGAAGAATTGCCCTAGCCTTCTGCTGGGATGTTGGGATTATGACTTAAAACGAAGAACGTTATTTTAGAAGGTACTGATTAACTGTTAAGCAGGTGCCTTTTCACTGGAATGGCTGATGGGGAACACAGAAGTTTAATGTCAGTGGAACAGAAGCATCATTAATATCTAAAGAGCATTTATTGATATAAGTCACTGACACAAACAGCTCACAAATGTGACTGCATTATTGCATGATGTTTCTTATAGTCAGACCTTTGGTTAAATATTTTCTAGAACAGACATTTACAGAGGTGAACGTGACCCTGACCAAGCTCTCTCCATACAGAACTTCTTTTAAAGAAAATTTTGAGGTCTCGGGGGAACCTGAAAGTTCCTGTGACTTGGGCCATGTGCAAAGGGGGTGTAACAGTACTGGGCACTCGGCATGCGCAAGCTTGTTGCTTTTGCTTTCTAACGTTTGTGTGTGCACGGCTCAGAGAGATTGAAAATCATCTGGGATGTTAACAGTCTGGAAGGCTGCAATGTGCTTGCACGGAGCTGTTTTGCCTTTTGCGAAAAAGAGCCTACAAATGCATATACGCCAAGTGGGGTGAATAGTAAAGATAAAAATTGCAAAAGTTATTTCAAGCAGTCTCTGCTATGAAGAAGCTTAATTTGGAAACTAGGTCCTACTAACGCCATCAGATTTAGTGACGCCATCAGATTAATATTCTTATTCTTTTAGAATTACAAGTGTATCGACATGGAAAGCTAATAATAGCCCTGCGCCTCTGTAGGGACCGTAGTGTGCTCTCAGATAAACATAACAAAATCAGTGCTGCAGCACAAAGAAAATCTCATGTGGAAAACTGTCCCCGCTGGAGTGAGTGGGAGGGATTGTTTTTTGCACAGATGTTAACATGGCAGGACACTGTCCTCTGATTCAGGCATGCTGCTTAGGGGTTTGCTAATAGGCAGCAAAAGCTTTCTTTGAAACTTCAGTTTTATAATTTGCTGTCTGGTGAAGGCTAATGCGAAAAACCCGCTGTTGATCTGTGTAAGGCATTAATTACTTTGTTGCTTCTTTCTGGCTCACAACAAATTGTGGAGAGCTTTGAGAACCCAAGGAGCAAGAAATTCATCTTAAAAGAAAGAAAGGAGTTAGTTAGAACACAGCATCTGCAATAGTAAACCAGCAGATGGACTGTACTCCAGCCCTCGAGCCTCCCGGGGCTATACTACCCCTGTTCCTGGTTTGAGCTAGATTGTCCTCCCAGCCAGGATACAGGACAGGGTCTGGTGGTAGATCTGAGCACCTGGTCAGGATTGAAGTCTTCCATCTCAGATGCAAGAAGCAAGATCTCTTCCTGTAATCCCCATAGTAGCTTAAGAGTGATTTGTCACTGTAGCATTCGGTGAAAACCTATGGACATCTTATTTGCTGACCTATAAGCCTCAGGGATATTAAGTTAACCTTTTTTGCTCCCATTAACTGGCTCTCTTTCCAGTGCTGTAACGAGTACATTTAGCCCATGTTCACACCTCTCTCAAGGGTATTTCCCAGGATGATGTCCATTTCTTCGGCAGGCTGCACTATAGCACTGATGTTGAGGCTGTCCTTGGGTGTGGAAATTGGTCATTTGTGGCAATGCAAAGCTCAGCAAAAATGAGCTTCTCTGCCAGGATAGGGTGCTCAGCATCATCTCCTTGTACAGAAAGAGCACTAGGGCCTGTGCCACTTGCATCACCAGTGCACAAGCCCAGACTGCCTCTGCCAGCTCTCCAGTTACTTCCAGGAATTTCTGGGAGTCCATTTAATTCCCCATGTAAACTTATAAGTGAACCAGACTGAACTGTCCTTGCAGCTTGCCTGCTGCTGACAGCTGCATGTTGCCCACTTCCCGATATTTCAGAAAAATTCTGTAGAATAAGGACTGCCTGCTAGAAGAGAAAGGGAAAAACCTTCATCATCGATATTCTTCAGAGAAGAATCACGGGAATCTTTGTGCCAGGAGAAATGCCCTATTCAGCTTATAATAAGCTTATGTTCAGCTTATTTACTTTCCTGGAGGAGATGGATTAAGACAAGGAATCTCCATCCCAAAGCTTCTTTTCCTTTGCTAAGGTACAGAAGTAAACTCCTGAAAATACAGGTATTTACTACTGGAAAGGCTCCCAGAGGCACACCTAAAGTTTTAATACCAGAAATGCTAAATACTTTCATAATGACTGTTTGTAACTGAAAGGCAACCACAGTCTTCTGTAGAGATCAACACCCACTTTCTTCTTTATTTAGAAGCCTAATTGTAGTAGTATACCAGATGCATGGTCCACCTAGAAGCCCACCTGTGACTATTAGTTCACTGCTTTCGCACCAGGCTAATGACGGGGGAGACAAGGTTCCTCTCATTCCCCATGATTTCTTTTTATTGTCTGACATATATTCTGCAGAAAACCTGGAACTTGCTTCATAATCACAAGGCCAGAGGCCAGTCTTTAGCGAAAAGAAAGTCCTGTCTCATTGACATCCTGCAGCCTGTCCTTGCTCTAACCTCTTTCATTATGGTTTCATAGAATCACAGAATCATAGAATAGTTTGGGTTGGAAGGGACCTCTAAAGGTCATCTAGTCCAACCCTCCTGCC